>NC_056522.1:101438950-101599080 GCF_019175285.1 Sceloporus undulatus | reverse complement strand
TATTATTATTATTATTATTATTATTATTATTATTATTATTATTATTATTATTTTCTCAGATTATGGAACAGCCTACCCGAGGAGATCTATCATATTACCAGCTTAGACAGCTTTAAAAAGCTGTCAAGACAGATCTCTTCTGGCAGGCCTTTCCTGAATAGCAAAACCGGCCACCAACTGAACCAGCCCTCTGAATACGCTGTAGCCCCATCTGCTCGCTTTTGTTCATTTCAATGTATGTTTAAAAATGAAGAGTTTAAGCTGTGTGCTGCTGAGGATGATTTGATGATATCACTAGGTAATCCAAATGAAAATATTAGTGAATTATTGAAAACAATCAGAGAATATGGTGAAATATTGGGATTTCAAGTAAATGAAGAAAAAACAACAATGCTGGTAATGAACATGAAAGAAAAAGATAAAGAAAACTTGAGAAAGCAAACAAAATTTCAAATTGCCAAAGAAGCAAAATATTTGGGAATTAAGATTACTACAAAAAATTCAAATTTATTCAAAAACAATAACAAAGTTAAATGGCAGGACATCAAGAAAAACCTTAAATCCTTTTGTTTCTTCTTATTGCATTTTTTTTAAGGATTTCTAACATTATTATAAATAGCAGAGGGGATAAGGGACAACTATTGGGATATGGGAGTTAATTTTATATGAGCTTCAAGTGTGATCAAGTTTTAACTTTGTATACATGTATTTTGATACCCTGATATTTTGTAATTTGTATTTTTTTTTATTGATATGGTCTGTTGACTAATCAATAAACTTTGTTGTTGTATTCTTTTAACTGTAAGCCACCTTGATTGTCATGGACAGAGAGGCAGGATATAAATAAAGTTTTATTTATTATTTATTTATATACGTGAATGTACAAACAAAACAAGACAAATGAAATGCATGGAATGTATGAAAGAATAGAATTTATAAGAATATAGAATGGAAAAGAATCTATAGGAAAATAGATAAGGTTATGTAAGAGAATAGCGTTGGCATATTGAGATCAAAAATAGGATATACCATTGAATATTACAAATTAAGATAAGCAAGACAAATGAAAGAAGGACAAAGCCTGCTAGGCTGGAAGTTATATGTTAAATGTTGTATGTTACGTTTTAGGTTATATTTTGTGAAATATAGGTTATATTTTGTATGTTATTGTAAATGTGTGTTATGATGTCTATGCTAGGTTATGTCTGCATATTTTGGATGTTTTTTATATTAAGAAAATACAAATATTAAGTATACATAGAAACTGTAGCAGATTTTATTCAGAGCAAAATAAAGGAATGAGAAGCAGGTTCATAGCAATGCAGACTCAGCATGGAAAAATATCAGTTTGTTGCCATCAGTTAGATATTTGTATGTGAAATGTTAAGAATAGTATTTTATATTTAAACACATATCATTTGTTCTGCAGGAATGTAATATGATGTGATTATATATTTAGTTGAATCTCCCTGAGGTGCCATAAATTCTGGTGACTTGAAAGATGGGGCAAAGGAGTATTTAGTGGGTGGCTGTCTTTTAGAGGCACAGTCTTAGGAAGACCATTAGATAACCTTGATTTGATTTTAAAGCTGCTGCTCTTCTTTTCCTCAGTATCCACATTTTGCTGATCACTTTTTGTTCAAGATTGAAGTTTGTTATTCTATCCTTTTTCAAAAATACCAAGCACCAGATATTCAGCTGAAGGGATATGATGAGTAATTCATAGCTAGCAAAGTGTCACTATAATTAAGTTGCTTTTTAAAAATGTATTTAGCTGTATTTCTAAAATACTGGTATTGAAAAAAAAGAATCATTTAGACAAAAAGCAGACTTGATTTTTTCCCCTCTTCAATCAGTTTTAAGCTACCTAGGGAAAATGTATAATATAGGATTCAGTGATGCCTGCTTTAAAAATGCATTTCACATTATCAAATAAAACTGTAGTCTTTTTCTGCAGTCCAGTAATACAATAATTCACACATGCTTTAGAGTTCTTTCTGAAATACTTTTATGTCATTCCATGGGTCATGTAATAAGGGAGTATACCTGCCTAAAAGATGAAGCACCTCTCCTTAGGCTCAGAGTTAACTACAAATGGTGTGTGACCATAGCTTATTTCATTGTGCTTTAAGCTTATTTGTTTTTACTTCTTTTGGTATCACCATTTTTCTTGTTATTTTTTTTCCTCTAGTAGAGTACCTCCTATTTGAAGGTATTTCCATGCTTCATTTCTGCTTTTTTCCTATATATTCCAGCTCAGTGGTGCAAATTGATTTCCATTCATCATCAGAAGCCTCTCCACTTTCCTGAGCAAATCTCTTCTGTCCCTGATACAGTGAATTATAGAATCACCTTTCTCCCCTGTCCTCCTTCTCAAATATTTTAAAATTATATAGCAAACAGTTTCCAGTGGAAAATATTGTCTTCCTGTTTCTCATGTGGTTTAACTTTTTTCAAGGCCTTCAGATTTGGTGGAAAAAAGTAGTACATAAAATCATATCATGAATACAGTACTTCTTACCCTGTTCTCTGCCTCAGGTAGTACATACATATTTTGTTCTCTACCTCAGGTAGTACATACAAGTGTTGCTCCCACTTGTAGTCACTTATATACCTGATTTCTGTCTCCAAAAATGAGTAATGTACTTAAGATAAGAGAACTCTCTTGTTCTGGTACAGGTGATTTGCTAAACCCAGGACCCTCAAAATGTGTAATGTGAATTTTCACTTTCCTTTCACTTACCAGTTTTACTTTCCTCTGCATTCAAAATTTTAACCTCTCTGCCTAAATATGAAGAAACTTGAAAAAAATTAATAAGTAGGTTTTTTTAAAAAAATGAACAGAAATGAATTTCTGTTCCATTTATATCAGCCAATTCAGTAGTTGTCAGCTATTCCAAGGGCTGTGTTGTACTTGCCAGACATAGTTTTTAAAATGAGAGGCCTCTCAGATGAAGAAGATAAAAAGTGACAATGACTTTCTAACGTAATTTTGAAAAATTAAAAAATCAAAGCCCTAGTCTTAGATATTTAAATCTGTTAATCCAATCTCAAATTCTTTCCACCCAAGTTCTTTTCATCTGAACATATGAAAATGTTGAAATTTTGAATATCACTGTCCATCTGAACAATAGAGGGCCAGTGTGGGCTGGTCAAGTAAATATGTCTTTGGAAAGCATTTGTGAGGATAAACCAGAAATATATGATGCAACACTATCTTTTAGTTTGTGAGCATATAGACTAGGTAAGGCACAATGTCTTGTGTTTTAACTCAACTAACATGCAATCAGATTAGCAATAAACCAAGTATACGACATCGACAATTATTTCTAAGGTAGTACTGCTTGCAGACTAATGGAATAAACTCTCCATCTATGCCATAGTTAAGCTTTTCCTAATATTTTGCATGACACATTACTGTTGTAGTTCACTTGCAGAATGTAGCTATCAGCTGCTTATAATAAGCCATTTGATATAAACTAGTATTTCATTTCAGACTCACTTTTGGAAGAAAGCATTTTAACAAAGAAGGGCACATAAAATGATAGTCAAAGCACTGCAAGGAAAGAAACAGCTCTTTAAGTGGTGTGTTTTATCCTTTGTTCTCTGTGTTATTTGATTGAAAGGCATCTAAGGTGATTTAGTTAATTTAACAAAGCTGACATCACATCACACTTGGCACATTAAGACAGAGAGCTGTTTGCTGGTGGTTCAGTCATTAGTGACAAATGCCATTCCACCCAAAGAGGGAAACAGACCTCTGAATTATTAAACATCTGGATCAGCAACTCAATTGGGAATTTTCTTGGGTCATGAATGTTGGCAGGTTGTCAAGGAAACGGGAATAATGCAACTGCATGCTTAGGTTTATTGTGAAATGGCTTCATCTTTTATTTTTTAGTTTTTCATTGCAAATACTGTCAGCCAGACCAGCTCTGTTAATGGCACAAAAATAAATTTAGTATAGTTCTGATTCACTGTAGACACTTGCTATGCTATTATAATCTTGAGTTTTTATGTCACTTTGTTTTAACTTACTTTCATCTTTGCAGTTATTAAGTACTATATTTTAATACTTTTTATTTTTTAAATTACTTTAATGTGTTCAATGACTAATAATTTCTTGCATTTAAATTGTATTGTATAGGTATTATTTATGTTTACAAAATTCTATTCAACTCAACTTCAAATATTCTCTAGTTAGACTAGCACAAGTGTTAAATGAAAAAAGAAATTGTGCTTTGAAGAAGAGATGACATTTAAAATTAAATTCTAAGCGATAGTAGAAGAAAAAATTATGTATCTAGATAAGAATTAAAATGAAATTTTAGAAATGTATCACATGTGAATGCCTTTTTAAATGAAAGTACAGTAGAAGGCGGGGACCCTGACACTGTTTTTAACATGGAATGGCCTAAACTGTAGCCAAGGGTCCGGTCAGGGGAATTTATTATTAATGTTATTAGCTCAATCACGCAAGAGGGGGGGGTGCTATGACAGCCCTGTGAGGTTGCGTTTACTGAGTGGACTAGGAAATCCAAGAAGTGGAACAGAAACAGACTTTGCTTAACTAATATCCAATTTATTAATAAGGGGGAAATACACACAATTCACTAACACACACACGCGCGCACAAGGCTCAAGAATATCAGAGGTTAGTGTGGGTAAAGAGTCCAGGCTTCACTAGGGCAATACTTTACCAGAGTCTAGATTTGCCTCCAGGTATCGGATGGGGAAGAATGGTGATGGGACAAGCCCCTTCCATAGCGTAGTTTGAATGGAAATGCCAGTGGCCAAGTCAAAGGTCAAAGTGATGTGGAGTATAGAGACCTCTCAGATGGCATACAGACTTGTAAAAGTCTGGGGTTTTTATAGGGGCAAAAGACCCCTCAAGCAAAGGTGTATAATAGCTTGTCTAACACCTGGATGACTAGGTCTGATTGTCTTGGTGATCTTAATCTGCTCGGACAATGGAACCAGGGAGAGGGTAAGCGCCTCTGGGAAGGCAAACATTGCACCTCTTGGGCAAAATGGTAATCCCATCTGCAATTTCCTAGACTATCCGGAATGACAATGTTTTAAGATGACTATGCTTTCAGGTGTTGTGAGTACATGTCTTCTCGCTTGGCTTTTAATGGCGGACAGGCAACCAGAGTTCACCTAGGGGTCATATATGGCTATCATTTATACTAAAATTTAATAAAGGTCATATTTGGTAAGACAACATTAACAGTCAGATCATTATTAATTTTGCTTACTTACAAATACATTTTTTAAAGCTAAGTAAACACAGAATACATGGCATTAAATTAAGAACAACAACCAACTGAAGCAGGAAACAATCTTACAGGAAAGCAGTGGCAAAATAATGAATGACAAATAACAAAATTTACTAAATAATACCCCTCTGCAATAAATATATCTAGAAAAAGAGAGAGAGAAACATGCAAGGCCCTATTAAGTAAACACAAAGTTCTCTGTAGGATATCCTAATACATCTGTCCCTTCTCATTACTATTTTATCCTCAGACACTGGAGATGTGTCAGAAGAAAATGCAACAAAACAAAGCATGTATATCTACCAACCTTGACTTATAGACAATCAGATGTAGGGTATCATAGGATCATAGAGTTGGAAGAGACCATAAGGGCCATCTAGTCCAATCCCCTGCCATGTAGGAACACAGAATCAAAGTACGGTACCCCTGACAGATGGCTGCCCACCCTCTGTTTAAAGAGCTCAAAAGAAGACTCCACCACTCTCCAGGGGAGTGTGCTCCACTGTCAAACCGCTCTTACTGTCAGGAAGTTTTTCCTAATGTTTAGGTGGAATCTCAGTAGAAGGGCCCTCATATTTTAACATTCAATAGTCTTTAAATATAAAGACTTCTCCAAGCATAATGTATGCTTAGAAGTTCTATCCATGTATTCTGTATAGCATACTCTCAGATAATTGTGGATGGGATAGTGCAGCCTTTGTAATTTCCAGGGGAGAGGGGCAACTGTGACAGATCTTATATTTTTTGTGTGCACTTGATAATTTCATGCACATCTTATTAGTAATTCTTCAGGGGGCTCAATGACATGGGAGTCTTAGGGGTGAAGCAGATGAGCAGCTTGGAGCACCCTATGACCACTATAACCCTGGCCAGACCCCAATCAGCATGGGACTGTGGCAACAGGACTCTAGTTCCGAAGCTGGCCACTACTGTGGCCCTGAATGAGCCACCAGCAAGGAGCAGCTTTTTGCCACTCCTTCTTTGGCCAGCTTCGGCTCACCCTAGGCGCTTGTGGAGCAGCTTCCTGACAGTCTCTGTGTGTGTGTGTCATCTGCTGCCCTTTTTGGCCTGTGCGTTTCAGGCCTCAATGGTCCAGTTTGCCTGATCATAAGGGGGGGCTAGACATCCTCAATCTGAGGGGAATTTCAGCAGTCCCCAGCCTCTCCATTTCAGTGTCCACAGCAGAAAGCAAAGCTGTAACAAAATGCACCTAAAAACAGAAGCAGATCAAGAGAAACAAGGGTGCCTTACAAGCTGTATTCAAGAGCTTGAATGTCTCATTTGTAGTGATATATGGAGAACAGTCTTGAACTGCCTCATCTGAGTGTAAAATCACAGAACCATTGAGTTGAAAGGTACCTGTGACCCATCTAGTCCAATCTCCTGCTAGTGCAGGAATGTATTGCTAAAGCACTCCTGAGTGGTGGCCAACTAATCTGTGTTTAAAAACTCCTTAATTTGAATCTATTGCTTTGTATTTTATCCTCAGGAGCTGCAGAAACAAGTTTGTTCTAGAAGACAGAACCCCAACACTGATTGAAGAGATGCTGGCATATATCACTTTGATTTACTGAGCAATAGGATGCATCTGAGTAGATATCATGTTTAGAGCAGAGACCTCAGTAGTTGTCATGTGATGGCATTCTCATTGGCACCACAGCTTAAAACTGGATCTTTCAGTATAGTTACCTGGCAGAATGGGCTGTTGCTAAGTAATACTAATACCAGTGCTTCTAATAATATGATGGTGCTTAGAACTTCACAGAATAATCTACCTTGAACTCTCTCTGTGTCTTTTTCAAACCGTGCTCAAAGCCTATCTTTTCAGAGAGTACTCTGGCTTAATCCCTTAATCCTTATTCCTAAATGAAACAAAGCCTAGCAGTAACCCACAAAAGGTAGTAGGCCTGGAAAAAAATTGAGCAGAAAGCTATAATTGGTTACATAATTGCAGCCTGACTTCTCAACAATGAGCTAAAATCTCAAACAAACCCACTTGGGCAACAGCTGTCATCTTAGAAAAATGACAGCCATTATGCAAATATTGAAAATGAATGTACTATAGTTAGACAGCCAGTTTTTCAGTGTGTGTGTGTGTGGGGGGGGGAGCAGAAGGGGAGATCATATTTGAAATTTGATTACTGTTTGAAAGCAGTTTGGTTTGTTTGTTTATTTGATACTTCATGATACTTTAATACCTGGATATTTCTGAATTTGAAATGTTTGCAAATCAAGAGAAGCTGAACTGAAACATTCTGGTCAGGCAGGTGGATTGATGAAACTATTGAACAGAAACAGTGAAGACAGTTGGTATACCTATACATATAAGATGCTTGTCCATTTCTGCTATGGTCTAATGTATCCATCTGTGATTTGCTGTCTCAACTGGTAGACTCATTTGAAATATTTCTCAGAGTGCTTTCAGTGACCTCAAAGATCTAGACAAAAATGTGATACTTTTGTTGTGTGGGTCAAATTGTACTCTCCATTCAGAATGTTTTCTGACACAGTAACACACATTCTGATGATTGCATAATTGCCATTCTATTTAGCAAAATTTTCTTTATCTACAGAGAGATGGCAATGATGTCTTCTTATTATCCATGAAAAAGACCATGAAGATAAGGAGTTACAATGACTGTTCATTCTAACAGCTCTTTGAATACACTGTTTGTGTGATTAAAAATGGAGTTATCATTCTGGCTTGCCCTTGAACTAGTACCATGGTTGACATCACTTATTAATGACACATCAGTGAGGAAATGGCACTAGCCATCTTGATACCTATTGGAAACAAATACAGACTGTGCATTTGTCCTGACTTACAACCCTGCTTATAAGATTTATGGTAGTTATGTGTTGCACCGTGTTGCATGACCACAATCTGCAGTGTTCAAAGACATTTGTCAGTGCTATGTCAAAAATAATAGAGGAGAGCAGTATTAGATGGGCAGCATAACAGAGAAGGGCACATGGCAAGCTTATGGCATACCCATCGAGGTCATTGTAGGTAGATGTTAGAGTAAATTATACAGTTGAATCAGTGAAACTCTTGATTGTCAAATGTGAGAAATATGGTTCTCGGGGCCCATTGGCCCAGCGAGAAAGTTTTGCTGGCCTCTCATTGGAGAGACCAGAAGATTTAAATAAAAATGATGTGCTTTGTGCAGTCATTAGACAGGGAGGGGGCAGGGCTAAGCCTATTTAAGGCTCTCCCGCCCTTGCCTCCCTGTCAGTTCATAAGAGCTGGCCCACCCTCCCACCTCGATGACAGTGTAAGATTCATTCTGGTTGCTTCGGAGCCGGGTAGGAATTTTTGCCCTTGTTTTCCCAAGGGTTTTTTGCCTACCCTACACTGTTGGATGGGGAATTGGATGATTGGCTTAGGGTGTGGCCATAAATAGGCCTCATGCATAGGCAGGGAGAGATAGTCAATTCGCTGAGCACCTCGGCACCCTCCTAAAGGGTGAAGGTGGGTCTTTGGAACGGAGGTTTATGTCTTGAGGCTAAACACAAAGGGAAAGAGACTTGCCTTGGGGCGGGTTTCAGATTCAAACCCTCACTTAAGTCTTGAGAGTTAAGTGGGGAAGTCTTGGGCTGGCCTTGTAGATGAGGGCTGGCCAGGAGCAACCCGAATTATGGATTGCCCTTGGGGCTCAGGTGTTTTCGCCCTTTTTGGAAGCTGGGGAATTGGTCTTGCAGCAGACCATCCGCCAGCTGTTCCTATACAAGGTTCTCCCCCCCTGGGTTTGCAGTTCTCAAGAAATAAAGTTAAATAGGTTGAATTTTAATAAAGTTGCCCATTTTATAACCCAGTTCTCTGTGTCTGATCTCATTATTTAATGAGTTAGTCAGCAAAAGGAAACTCCATTGCACTTCTGGAACAACACCCAAATAATAAAGATATGAACAAAATCCAGGCTGTTGCTGACACCATAGGGATGTTGATTATATGGCCTGCAATCTGATATATTAGAAAAAAAAGGAGATAGTTGTTGTCTTAGGTCTCCTTGTTGCTCTTGCAGACACATTCTTGCCCATCCATATGCTCATTCTTGAACTAAAGGATAATCATGGAGTAGCAGATGCATCATATGGGAGCACCATGATTTTTTATCATGTTCTTTCACTGTGCCATGAAGTAGATGAGAAGATGTACCACACATAGTTAGCCAACCATATAATGTGCAGTTTCATTCTATAGCACTTCTACTGGATCTGCAGCTACATGGCAACATATTTTTTCAGTCTTCTGTGAGCAGTTGTCATGTAAACCTACCAGTTATGGAATGTGGATGAACTGAAACACATTCCAACATGAAAGACTGCTGTTCCCAAGAACTTCTTTTATCACATTACTTGCAATTGCAAGTCAGGCTGGTGAGCATGGCTGTGAATGTAGACAAGGAGGCCTGTTTATAGTGCAATGCTATACAGTGCTACCTCGGGTTACGAAATTAATTCGTTCTGCCGCGGCGTTCGTAACCCGATACATTTCGCAACCTGAAAAAAATATCGTAACCCGGAACAGTTTTTTCCTATCTATTTTTTTCGTATCCCGGAAATTTCGTAACGCGATCAATTCGTATCCCGGGGTACCACTGTATAGTACATCATGTGGTTTATATGCTGGAAGTAGCTGCATAAATGAACTGATGTGGAGAAGTTGTTCGTGGACACCAGTAAACTTCAAAATAAGCTTTCTGATGAAACCACTCAAGATTATATTCACAATGAAAAGTTTCTAGAGCTTTCTAATGAAAATCTTGAGAGTGATTTTTTAAAAATGAAAATAGTGAAGACTATGATGATGCAGCTTGGGGTGTGATGGCTTAGTGGTTAAGACGCCAATTCTGATGATCGGAAGATCGGAAGGTTGGCAGTTAGAGACCCTAGTTCTTCAGGATGGGGTGAGCTCCTGTCACTAGTTCGAACTTCTCCCAATCTAGCAATTTGAAAGCATGCAAATGTAAATAGTTAAGTACGTACCACTTCAGTAGGAAGGTAACAGCATCCAGTGCTGTCATGCTGGCCACAGGACCACAGCTTCATTTTGGGACAACACTGGCTCTTCAGTCTTGTAACGGATATGAGCAGCACTCTCTATATTCAGTTACGACTACTCATTCACGTCAAAGGACTACCTTTACCTTTACCTATAATGATGCACCATAGAATGCAGTATGGTAGAAGTTGGGAATTTTATTTGGCTGTTTCTGTCCATTTTTTTAAAATTTCTGTACTGTTTAACCTCCTGTTGATTCTAGAAAAAAAATAAATGAACCAAACCAGCTCCATGGCTGACACAGATAGTCACCTGTTTTGTGGTCATGCCATAGGAGGAGTTTTTAGACTTTGTATCCATCTTTTCCCCAACATACCTAAGAATAGCAACAAAATATTTCTATTTCTATTGTCCCAGTTTAAAAGAATCACCAGCTTTCCACCACCTCATGAGGAGGCTTGCCAAATTAGATCTTCTTTTACAAGAGTAAACCTCTCTTCACGATCTTGATGGAGAACAGCAAAAAATGCTCTCCGATTAACTGTAGGATTTCAGTCTTAATATGTTGTTTGGAGGGTCAAGCTGCAATTATGTATCACATTACAACTTCTTTCAGGTTTTTTTTTCCTAATTCACACCCCAATATTACTGAACTATTAGTTCATGTTTATTTTTTCATGTGTTTCTCTTCTCCCTTCACTCATTCCTTCCTAGGCTATCTTTGTTTAGATCATTGTTTTAATTCACAAATCTTTTTAAAAATGTAATGTGCGACATATGCTCCTGTTGTTGTTGTTGCTGTGCTGCCAAGTCATTTCTGAATTATGGCAATGTTATGGCAAACTTATCACAGGGTTTTCTTGGCACATTTATTTAGAGAAGATTTGCCACTGCCATCCTCTGAAACTGAGAGACTGTGACTTGTCCAACGTCAACCAGTGAGTTTACATGGCCAAGCCATGATTTGAACCTTGGTCTCCAGAGTTGCAGTCAAACACTCAATCCACTACACAATGCTGTTATCTAAGTTATCTCAATATGTTATTGGTGGTATACAAATAATATCAATACACTGGCTTAAATGAAGGGAAAGTCTGCTTTTCACAAGCAGATTTTGCACTGGCATATGGCTAAAAATAGGCATAGCTTCCCCATTTGTATGTTCACTTCTCTGTGCCCTAGTTACACCATTTAATTCTGATGTGAATTCCATATTTTGCATATTAGATTTTTGTAACAATAGTACCACCTGTCCTATCCTGTGTTTTGGAAATATTTATACCCTTAAGCTGCTTTCACCTCATCAGTTATGGATATGAATGATGAATGAAATAAAATAGTTTTTCACACACACACATGTACAATAGCTTCATCTTTTGGAAGCATGAACTTTTATCTCTTTCTGTGCCTACATCTAAATGATAGTTATTATTTTTATTTGGCAAGCTTAAATGAACATTTTCCCTGATAATCTATTTTACATTATTCTGTACAGTTTGGTTCTTTCCATACAAACCTTTTACAACTGTAACAGCAGTAAACTAAACCCTCTGTTTTGCCTGTTCATAAAAACAGGGATATAATCTGCACCCCATAGTAATCAGTATCATCAGATCCATTTCTTATCTATTTCAAAGGAGTCTTTTTAATGGTGAGTGAAAGCCTCAGAAAGATTAGCTTCTGAAGAGAAGAAAAGATTTCATATATTTTTCTTCTTGTGTTCTGCTTTTGCCATCAGCAAAAGTTTATAAAGCAAATCATTTTGCTACTCAGTATTAAAATCAACTGATGCACTATCAAAGTACATTTTGGTGATCAAAGCTTCATTTCTGTTGTTATCAAATGCTTCTCTCAGGGGAAAACTGGCCAGCCCTGATTTCATGGATAGTCAGTTTCTGTATAAAGGCTACAGCAGTCAGTAAGGCAGCTCAAATTTGGGGAACCTTTCATATGCAGAAGCTCTGAAACATGGTTTTGCCACCTTTATAAGTGAATGGAAATGTCAATAGCATTTTATTTTCAAGTAAACAGTTACAATGACAAAATATTATGTTTGAAAATATAATATTATTCTCTTCATAGCATTGATGACAAAATATGACAAATTCCAAGAAGATAAGTCACATGAATGTTCTTATTTCCTGGAATGTGATAGTAAGTACACCTTTACTGCAATGGTTATTGACTGTTAAGATGCACTGTATGTTTTGTTTCATCACAATGTTGAGAACTGTAGGTACATTAAACTTACGCGATGTAAGTGCTATAAGATAGATTCTGTCTGATGTCTTTAATATCTTATTTATAGTTCTCTTAATAGCGGCATGTAATGGGATAGCCACAGCGATATATCACAGTATTTTAATACTTGACAGGATTTGCATTAATAAATAATTTTGATGACCATCAATAAACATAAGAAAATGCTCTTACAAAGAGTTGGTGTGGCCGAAGAATTATCATAGCCCTGACACTAAAAGGGCATTTACTCTCATTGGCTAAAATGTTCCATATCTTTCAATTTCCAATGGCCTGTTACAGACAGCCAAAATAAAGCTGCTTCGAGGAAGGCATGATAGTTTCAATGATGCATGAGTCCTAGAGTCCAGAAGCCCACACCAGAGCCATGTCCATTCCTTAGGGCTGGAGCGTGGCTTTGGTGTGACTTCTGGACTCTTAGGACACATGCATCATTGAAACACCATACCTCCACTGTGACTCGAAGCAGCTTTATTTTGGCTGTCTGTAACAGGCCAAAGTTAGAAAGGTATTGGAGGGCTTTGCAGGTTTTTTTTTGGGGGGGGGGGTTGTTTGTTCATTTGTTTTTGGTGGCCATATGATTTTTCTGACACACTCACAAGTGTTGGTTGGATATTTTTTTTATCATTTTCTTAGAGTGCCAGTAACTGTAGCCATATTTATTGTGCTAATTTCCATTCTGCTTGACTCACCTTCCTTTCTTTCCCATGAAGCTTCCAGGTCTCTTCTCTTTGGAAAGATTAATCAAGTAATACTTTATAATAGAGTTGGTAGGAAAAGACTTAATTTTTTTTGTGCCTAAGAGTGATTCTGAAAAAGATATTTCAAATATGTTGGCCAGAAGAAATGTTATTTTGTGAATCTGAAAGTTCCCCCCATCCCAGCTCCTAATGTGAACAATGACATATTCCTGAAGCCTAAAACCTCATTGGAAATAGACTGATTGGTTGTATTGGTGCATTATTGCAAATTACTTTCACCTGCATCCTCCCTCCCCAAAACAACCCCTTCTGTAATCCACTTATAGTAATGCTAGTTTAACTTAAAAGCTCTTGAAATAAATCTCACTTCTGTAAAATCAAGTGCAAGGATTGTTTGACTGTTCAATTATAAGAATAGGAGCCAGTGACTTGTACTCTGCCAGATGTTGTTAGACTCCTGACTCCTAACTGTACTAGTTTATAAATACACTGCAACCAAAGGTGGGACACAGGTTGGATGAGATCAGTAATGGAAATCTTTCACAAATCTGAAAGTCAACCCCCTCCCTTAATGTTGTTGGGCTTTCCTCTGGATGTACAGACAGTGGACCTTTGTTATCCTCTGGGGTTTGGTTGCAGGAACCCCCCGTGAATCACAAAATCTGTGTATGCTCAAGTCCCATTAAATATAATGGCATAGTAAAATGGTGTCCCTTATATAAAATGGAAAAATCAAGGTTTAATACTTGAAATTTATACTTTTTTTGAATATTTTCAAGCCGTGGATGCTTGAATCTGTGTATAAAAAAATCTGTGGATAAGGAGGGCCAACTGTACTCTTGCTTTGGACTTGCTGTCAAAATTTGTTGTCAAACCAGGAAAAAAAAATCCCACTTTAAAACATGGTTGGTTTGCCACTACACTAGACTGGAAACTGCAAACACAGCAAAATAATACCAAAAAAAAAAAAAAAAGCCAAAGGACTCCCCTCCCCGACACACTTGTTTTAAAGGAGAATTTTTTGGATTGACACCAAATCTTAATGGTGTCATTTTGAGTTAACCATTTTGGGTTAACTATCTTGGTTAATAAGATGGTGGATTAATTTTGTGGATACCATGTTTGGTTAATGTCAGGGTTGCCTTATAGGAGAATATGGGATGCCCTTTCCTAAAAAGGAACTCCTTAGACCCAAAGTTATGTGAGAACATCTCCATCACTAATATTCCCTTCTTGGGCAAGTGGCTGAGAAGCTTCAGAAGTTCTTGGATGAAGCAGATTATCTAGACTCATTTTAGTTTGGTTTTAAACTGAAGAACAGTGCTGAACAGTCTGATGACCTACTCTGGATGAAAGATGGTGAAGTTCTATTTTTTTAATCTCTCAGAAATTTCTGATATGATGAATCATTGTATCTTATTGGACTGCCTCTGTTGGGGGTAGTGTGAAGCACTGTTTTGCAGTGGTCCTACCCCTATCTGCAGGGAATGTTCCATAGAGTAGCACTGGAGATTCCTGTTCTGTTCCACAGCTACTAAGTTGTACAGTGGCACAGCTTCCTCTTATCCCCCATGCTGCTTGATATCTATATTGGGATGTGCAATTGCAGAAGGGGCAGGGTGCATTTTTGCACTTATACAACCCCTCCCCATGGACTGCTGGAAGTGATCCACATCATCATGTCCTGTTTTGTTTTCAGTTGATTTCCAAATATCGGATTGTATGACGACCAGCTAAATTAAAAAATGGGGGTTGGGTGGCTTCAAACACCTTTACAAACCACCACCCCCTGTCCAGTTGTACATGAAACTACTTGGTGAAGTCATTGGGAGTGTGGGGTGCCATCAGTAGGTTGACGACACTCAGCTCTCTTTCTCCTTAACATTGATATCAGCTGGGGCTGTACAGGTGCTGGACTGGTGCTTGGATTCTTTATTGGGTTGGATGAGGGCCAGTAAATTGAAGCTGAAACCCAATAAGATGGATGCTCTGTTGCTTGGTTGTTATTGGTTCTGGGAACTGGCTAAATATTCTGTCCTTGTTAGTGTATCATTCCCCTGATACAGAAGGTACATATAGCATGGGAGTATTCCTAGATCCTGTAACTCAGGGGTAGGCAACCTGCGGCCCGCGGGCCGGATGCGGCCCGGCGAGGCCTTGGGACCGGCCCCAGCCTGGTCCTGTCGCCGATTGCCGCCGGGGCCTTTGGGGGGCAATTGTCTATAGAAGCCTCAGAAACATGCATTTATATTAACATTTTTTTAAAAATCTGCAAATTTTTTCACGTGTCCTCCATTTTTTTAAAAAAGTGTCTTCCATTTGAAAATTTTGTCCTACATTTGTCCTGGTTTATTTATATATTTATTTATTTTTTAAAAATTATTTATTTATTTATTGGCTTCGGCCCCTCAGTTGTCTGAGGGACAGTAACCCGGCCCCCGGCTCAAAAAGGTTGCCTACCCCTGCTGTAACTGGATGCCCAGAGGGATTTCTTGGAATGCTTGGGGCCAGTTTCAGCTGGTTCACCAGTTATGGCCTTTTGTGGACAGGAACAACCTAACCACAGTACTGAATGCACTGGAAATCCCTCTGTTAGACTTCTGCAGTGCACTCAGTGTTGGGCTCCCTTAAAGGTGACTTGAAAAATAACAGCTAATGCAAAATACAGCAGCAAGATTTCTGATCGGAGTTGCAGAATGACACTACATGTCACCAGTCTGGCTGTCAAAATGTTTCTTAAAGTAAACTGGTTGCCAATATGCTTCTACTCAGAATTCAAAGTGCTTGTGATGATATGGTTTAGACCTCAGTAGTTGAAGGAGTGCCTCTCACATGACCAAACGAGATATGCTTGAAATTCCTTCTTTGTCTTCCACATCTAGGAACATGGGAATGGCCCGTCTCTGTGGTATCATCCTATTTATGCAATGTCCTCCCTTTGGATGTTCAACTGGTGCCAGCATTGGTAGTATACTAGCATCAAGTCAAAACATGTTCATTTTGGGGTCCTAATTCACTTTTTCCAAAATGTGCATGTTCATGGTTTTAACTTGTCTTTAACCTCTCAGACGGTTAAACTTTTAATACATTTTACTCTGTTTAAATTATTTTGATTGTTCTACATTTGTTTTAAACCATTTGAATAGTTTGTACTTGGGTAGTAACTTGAGATCTTCATAATATAGGGTAGATTTTTTAAAAAAAACCCTCTCTCTCTCTCTCTCTCTCTCTCTCTTTCTCTCTCTATCTATCCACTGTTCACATGACTCTCCTTTTGAATTTGGCCACCTCCAGTCTATGTTTGTTGCTTTCTCTTCATCTGATTAAATCATTAAACCATCTAGCTGGTTGTTGACCTAGTCTTTATCCCAGTTTCCCAGTGTGTACCAGGGTAGGATGAAGTTAGAAGGTGCTTAGTTTGCACATACTGGATATGCTGAGTTACAAGAACTAGTTTATGAATAGTTGTAAAAATGAATCCACCAAGTGTTGCCTAAGTTACCTAAGATTGATCTGCATCTATTCATGCATGTTTAGCTCCTTTTATTGCTTCCGAATTTTGCTTTTTCTCCTATGTAATGATTCCAAAATTATCCATTTTTTCTGAATAGGGAGTACTTTGAAGGGGATGCCTTTCACTGTCAACTGTAGCCATATCTCATATGGCTCATCAACATGGAAGTATAACTGTCACATACCATTTTTCTCTTTTAACATATCAAATTCCTCTGCCTCACTGACACAGTGACAAATCATGCAATGTGATGCCATTTCCTATGTCTTATGGTATGGACTAATGTGATTCCATTTGTGGAAGTAAACTACAAATCAGTTGTTGCAGGAAAAGTGATTTAAAAGATTTGTAAATATGATCTAATATCCTGTCTCTGAAAAGTGTCAGGAGCATGAAGAATTCCAAAGAATGCTGCACTAAAACTGTCATAAAAGTTACAATGTAAAATTGTTGTTGTTTTTTGAAAGAAAGTCAGATGTAGGTCAGGGGAAAAATCTTCCATTTCAGAAGAACATTTTCAGGTTTAAAATGGCCACAGTTTGGCTTAGTAATAGCACTGCCCCCGAAGGGGGAAAATCACAATTTATTCCAATTCCAGTTACATGGAATGAGTACTAGATGAATGATACTGTTGGTATCATCTTTTAGGTGTTGAAAATAACACAAAGTTTGAGTATATTTAAAGAACAGAATACATGAAGGGATTAAAAAGAATCAACATGGTGACTGGTTTTATATTAACTTCAGAAGTTTAGCCACAGAAAAATGTTTTATTTTATTGGTTTCTTGAGTTTGTAGAAAACACTCTATTTTTTTTCATAGTGCAAAATGGCAATAGCAATTTATGTATTAATTTTATTAATACATATTTATATATCTATAAATTAATTTCAATAGTTATACAGTTTAATCTTCTGTAGTAATTTTCTTCAGATACTTGGTGTAAATATTCATTCCCGTCGTATTTCACATATTTTAAAAGATATGACTAATTAGTAAGCTGGCAGTGTTTATTATTTAGTATTATGTATGGAATTATATTATGAAATATGATTCTTAGTCTTTATTATGTGTAGCTGTGGTTGATGCATGAATCAGTTTATATAATCCTTCTCAGTTATGTTTCAGACACCATGCTAATGAGTTGCATAAGCTGATAGTTTTGATACTGTTATTGAAACAGTTTTATCTGCTTCACTTTTTTCCCTCACAGTTCTGCTGATGTAAATTAGTTTTTAACTGTACTTTTGGTAGTTAATTCATCAAGAGCCCTGCCTAATTATGATCAGGAGCTCTCTGATGGCTGTTTTTTGGTGTGTTTTATTTTTCTATAGCAAGAAGGCTGTTTCCTCCTGAACATAATTGCCTATATCCAACTGCTAGTCCCATTGAATCAATAGAGTTAACATACGTGTTGAATCACTAAGTTCTCATTCATTTAATGAGTCTGTAGTAGCTGCAACTAATAAACGTAGACCTTAGGAAAGACATGCATTCCAGACCTTAGGAAAGCTGATTTTAGTAAACATAGGGAATACTGGGGGTGGTCTCACGGTCAGGAATATGAGAAAGGAGGTCATGAAGGATGGGGCACAATTTCATTTAGGAGAAAGAATAGGTGGTGTCTAAAAAAGCCAGGATGGAAGTCTAAAGAACTTTTAATTTAGCTAAAATTTAAGATGGGCATGTACAAGAAATGGAAAAGGGAGGAAATCACTGAAGAGAAATTCAAACAAACACCCAGGATTTGTAGGGAGAATGTCAGAAAATGCTAAAGTAGAGAATTCATCAGAGAAGTCATGCTTAGAAGGTAGATTTCTGGTTTCATAGAGGATTTTTAATATATTTTCTGTGTTGTATTGTGCACCTTCTTCCAGAATTCTTGTACTTTCTCGCATAGCCACCACATATGATGCATTGTTCCTTTTGCTTTCTTGCATCTCCAACAGGTTTTTTTTCCACTTAGGTTATATATTTTCTTCAGTTTAACTGGCATATAATACCATCTTTTGGACATTTTCAAGAAGTTTTCCTTCAGATGTTGAGAAGCTGTAAATTTGTGTGTTCTGTTCCAAGTTTTCCCCCAGCTTTTTATATCAATTGGGTGACCAAAATCTTGGGACCATCTAATCATTGTATTCTTTATTAAATCTACTTCTGTTTCTCAGTTTAATAAGCTCTTGTATAGCTTGGCTATTTTCTTTTTGTCTTCTTTCCATATTAGTTTATCTATTTCATTCTGTTGTTCTTCTAAACCTTCCTTTTTTCACATCTTCCATGAATATTTATTTATGGGTATAATTAGAAACAAAAATATGTCAAAATTTGATAAGGAATGGCTTCAAATAATAGAATACTGGAAAGAAATATGGGGAGTTAAAACAGTTATTTATGACAGATAATTAATGGTTTAAGCAGTGTACAATGTAGAAAAATCAGGTCATTAGAGAGTTGTTTGTATCCTCAATATAATTTAACTTAGGTTTTCCACTAAAGGAAAATTCATGAGAAATTACAGTTAAAAAAATTAAATATCGAGAAGACGTTTGGGGAATAAAGCACATCAAACAGGTACAAAAAAATAGGATTGTATGGCCCTTCTAACTTGTTTTTACAACAGATGCTCATATGGAATTGTGTTAAACAACCAAGAAGAAGAATATGAATTTTTGTTTGTGGTTAATCCTTAGGAAAATGAATTCCAATGTTAAATTCAGTACATAAAAGCAATGAAGGATGTTTTAGAAGTAAAAACTTCACGCAAAACTTGTCAAAATGGAAGTACAAATGTAACTAGTCTTTTACTTTATTTTATTGAAAACTAATAAAGATATTTTAAAAAAGAAAAGAATGCTGTGATCACTAAAAGTCAACAATAACAAGTCATGCCAGATTAGTCTTATTTCTTTTATTTTAAAGAGTTACAAGCTTGGTAGATAAGGGAATGCTGCGGATGTGGTGCATCTTGATTTCAGTAAGGCCTTTGACAAGGTCAGCCATATTATTACAAACAAGCTAGTAAAATCTAAGCTAGTAAAATCATAGACTCACAGAATACAGAAAACGAGCAGGGGTAGCTGTGTTGGCCCATTTAACAAATACAAACAAAAATCTATCAGTGATACTTTTATTGGCCAGCTGAAATGCACAATATACTTGTTGCAACCTTTCAAAGCTCCTTAGGCTTCTTCATCAGACAGAATGTTACAAACCAAAGAGGAGGGGGGGGGGAACAATTGGAGATGTTAGTCAGATGCCTGCATGTTGTTTCAGTCATTAGTAAAGATGGTATGATGGGGATAGTATCTTTTCCAGGTATCTTTTTTTGAAGATGGGGACAACGTTTGCTCTCCTCCTGTCTGCTGGGACTACTCCTGTTCTCCAGAAATTCTCAAAAATTATTGCCAATGGCTCTGAGATTACATGTGCCAATTCTTTTAATACCCTTCAGTGTAGTTCATCTGGTCCCAGAGACCAGGTATTCCTGTACTTTCTCTTTACTTATTCTGTGCTGCATTTCTCCTATTGTGTCCTCTGTTCTATTTTCCTCAGGTTGAGCACCCTTTGCCTTTTCTGAGATGACTGAACCAAAGAAGGTGTTGAGTAATTCTGCATTTTGCCATCTTCTCTATGTAGGTTTTCAGCCTTCTCTGTCAGAGAGCTCTGGTGCTACAACAAATCTCAGCATTCCCTACGATGGAGCCATAACATAAACACCATAAGCATGGTGTCAAACTGCATTAATTCTGCAGTGTGGCAGCAGCCTCCATTAACTCCAACCAGAGTAATCTTTATTTCTCATTTAAGGAACATATACATGAGCATTGCAAAATGCAACCAGATTGTAGCTGTAAACAAAGTATATACTCATTATCTCAATCAAATTCATTAAACTGTTTCTTGAACACAGAGTGACATTTTTCTTGTCTAGTGGTTCTAAATAGTCATTGCCATGGGAGGAAAAATATAGTGTGATTCTGCATGGTTTTTTAAACAACATAACCAGCAAACTTTATTAATAATTCATCTGCTAGAAGAACATAAACCAGCAAAACCACTCAGAAGTATCTGGCCTGTTTACACTATAGTGGCCACATGTCATTACTTGTATTAGTGCTCCTCAAGAAAAAGTAAACAGTTATTATAAATTTAGATAAAAAGAAAGGAAATGGTTTTTATGTAGTCATACGAACACATTTAGAACCATATCTCTCTCAAATAAAGAAGTAAAAACAAAGTGAGTTGTTGAATATCATCTTATTGAAGATTCGCTTTTGTGAATTGTTTGCAAGTTTGTGTTCATTGTACTTACCACTATTTTGGTCAAATGCTAGACTTGACCATTAGAATAACAGCAGGGAGCATTCAGGTTGCTAGTGTTTCATCATAAAGATGGACTTAATGTAAACAATCTTTGTGCAAAAATTTCATTTCAAGTAAGATTTTGAGAGTGTTGGTATTAGAAGCTTCTATACAATATATTCACATTCTAAATCTGCTTTTATTCATGTCTGCCCTTGTCCGAACAATCAGTAGAAGCAGCACACACAGCAGCTTAATACTTAACTGGGGGGGGGGGGGAAACAGGGATGGTAACCTAGTAACCTTTGTGTAGTTGAAGGGCTTAAAAATGAGGCTAAGTGGTTCTTTCATGGTGAGAGTGATTATAGTGTTTGAGCTTATTTCACTGAATTACATTTTACCCACATTTTTAAACAAATCAAAGTTGATACGTAGTCTTCAGAACTAAATCTAAATCTCTAGTACACCTACTGCGCTAGTAAAGGTACGGTATTACAATTAAAATGTCTGAAGTGCTCATTTGGATGAATACTTTCTTTTGCTACTGAGGCTTAAGCTACATGTGATGGTAGTTGATCAGTTCATTTGAAGCTGAAATCTCCACAATTGCAAATAAAGAAACAAACAAACAAACAAGAAAGTGAGAAAGTGACAATGGATTGTCTTGTTTAATGGGTAAAATGTGTTAGAAGTGTGGAACCGTTTTCCTTTTCTTAGTGCTGGACTAACTCCCATTGTCTGAGCTTTGCTGAGGACAATGTGATGTTGGGGAAAGTGGCAAGGCCATGTAGCCTTTGCTGAGAATCAGAAATATGAAAATGGACCTGCTAAAGTTTCCCATCTCTGCTGTGTTTGAAAATGTGATCAGTGGCGGGATACAAACCGCCATTTAGTACGTATTGTATACGTACAAGATGGCGGCGCCCCTTCTACATGGGCGCCGCCATCTTTACGTACTGGACGCACAGCGTCCAGACGTGTCGCGGTGCCTATGACGTTGCGAGTCCGCGCCAGGCGCCTCGCGACATCATTGAGGCACCGCAAAAAGAAGCTCCGAAATGGAGCTTCTTTTTTGCTCCGCGCGGGAGTCGCGCGGTTTGGCTGCTGCGGCTCCCACGCGGAGCAAATGGCGGCGGCGGCGGACCGCTGCAAAGCGGCGGTCTGTACCCCACCAGTATAACTCCAGTTTTAAGGTAAAGATAAGGGAAGTACAGCAGGGTCCTCATGTCCGACATCAGCAGTTGCCTGGACAGCAGAGTGATTAGATATGTAAGTGATCCAACATAGTACAGTCCGCCCTTGCCTCATATCGGGGATCCGTTCTGGACCCATCCCCCCCCCCCCCCCACCCCCCACATAAGGCAAAAAGTGCATATGCTCAAGTCCTGTTAGATATAATGGGGCTCGTGCATGCTGCACGGCCAGGTGCGCACACCATTCCCCCATTCCTCCGGTGGCTTTCGCATAAGCTGGAAGCCACTTATAACGAGTGTGCATATGGTGAGGACTCACTGTATTCTATGTTAACGTTATATCTGTTTAAATTCTAGTTAAGTTTAAGTAATTATTTCTATGTTTGGACCCATACATATGAATTAGAATGCGTTTTATACAAATTTCTTCCATCATTTCAGTTTCCCTTTGGTGAAACATTTCCCTCTTTTTTGTGGGTTTTTCGGCCTATGTGGCCATGTTCTAGAAGGTTTTCTTCCTGGCGTTTTGCCAGCATCTGAAGATGCCAGCCACAGATGCTGGCGAAATGTCAGGAAGAAAACCTTTTAGAACATGGCCACATAGATCGAAAAACCCACAAAAACTATGGATGCCGGCCATGAAAGCCTTCGATTTCCTTGTTTGCTAGTAAGTGGTAAATGGCAACCCAAACTAAAGCTCACTGTCTCCTTTCAGTGTGCCATCATTATCTGATTTTGGGAACAACTTCCCAGCAAATCTGGGAGGAAAATGAAATTTTCCCAGCCTCAGGGAAGGACCATTTTACAATGTAACTGGCTATTCTGGTAGAGAGCAGGATCATAGAATCATAGAGTTGGAAGAAACCAAAGGCCCATCTAGTCCAACCTCTTACCATGCAGGAAGAAACAGTCAATGCACTTCTGACGGATAGCCATCCAGCCTCTGTTTAAAAACCTCAAAAGAAGGAGATTCTATCACTCTTCAAGGCATTGTATTCCACTCTTGAACAGCTGTTATCATCAAGAGTATCTTCTCAATGTTTAGATGGAATATCTTTTTCTGTAGGCCCATTACAGACGGGCCTTAAAGTGTGCGCTCTGCGTGTGCTAGGGTTAGAAAGGGGCGTCCTTTCCGGATGCCCCCAACCCTAGCATGCGCAGAGTGCACACAAAATGGCAGTGGTCGTTCCACACGGTCGCTGCCATTACGACGTCATGACCGCGCCGCCTCTATACGGGGCGACGTGGACATGACGTCGTCATGCTGCGCCAGGGCGAATAGTGCGCCCCTTCCCCGGCCGTAAAAGGAGCTCCGAAATGGAGCTCCTTTTGCCATTTGTGTCGCTGGGCGCAGCCTTCAGATGGCCCCTTTCTCCTCCTCCCCGCTTTCGCGGGGTGTCCTTGGGGCTTGAAGCCCCAAGGACACCCCTTTCCAGGCTGTGGGGAAGGGGCCTTTTGCCGCTTCCCCACAGCCTGGAAAGTGGCGGATCGGGGCCTCAGCAGCTGGCGCTCTGGCCGCTGAGGCCCCGATCCGGCTGGGAAAGTTTGAATTCATTGCCTTGTGTCTTAGTTTTTGGAGCAGCAACAAACAAGCTTGTTCTATCTTCAATATGACATTCCTTCAAATATTTAAACATGGCTATCATTTAAATATGATAAATAAATACCCAGCTCTATAAGTGGTAGTCCACACTGGTCTAATAAAGCAGCTTATAACAGCCTTGAAGCCTTTTAGATAACATACAAGGCAAAACTGGGAGGAAAATGAAATGAAGCCATGCTCCAAAGCTAAAAACTAGAGCAAAAAGAAGCTGGGTTATTTCAGCTTGAGGCAGAACCTGCACATCATCACATGGGCATGTAAACACCCCAGTGCCAATACAGGACTGCAGCAAACAAAAAGGTGATTACCAATAATGGAATGAATGTAATTATAGCATACACAAACCAGACAGTCCAACAGGGGGCATGGGTTGAAGTGGGCATATATGGAGGCCTCCATGATTGTGCTTTGCCAATGTATCATTGGAAACACCAATGCACTGTACAAGTGGTGCATATCATGTGCGACTGTGTGGCCAATCATACGGGCTGGCATCTAATGGAATAGAATGTAGGTATGAATATTGAGGTAACTGGAGGCTGCAGGTGGTGTGTTTGTGCTATGGTGCACATGCATGGTTGGGAGACGAGCAAAAAAACACGTAGCTGGCTTGACACCTTGTGGTACTTTCAGCCTATGGCTATTTGCAACCTTGACATGGCAACAGTGTTTTGCTTTCAGAAAACACAGGATCAAGCCCCCTTTTCCTGCCCATCTGCTCTGACCCAAATGGCTTCCAACCTTTCTGGTTTATATCCCGAATCACACCTTTCTGGTCTGTGTTCTGAATCTGAACTATATCCTACTGTCATCCCCTTTATTTTCATACCAGGTTGCAAGATTTCCCCACCTGGAAATCTATATGCATTTTTGTACACATTTTTCTAACTGAGAGATTAGATTGAGAGAAACATCCAAAAGACTAATTAGATTACCTGTCCTGTCAGCCTGTATAAGACTTAGGTTGGCTTTTGCTGTTTGCTGAGTCAACCTCCTCTTACAGGTGTACTTGTAGAGACTTTCAGTCCCCTGAGCTAACTTGAAGGTAATCAAAATCCTATTTTCATCTGCCCTTTTTGTATTAGAGCATCTGTTGTGGCTGCATTTTACCTTGTCTGGACTTTACTTAACTGACCTTGCCTACTTTGAGGAGACATTACCTGCCGTAGACTGACTTTGTCAGATACCACTGGCTTTTTCTGCATGCCTCAAGTAATAGGCGGAATAGAACAATCCTTTCCTCAAATGCATGAAAGGTGAGGTAGCATCACAGGGAACTCTCTGGTCCATGGAATCACTTCATGAAACTTTATCCTTGATATATCTGTATTGGTTGATTGATTCAGGGTTGACCTACTCTTTGAAAAAGGATCCAAAGTAGGTCCAGGATGCAGCAAAAGGAAGCACCCTTTGGAACTCCCTTCCATGGGAGGCTAGGCTGGTTCCATCCCTGCTTTCCTTTTCCTGACAGGCAAAACTTTCTATGTTTAAGCAGACTTTTAATGTTTAAACAGGGGAGCTTCTTATTGAGATGTTTTTTTTAAAAAGTTTATGTCTTTTAAATGATTTTATACTATTTAATGTGGATATTTAATTATATCCCACCTCTCTACAAAATGCAATCGAGGATTTGATTTTTAAATTTATTCTCTTTGGGAGCTGCCTTGGGTCCCAACCTGGGAGAAATGCAGTGTACAAATGAAATGAATTTATAAACAATCAATCAAATAAATTTTCTGTATAAACTCACCAGGTTTTCAAGTTCAGACCCTTTATATTTATAGATAATGTGCATTTTATTTTCTATGGGCATTTATTGGTTATTTATTTCCTGGCTTCTTGCCAATTTGTTTTACTCCTTTAAACATAACAATCCACACTTTGGTGTATCATTTCATCTTTTATTTTGCCATTTAAACCAATATAGTTTTTTCTTGGAATCAGAGTTAGGATAATTTGCTGCTTATATTCATGGCACTAAGTCTAAATTTAGTAGTAGCCAGAATTTGAGTTGTCACCTTTTTCCTGCCAAAGCTTCTGTACCAAAAAGGTTTACAGAATAAGCAGGCACAAGAACACTGTGTATTTTCTCAGGTTCAAAAAACAGCTATCGGAAATAGTATACGTTTGTTAAATTTTCCTGTTATGAAGCTGTAAAAGGCCTAAAATCTGTCATGAGAAGGATGTAATAACTCTAGCTAAAAATATCAGCATTAGAATTTCCAGAAAAGACTTATTAAATTCCCAGTGTTAACTTGGTAAAGAGTTATCCTATGCCTCCCTATCTTTTTCACATCTTAATTCCAGATGTGTGGAACTAAATGAGAAAAAGATGCACAATTCTTGTTTCTAGTATCTAGAGCTGGCCCATAGGACATAAAATAGGTTCCTTATCTTATCTCTGCTCAAATTAAACTCTGTAGTTTTATTTTTCTGGCTGCAAAAATAAGTTCAGGATTTATTTATTTTTAAATCAACCAAATTTTGACTGATGTGCTCAGCCCTCTTACTATGTAATCCAAAAAGATTTCAGTGGCAGTCAAAATGATTTACTTCCACCCATACAATACATTAAAAAGCATAACCAATGAAATTAACGTATTGAAGTACAACAGTAGGTTATCTTTACTTAAAGAGTTGTATTTAGGAGGAAAGAACCAGAAGTAAACCAAATAGGTCATTATGTAGCATAATCACATCATAAATTGAATATAATCTGTGTTTTTATAAGGCAGATTTGGGGTCTCTTCTACAGTATCCATCTTATTTAGTAAAGTTTATGGTTTTATTACTTCCTAAGGTAAAAAGGGATACATTTTTAATCCTATGGTAAAAATGATACATTGAAAAGACTCTGAGATGAATAGATTTTCATTAGAATATACTTCTAAGGGTGATTAGGGATCTCCAAGGAAATTTCCTCAGAGGCTCAGAACACTAACTCTTGATCACATGTATGCAAATAAACTTCAAGGAAGGAGTCTTTGCTCTCCTTTAAATAATTCACCTTCTGCTGGAAAGAATAATGGAAGCTCGGAAGGAAGTGCATAAAATTAGATGTAGAGTTTGCTACCATATTTCAGCCACTGAGTGCAAGCAATTCATCTATACTGTGCAGTGTACAGAAGTAGTTGCAGAGAAATCTAGTAAGGATGGTAGATTTCACTGGCAAGGAGACAAGTTGCCTCATAAAACCTAGCCACCCTTAAGGACAAGGACAGGATAAAGGAGGGGCAAGAGAAGCTTCCAGGAGAAAATGGTGCTGCCTAATTTATGGGTAGTAGAAATTCTTCAAGACCTTGCTTCATTTCTCTTAAAAGATTGGGGTTGTCAATTGTAAATAAAACAGCATTGCTAAAAAGTCATACTTTAGTTCCTTCACAGGAAGGTTTTTTCCCCCCTGTGGGAGGTCCATCTTAAAATTTATATTTTCACTGTTAAATAAACTTATATTTAACCTACAAATATTTAATCTAGGTTAAATATTTATTTTCATCACAGTTTTTATTTATCTCAAGGCCTGTAAAAAATTGTTGTGAAATAAAGCCTAAAGGAAAATGTCCAGATGTGACAACGTGGCAAATGGTCACGTACTGCTTGTTAACCAGAGAATTGGTTGCAGTTAGAGCTCATGTCAGCAGTTGAAAGTACAAGGTCATTGTGTGCCAGAGAGCACATAGTGCTAATGTAAATATCCAGTGTCATTCTGGAAGGAGAACAATAATTCAGGTGGCACAAGAAATGATGACAGCAAGAGGCTGGGCAAAGTGGACACATGGCAAAAGTGTATATAAAGTCCAGATCTCTACTGTACAGTGTGGGTTTGTGTCAGTGGTGGATGTGATATAGCTATTGTTAGTGTGTTCTTTTCTAATCAGCAACTCTAAGAAATAAAGTGCCCCTTCGGAGATAAACCAGACTTCAGTTTGCTTTCATCTACAGCTGGATTCCTAGCAAGCTCCAAGGCTGCCAGTTGTTTCATCCTAATGCAGGCTTCCGGAGATACTTTGCGTGCTGAATTCTGCTACAACAAAAGTACAGGTTGGGACTTCCTAGAAAAGAATTTTCAATCCACATTGGTTTCATAATGCTATAGACAATTGGCCCATCACAGATCTCTTCTGTGTCTTTGTTTACTATTGGCTCTAAGGTCCTGCATGGGCATGCCTTCTTTTTTAAAAAAAAATACAGTATTCCAAAAAAAGTCATGTTCTAGTATAAAGGCCCTGTGGTTCCCCTTTTAATTGAAACTGGAGAACCACACATCCTTTTAAAAAAATGCAGGTTGTTGCCAAGAATCCTGGGTGGTGGTGGTGGGCAACAACCTCTAAGAAGGAGTGGAATGTTTCTGTTTGAGTTAGGAATTGACTCTGTATGTTCCATGAAAAGGAGAACATCATGTAAACATTAAAATAAAAACTGAGAACTTTATCAACAGGTAGAGCAACCAGCAGGAATATTCCCTCTGCCAGCTTTACCCCTTAGATAGGTAAAACAAATAAAAGTGAAGTCTAATGTTTTTGAACAGACAACTTGGTATTCAAAGTTATAAAGGAAATCTTTTCAAGATATAATGAATGAAATTGAAGACAAACTATAACCTGTGTTCACTTTTAGGAGATGTACTACTCCTTGCCACCATCACCCATGGTTTTGCAATGAAAACAAATAGAAATGTGAACAGGTTTCTATTTGTTTTCATTACAGAAATCACCTATTTGAGGTTTTGGTTGTTTTTTTGTGTGTGTGAATCAGAGACATTTTACATGTTCTCACACATTTTGACCACTTCTGTTTTTCTGTTTAATTGTGTTTGCCTCTTTCTTTTTCACTGTGAAAGCCAGCTTTCCTGATTGTGTCTATAACCTCTGCGCACATGTTTTCAGACCTATTTTTCCCTCCAGTGTATTCTATCTACCAAGTTTCAGACAGACCGGAAGAAAAATTCCCATTCTATAGGAAGTGAGTTTGGCACATTGTTATAACCAAATTATCTAGCATGGTAAAGGAGGGATTACTGAACAGATCTAGATACCATATTAAAACAGCAAAGTGTGAACAAACATAGATTGGTGAACAGACCTTGGCAGCAGATTTTGGTAGGGCAAGGGAGAATCCATGTGAGCAGAACAGGTCACAAGATTCCAAGAACATGGTGGAATATATATATATATAGACACACACACACACACACACACACACACACACACATATACAGAGGGAGGCTCTTTCTCAGACAGATCATAATTATACATAGAAGAGGCTGTGTATTCAAATCCCACCCAAGGCAGCTGAGTGACAGTATTTCAGATGGGATATACAGCCAGTGTGGCATAGTAGTTTGAGCATTGCATTGTGACTCTGGAGATCTGAGTTCAAATCCCTGTTTGGCCATGAAACTCACTGAGTGACCTTTGGCAAGTCACATGCTCTCAATCTCAGAGGCAGGCAATGGCAAATCTCCTCTGAATAAATCTCGCCAAGAAAACCCACTGATAGCCTTAGTGTCACCATAAATCTCAAACTACTTGAAAGGACACAACAACAACAACAGAGTGCAGAGAAAGAGAAAGAGGCTTTGGAGAGAAAGGAACCAATATATCTCATAGATGTCAAACTGGATAGGCAGATGAAATAATGCAATGGCAGAGGATTAATCAGTTCTTTCCCCACCAAATGAGGACTTTGGGGATACATGATACGAATATTAGCTTTCTTTGGTTTTGGCATTTCTACATTATTGACTAGTTAACAGTCTGGTAGAACAGCAGATCATAACAAAACCAAGAACATAACAAAACTAACTCTCTACTCCACCCCTCCACCCTTGTGTGTGCCCTGCAAAGTGGTACTGGAGAGCTGACAGAGAGGTACAGGCTGAAAGCAGATTTGAGGTGCATCTACACTGTAGAAATAATGCCGTTTGACAGCATATTTAGTCCTGTAGCTCCATCCTATGTAATCCTGAGATTTGAAGTTCTTGTTACCTAATTTTAGTGCTAGATTAACTGTTTTGCCTATATCCTATGGGATCCTGGTGTTTGTAGTTTTACTCCTGGTAAAACTGCAACCCAAGTGCACTTACCATGTTTGTCACTAGTTCAGAACATATGATCATCTCAGTTTATCTTCTCTGAACAATATCTTTTTTGACTGCAAAATGCCTTCAAAACAGGGAAGTAATGACTCAGTGTATTAAATTTCATGTCGTTGAGGCAAATCTGCAGTTGATCAATCACCCTTCTGTTATAGTGTACATTTTTGCCTGTAGCCAGAGGAAATAGAAACTAATAGGTATTTTCTTTAAGTTTCATTGGATGTTAAAACACTGGTGCAGTTCAATCCTCTTACGCATTAACTTGGAAGTCAACCAGATTTAGAGCAATAGCAATAGCAAGGGCATTGCTATACCACTTATCAGTGCAGTTAAACACTCTCTAAGCAGTTTATAATGTAATCTGATGGCATAGGTTTTAAAGTGCTATTATATGTATGCATATTAGGAAGGCCCACTGTGTTCACTCCTCATGTTGACCTGTACTCCTATAGAGCTGCTGTTTTTTCCCATAGGACTAGGGCTGTGATACCTGCTGCTGTGGAACCTTTAAGCAGCGGATTCTAAACAGCTGATCTTCATTTCCCAATCTTTCACCCTCCTGGTTAGGAAGCGGTCAGATTCAACCCTCCCTTCTCTCCCCTCTGCTGACTTAATGGATGCAAACCACTTTTGCACTTTGAAATCAGTTTGCACCAACAGAAGCTGAACACAAAGGATGAAAGTGGGAGGAGAAGAAAGAAAGTGGGACATTTTAAAAGCAGATGAAATAATGGAATGGCAGAGGGTTAATCAGTACCTTTCCTGCCAAATAAGGACTGTTCAAGGGTATATGATATAAACATTAGCTTTCTTTGGTTTTGGCATTTCTAGATAATTGACTGGTTATCAGTCTGGTAGAATACCAAAGCATAACAAAACCAAGAGGAAATTGCTTCTTTTCTATTGTACCCTGCCCCCTCCTGTCCTTGTGTGAGGTCAACAAATTGGTACTGAAAGGTTCACAGAGAGGTACAGGTTGAAAGCAAATTTAAGGTGCATCTACACTATAGAAATAATGCCGTTTGACAGTTCTTTAAGTGCAGTAGCTCCATCCTATGGAATCTTGGGATTTGCAGTTTTACAAGGTCTTTAGCCTTCTCTGCCAAAGAGTGCCAGTGCCTCACAAACCTACAAATCCCAAGATTCTGTAGGATTCTGTAGGATGCAGCCATGGCAGTTAAAGAGGTATCAAACTACAGTTTTTCTACAATGTAGATGCACCCTTAGGCGATAATTTCTTATTTGTACTCTTTAGCCTTGAAATTTCAAGTTGTTTTAAAAATGTGTAAATGTCCCAGTGGATGGGAAAACCCTTAAGTCACATGGACTACTGACATCTAGAAGGTAGACACATGGTCCACGTGCTCTATGACACTGAATGAAATGTCTCCTTACTGTTTTCAGATCCAGTTGGGATCAGGAAAATGGAATGAAAGAAAATGGTTAATTTTACACCAACTACTAGAAGCTATATCTGAATATGTCTTTGTAGAAACATATTTGCCATATGAGCATTGATCTCATCTGAAACATTCCTGATAATGAAGAGCCTTTTGTATATCCCAATATTCTGTATAATTATCTAGACAAGGAGCAATTCAGAGAGAATTCAGTGGGACTTATTCCCAATTAACTGTGGGCTTCTGTTTGCTTCTCTTTCCTATTCACTCATTACAGTATTTGCAGCAGAACTGGATGAAGAAATTCCAAACTTCAAAGAGACTTCTCACTGATACCTTTGTCCATCTGCCTACCTGCATCAAAGAAGAACAGAAATAAGAATTCAGTTCAAGATAAATAGATTTTATTAAAATAATCAAACATTTCAGTGAGGTAAAATGTGAATGTGAAATGCATTTCCTTACAGTTGCAGAAGTTGACAATACACATTAAGTTTAATCTACTTTTTTTGTGTCAGAGCCAGTATGGCATAGTGGTTTGAGCACTGGACTACAACTCTGGAGATAGGGTTCAATTCCAAGCTCAGCCATGGAAACTCACTGGATGACCTTAGGTGAGTCACTCACTCTCAGCTACAGAAAACCCTGTGATTTACCTTAAGGTAACCATAAATAGGACATGACGTGAAGGAATGCAACAACAACAACTTATTTGTATATGCCAGGAGAGTGGTAGCTGGTGACCTTCATGTCAGATGAATCTGCTCCAGGTTTTGGAGTATTAAAGGAGGTATCCAAGATGATAAACTGGTATGAATGATATAGTTTAGCACTGTTGATAATCCCTTTCAGTCTGAGCTAAATCCTGGAATCACCACTCCCATGACATGGGAAAGGAAAAATGAAAGGAACAAAAGGAAAGGTATGAAAGAATGGATATACAGTAGGAGGAAAGAAGTCAAGAAAGGGATAAGTGATAAAGAGGTAGAGATATGAAGAGAGAGGTAGTTAGTTAAATGAGGGGGGGTTGGAAGTGGAATTAAATTCGTAAGGGGGCTAGAGGTAGGCAAAGAGAGTATAAATAGGTTTAGAAGGTTAGAGGGGGAATGAAGAAGGAGTAAGGAGGAGAGGATAAGAATGTAGAAGGAGAGAAGGAGAAGGTTTCAAGGGAGAGGGAGAGATGGGTATAGAGTTGGATGAAGAATATGTGTGATGTACAAATGTGTTGTGTTTAAATTGAATTGCTGAATTGTTATTGAATTAATTGAATTAACTGATTGTTTGCTTGGGATTTTTTTTTTAAAAAAAAGACATGGTAGTCACTGCTCACCACCACATCAAACACTGGTGGCTTCCAGAGATCTGCTAGACAGTTTTCCCACTTAAGACCTTCCATAACCTGCACTAGTTCAAGGATGAGGAGAAATTAAACCAAATTGAGCCAAGAATGGCCAGAGGGCCAACTCTGAATGTAGTTTTATCACACTTAGAAGGGCATGGGGAGACTGCACTTTCTTGTATTACTAAACTGCAGTAAACCTGAAAAATTAGCTATATTGTCCACTGATACTTAATGAACATACAATAGACAAATAGTACTAAATTGCTGGTATCTTTCTTTAAACTATGTATTGTGGATGACTTTTAGTTATCTTTTAGTTAGATGGGCTTTTAGTTTCCTGTTCCATGGAAAATCCATGGTATGGATGATATGGACTGAAGCATGGAGTTGGCCAGGATCACAAGGGCCATACAGACCACCTGCCTGCCATGCAGGAATACGCAATCAAAGCACTCCTGACATATGGCCATCTAGCCTATGTTTTAAAATCTCCAAAAACAAGACTCCACCACTCTCCAAGACAGCACATTCCACTGTCCAACAGATCTTACCATCAGAAAGTTCTTCCTAATGTTTAGGTGGAATATCTTTTCTTGTAACATTAATGCATGGCAGGGGTTGGACTGGATGGCCCTTGTGGTCTCTTCCAACTCTATGATTCTAATCCATTGCTCTGTGTCTAGTCTCGGGGCAACAGAAAATAAGTTTGCTATATCCTCAATATGACATCCCTTCAAATATTAAAACATGACTATCATGTCACCTCTTAAACTTCTCTTTCCCAGGCTGAACATACCTAGCTTCATACATTGCATGGCTTCCAGACCTCTTACCATTTTGGTCACCCTCCTCAGGACATTTTCAAGCTTCTCAACATCCTGCTTGAAATATGGTGCCCAGAACTGGACACATTGTTCCATTAGAGGTCTGACCAAAGCAAAATACAGTGGTACCTCGGGTTACGAAATTAATTCGTTCCGCCGCCGCTTTCGTAACCCGAAAAGCCTTCGCAAGCCGAAAACCCATAGGCGCTAATGGGGAAAAGCCACGATTTCGTGTGAAATAGCGCCGAAAAGCACCAAATTTTTTTTCGTAACCCGAAAAAACGTTCGTAAGCCGGAACAGTTTTTTTGAATGGATTTTTTTCGTAACCCGGAAATTTCATAACCCGCGCATTTCGTATCCCGAGGTACCACTGTAAAGTGGCAATAATAATGCCCTTGTTGGGGACACTGTACTCTTGTTGATGCAGTCCAGAATTGCATTGGCTCCTGCATCACACTGGCTGCTGCATTACACTGTTGACTCATGTTCAGCTTCTTGTCTATTGAGACTCCTAGATCCCTTTCACATGTACTGTTGTCAAGCCAGGTGTCCCCAATCCTATATCTGTATATTTCATCCCCCCCCCCCAAGTGTAGTGTCTTACATTTCTCCCTGTTCAAATTTATTTTGACCCGGCTCTAGTAAGGTCATTTTGAATTCTGATCCTATCCTCTTGGATATTATATACCAGTCCTAATTTGGTGTGATCTGCAAATTTGATAAGCATGCCCTCTGTTTCATGATCCGGCACATTGCTAAAGATGTTGAATAGCACTAAGCTCAGGACAGAACCCTATGGCACACTGCTAGTCACTTCTATCCGGAAAGAAAAGGAGCCCTTTCAGTTTGATTGTTCAACCAATTGCAAGTCCATCTCACAGTAGAATTTAGCTTGTTTGCAAGACTATCATGGGATACCTTATCAAAAACCTTACTGAAACTGCTTGAAGAAGTGGTCACAGCCCTTTTGCCAATACTTTCTGTGATTGGATACAACTGCTAAGATTCAAGGCTATTCTTTTGCCCTGGAATAATTTTGGAGCCTTCATGTTCTACATACAGAATAGCTGCTTCTGTCCATGGAAGGAGTCTTATCGACTGTAGGAAGTCAGCACACTAGTGGCGTTCCCATACCGGGTAACACTGAGGTGGAACTTCCAGGGGAGGAACTTTTTTTTGGGGGGGGGGACTTCCAGTTGGGTTTCAGAGGTGGGGCTTCCAGGAACAGTGCATGGTCCTTCTCCTCAAGCCAGCCCTGATGAGGAAAAGGACAGGACAGTGCTTGGGGGACAGAGTGCACTCTGGGGAATGAAGCAGTGCATGCATGCACACGGGAACAGAGAAGTGCATACAGGTGATGGAGAGGCACGCAGAGGATGGAGTGGCATGTGTGGGGAATGGAGAGGCACATGCAGAGGACAGAGCATGGGGGTGGTGCCGGGGGGGGGCTAACTGGGTGTCACCCTCCTGGGGTGTCACTCAGAGTGGTCCCCCCTCAGTGATGCTACTGTAGCACAAGTTGGTTTTCATGAATAGTTGTGCTCTAGTCTTCTACAGCTGTATTATATGCCACCAACCCCATTCTTTCTAAAGGCCCCAATACCATTTGGAGATGCGAGAGCTTTAAGGAAGAGGAAGAATTGTTCCCTGCTTCTTTTCTCCATGGGGACATCCTCTAAACAGAAATTCACTGGAAGAATGAGCCCTACAGTACATTATTTGGATCAAAGCCAAAGTATCATCTATTCAGGAGAAATAGACTAGGATTCTCCATTCTAGTCCAAATTCTTTTATGCAAGGACTCATTTGGTATAGATGGGCAAAAAGGCATGTAGCGGTGCCGATACTAGGGTTCGGGAGTGTGCATTAACTGCAGTCTCCCAAACCCTGCAGTGTATCAGCAGTGGCATCATGGCAGTGTCCCACCCACATGGATGCTGCCATTTTGATGTAAGGGATATTCAGCATATACACGTCACTGTGCGTCCCTCATGTCATGAGTGTGCCAATAGCGACTCATGATGTGCCAGCACCATCGCAAAAAGAACCCGGGTTTTCTGGGTTCTTTGGGGGGCAGAGGAATGCCAGGCAGTTTGGCTACTGCGTCATCCCTTTGCAGCCAAACAGGCCGCCGCTGCCACCCTGCCTTTTCCCAGAGGTATGTACCAGGCCTCAGAAAACCTTTTATTAATTATGCTTGCAGCCCAGTTCCATCTGTGTTTACTTTTGATTAAATCCCACTATATTCAGTGATGCTTTCATTTAGTAAATATGTATAAGGTTATATCCTGAATTGTTACACTGTGTTGTCTGTAGTAGCCTTGTGGGCAAGGGCATCATATATATGTAATATACATCATTACTATTCTTAAAAGCATCAGAATCAGCCAGTATGCATGTGTATCATCATTTGATAAAAATGTTTTGTGTAGCACATTTTAGGCTGGTATTTTGAATGTGCAATTCAAACATTTTTAAACGACTAGTTGGTGAAATAAAAGATATTTATTCCTTGGTTCTGTGCACCCAATGCTATATCCAATTAATTTTATAGTGTATCCCTATGCAATGTTCTAAAAATATCATCTTTGTGAGGTCATCTATTGTGGATGAAGAATATCAAGGTCTGTCCTTGTACCACTTAAATATGTAAGTATTAAATGAGGTGTTTTTTTTTTTAAAAAAAAGATAGTAATACTTCCTTTATTTAGATCACAGAGTTTCTAAATATAAGCAAATAATTGGTATGATTAATCATTAATAGGTTAGTAACAAAATACAGGATCAGCATAATCCTCTTGGACATTGACAAGTGCATGCTGCCATCTTAAATAATGACACAAAAAGACTGCAAATCTACCTAGCATAGATTTACCCTAGCAAATGCATTTGTGTTACTGTATATATTTTGTTGTACATCTCCCTATTATCAATAACAGCCTTTATGCCTTGCAAAGGGCAGCAGAAGCAGGAAAAGAATAATTGCCATTCTGCATGGAGCCGCTTTATTGATGAGGTGGACAGAAGTAATATTTTTAGCCTGCTGGCTGTCCATCTGTAAGCAGTTTCCTGGAGCTGCCACTTCTCCTTTCTCAGGAAGCTGTTACGGCTTTGTTGACCCCCCCCCCCTCCCCAAAATAATGAGATCCATCTATCAAATGGCAAGCAAACAATAAACTCTCTACCTTCCAATTAATTTGTTTTTCACCTCTGTTTACCAATATGCATGCAGTTAACTATCCATCATATTATAAGCATTTAAAGAAGTCCATTTTTCAAAGGTGGAATCCATTAACCCTTTTGCTAGCAAATATATCTGAATGCCCTCGAGCTAAAGAGGGACTTTGGCAAAATCAGTCATTTTAGAGAGGCAGCAACCTAACTATATAAATTGCCTGATAAAGCATGCTGAAACGGTTCCATTCAAATCCATAGGGGAAGCTAGGTCTTTATTTTCAGTGTGTGTTATTATTATTATTTACGCAGAATAAAATGCAATATGTGCAGGAAAATAAAAGTCCAACTTTCTTTTTCTTGTCCTGCACAATTCCACACTTGGATAATACTCCTCACGGTAGGGATATGAACATCTAGCAGCAGGAACGTGCATATCTTCAGATCAAACTTGTAAAAGGCAGTTAACTTCTCAGCTGCAGAAGTCTTTTGTCACAGACTCTGGAGAGTCCTTTGACTTTTGCTGGTATCTCTTTAGGAACTCAATAGACTTCTTGTGCCTACAGTTAGTTCTTGGAGTGTGGTATGCTAACCACTTTTACAACACTGAAAAAGTCAGCCTCATGTTTCAGGCAACTGGGGCAAGTATTTGGATGTATCCTCAGGGTAAATGCATGATCTATATGTAAATCCTAAGGTTCTGTATGCCAACACATGAAGACATAGACTAAATGTCAGGTAAATAGCAGCTGCTATATCTCCACAGCTTTACAAATATATAGATAGAAGTATAGAAATCTCTTTAATATAATACAATAACATAATATAATCTATAACATAATATAATTATAAATATTTGCCCAACACAAAGGATTTTTAATTAAAAAATGAATTCATAATTAATAGATTTTGGGGGGGCAGAGAGGAGATGGATCGCCAAGAAACCAGCAAACAGAGGCACAGTGAAAGTAGTCTGTTCACCATATTAGCCAAGATTGAAATAATTACTTGGTTTCATCCATAGTTTAACATGGAATTTTCTGTCACTACATCAGTAGCAAACAATGGTACAATCCAAATACTGCCTCATGTTTTCATAGAATCATAGAGTTGGAAGAGACCACAAGGGCCATCCAGTCCAACCCCCTGCCATGCAGGAAATCCAAATCAAAGCATCCCCGACAAATGGCCATCCAGCCTCCGTTTGAAGACCTCCAAGGAGGGAGACTCCACTACACTCCGAGGGAGTTTGTTCCACTGTCGAACAGCCCTTACTGTCAGGAAGTTCCTCCTTAATGTTGAGGTGGAATCTCTTTTCCTGCAGCTTGCATCCATTGCTCCGGGTCCTAGTCTCTGGAGCAGCAGAAAACAAGCTTTCTCCCTCCTCAATATGACATCCCTTCAAATATTTAAACAGAGCTATCATATCACCTCTTAACCTTCTTTTCTCCAGGCTAAACATCCCCAGCTCCCTAAGGTGTTCCTCATAGGGCAAGGTTTCCAGACCCTTCACCATTTTAGTCGCCCTCCTTTGGACACACTCCAGTTTCCTCAATGTCCTTTTTGAATTGTGGCGCCCAGAACTGGACACAATATTCCAGGTGGGGCCTGACCAAAGCAGAATATAGTGGCGCTATTACTTCCCTTGATCTAGACACTATACTTCTATTGATGCAGCCTAAAATCGCATTGGCCTTGTTAGCTGCCGCATCGCACTGTTGACTCATGTTCAACTTGTGGTCTACTTGGACTCCTAGATCCCTTTCACATGTTGTCTCCTTAAGCCATGTGTCCCCCATCCTATATCTGTGCATTTCATTTTTTCGCCCTAAGTGCAGTACCTTACATTTCTCCCCGTTGAAGTTCATTTTGTTAGCTGTGGCCCAGCTTTCTAGTCTATTCAGGTCATTTTGAATTTTGATCCTGTCCTCTGGAGTATTAGCTATTCCTCCTAATTTGGTGTTATCTGCAAATTTGATAAGTATTCCCCCATTTTTTTCCTCCAAGTCATTGATAAAGATGTTGAACAGTACTGGGCCCAGGACAGAGCCCTGTGGAACACCACTGGTTACTTCTCTCCAGGATGAAAAGGTGCCATTGTTGAGCACCCTTTGGGTTCGTCTGGTCAACCAATTACAAATCCATGTAACAGTTGCCTTGTCTAGCCCACATTTTACAAGCTTGTTTGCAAGAATGTCATGGGGAACTTTGTCAAAGGCCTTACTGAAATCAAGATATACTATATCCACAGCATTCCCTTCATCTACCAAGCTAGTAATTTTATCAAAGAAAGAGATCAGATTTGTCTGGCATGATTTGTTTCTCTGAAACCCATGTTGACTTTTTGTGATTATGGAATTGCTTTCTAGATGTTCACAGACTCTCTGTTTAATGATCTGCTCTAGAATCTTTCCTGGTACAGTGGTACCCCGGGATACGAATTGATCGCGTTACGAAATTTCCGGGTTACGAAAAAGTTAGATTGGAAAAAACTGTTCCTGGTTACGATGTTTTTTTCGGGTTACGAAATTTTTTCGGCGCGAAATTCAAACGCAAAGCGCGGCTAGCGGCTTTCCAGCGCCAACGGAAAGCCTTTTCGGGTTGCGAAATTACTCGGGTTACGAACGGAGCGGCGGAACGAATTAATTTCGTAACCCGAGGGAGCACTGTATAGATGTCAGACTAACTGGCCGATAATTTTTTGGATCCTCTTTCTTCCCCTTTTTGAAGATGGGGACAACGTTTGCCCTCCTCTAGTCTGCTGGGACTTCTCCTGTTCTCCAGGAATTTTCAAAGATTATTGCCAATGGCTCCGATATTACATTTGCCAGTTCTTTTAATACCCTTGGATGTAGTTCATCTGGTCCTGGCGACTTAAATTCATTTAGATTAACAAGGAATTCCTGTACTATCTCTTTACTTATTTTGTGCTGACATGCCCCTATCCTGTCCTCTGCTCCATTATCCTCAGGTTGAGCATCCTTTGCCTTTTCTGAGAAGACTGAGGCAAAGAAAGTGTTGAGTAATTCTGCCTTTTCTCTGTCTTCTGTTAGCATTTTGCCATCTTCTCCACGCAGTGGTCCTACCATTTCCTTCTTCTTCCTTTTGCTGCGGACATATCCATAAAAGCTCTTTTTGTTGTTCTTAACCTCTCTAGCAAGCCTGAGTTCATTCTGTGCTTTAGCTTTTCTGACCTTATCTCTACACTTGCTAGCTATTTGTTTGAATTCCTCTTTGGTGATGTCCCCATTTTTCCATTTCTTATACATGTTCTGTTTAAAATTTAGCTGAGCTGAAAGTTCCTTAGTATAAGTTCTAAGAAACCAAGCTGCTGTGGTCTTCCACAGTTTTAAATTTATTGAGAGATTGTTTGCCAGAGATTCTGCTATGGGTAAAGCCACTGATGTCCCAGATGTCATGTGTGTGAGAGGGGTGGGGGGTGGGGAAGTGGTAGCAGATGGAAAGCCCTGAAACAGGTTGTTCCATGGATGTATCAGAGCTGGCTTTGGATCTGCTGGATCTAAAATGTCTCTATTCCCCAGCTAGACATGTGATTAGGGCTCTTCAACTAAGCCAGCCTATACCTGTAATTGGGAATTCTCTTTCATTGTGAACAGGAGAGAAACCATTAAATTTTTTAGCTCTACTGGAGCAGAAAACATCCTACCGTCTGTCCTGGCTGGAACAAGACAGCAGGGTTGTAAATGAGCTGGTGGATCTGTCTTGTCATTCTTCCTTTGCTCCATTTAAAATTGTTGTCTCTCCTGTAGCTTCTGTCATTTTTTTTTTTTAAATTGAGGTGAGGGAGAAAATGTTACATGAGACTGGAATGGATAAACAGCTGCTACTAAAGTTTATTTGTGTATTTCTTTCCAACCTGGTCAATGAAGAAAAACAAAACAAACAAATATATTCTGCAAGGATTTTTTGGGAAGATTTATTTTAATTAAAAATTTATTACACAAAGTTTTGCAAGTTTTTGATCCATTTAACATTATAGCTCAGGCACAAAAATTCTTTCTCTCAGAACTTTCACTCTATTTACAGCAGGGGAACAACTTTGTAATTTATCACGTATTCCATAGGGTGTTAGGAATGGAAATAAATTGGAAAATATTTTTTAAAATGGTCACCCCACCCCCGAGTTTCTTACATCTTGGGAAATCACGATGTGGAGCATCCTAAAGGTGCAAGAATCTTCACAGTTTGGGACATACTCTGTTGTTGTCTGTGTGGAGAATGGCATTTTCTGTACATAATTCAATGGCATCTCCTATGCAGGAAACAACATTTCTGCACAGAAAAAAGGTTTTGGTGCATAAACATTTCTATGCATAAAATGGCATTTTCTGCACAGTTTTCAACAACCCTCTCACAGTGAGGCAAAGAAATGGTAAATGATTCATTTTTGCATGTAAGAATGAAATCTTTGAAGATTTACATTTGTAGTGAGTGTACCTGTCCTGCCAGAGACAGACACATATTGGGATGCATAAGCTTGATGTGCTCAGCTTAGTTCTTTCATAAAAACCAGAAGATCTTCCTTATATTTATTTATTAATGCATTTTCATTACACCTTACCATCAACATTAATTTTCAAGGTGATTTTAAAACACCATTGAAATAACTAAAAACTAGAACATCATTAATGTCTTTACAATACATAACCATTTTACATATTGCATAAATTATAATTCATGTACAGGTAAGCACTGGGGAAGAACCAGTCTTGGCCTTTGTTAATCAACTTCATGTTTATCATTGTCTAGCCTGTTTATAGCTCTGTATGTACCGAAAATATCATATTCAGTTGCTGATCTATGTTTGCAGTGGTTAAGTATGTGTGAAGACAATTATGTCTCTGTATTTTGATAGAGAAACACTTGCAGACAAAAGTCAGGGAGATCAGTTCAGTAGAAGCTAGTTAATTGATTAGGCAGATGTTTACATTGGGAAGATATCCAGATCCATCTTTTCTAAAAATGGATGTGTCCAGTATTGTCTTCACCAGTTTCCTTGTTATTGTACCACTGCAACTGAAACCAATAGCGTCAATGATTAAGGCCTGAATCTTCTTGTCAGGACCAACTAGAATAGCCTATTTAACTAACTGTTGAACAGTGAACCAACATTTATGCAAATCCCATTGATTCAATGTATCTGCTCTAGTCAGGACTGCCAATAGGATTCAAGTCTACAGAAATGTTCATTATATTCAACAGTGTAAAATTTCTATCTTTATGAATATAGTGCTGTGGTATATATAGTAATATGAGACTCTACGAGGGTAGGAAAAGTACAGCCAGTGGGTTGCGTGCTACCCCTGAACCCCACTTTTGTGCCCCCAACCCCCTGGGAACACCCAAAGCCCTCCCCCAGGGGTGATTAAAATAGTGCAAATTTCCAGGAATACCCAAACCAAACCACATATAACATGGCGATTAGCCCTTACTCACTCCCCACAGTCCCACCCAAAATGACAACTGAAAGAGAAAAGAGATTACTTGTGGTGTGGCCAGACATGTTCGTACAACTCTAGTGAGCAAAGGGGAAGGGGGAGGAAATTGACTGCCACTTTCAATTAAGTTACCCACTCCTGGCATAAACGGTATTTACTTAATTTGCTCACTAACCCCTTAGTATCAAGGAAGTGAAGGGTCTATTCATATCTAGTTATTTGCTAAGGGAAACATATCCTCATTATATCCTTCCTTGGCTTATCCTCTTTTTTTCAGTACAGAAGGTATCCTAGCTAAATTAGAAATTAAAAAGTGATGGATTCCATGTACCAATTTATTGTGCTTTTAGTATTATGTGTATTAAATTATGTTAAATAGGAAATCTGTTATTGCTGGTACAAAGTATACATGTGTGCAAATGGGAAGCAGCTTCCCACTGAAGTGTATGTAATGAAAGAGTAACTGTTATAGCCATTCCTTACTTTAAAAAGTTTGATGTTTTAATTTGTGCAGAAATGTTTCAAAGAAAATGATGAAATATGTTTTTCACAAAAAAAAAATCAGCTGGAATCTGACAGATCCATTGATATAGATGTAGCATCTGTATATGAATGTAACAAATTTATTCCACACAAACTGCTACTTGAAGTAGATTCATTCACATATATCATAAAGGTCAAAAGTTCATTGATTCCCTCTGCCCTCTCTCCCATTAGTAGTTGTCCATCATGGAGAAAACTGCAGATAAGAAAGCTTCCTGGAAAAAACAGGAATCCTAAAGGTGACTCCTAAATAAATTCATTTTATTAACCCTCCTACTGTTAGACAAGGCTAGTAGTTGGAGTCCTGGATCAGCTCCCAAAATGTAGCTCTCTGCACAGACCTGCATGTGTTGCCCAGTTGGAGGGCCAGCTCTGTACTATGGCAGATTAGCATTTCTTGGGGCTAAAGCCAGCCTTTTTCAGGCATGAGGAAGGGAAAGGTTCTGGGCAACCCTCCCATTTTTGTCCTAGCCAGTGTGACTGAGAATGGAGTCTCAAAGGCAGCAAACCACAAATCTTTACTCACTTGACAGCAAGGGTGTCAACAAATGTCGTCCAGGAAGGAGGAGGAGAAAGACCTATGGCTTCCCTACTCCCTAGACACATTTCTGTCTCAAAGGCATCACAATACAAGAAACCTGTCTGTGTTTCCGTCTCTACATACAGTTCCATCAGTAGTATGGGTTTGATGACCACTGAAAACTCTGAAACATTTGTTCCAATTGCACTGCTATAATCCAGCTTTTCTGATGGCTATTTCATACCTTCCGCCAGCCAGTGTGTTGAAAGAATATTGGATACAACATCCTAACTTTTGTCATTTTGGCTTCCTTGGAGATTTTGGACTTGATCTGCGCTAGGACCCATTTGTTTGTCTTTTTGGCTGTCCGTGGAATCCTCAACACTCTTCTCCATCACCACATCTCAAATGAATTGATTTTCTTCCTATCTTGTTTCTTAATTGTCCAGCTCTCACATCCATACATGGTAATAGAGAATATAATGGCTTCTATTATTCTAACTTTTGTGCTCAGTTGTATATCTTTGCATTTTAGGATCTTTTCTAGTTCTTTCATAGCCAGCCTTCCCATTCTTAATCTTCTTCTGATTTCCTGGCCTACGGACCCTGGTCCTGCCAATGTTTGATCTCAGGTATGAGAATTACTTTACTATTTCTATTTTCTTGTTATCTAGGTTGAAATAGTTATCTAGATTTTTGGTGGTCATGAATTTTGTTTTGTGTTCAACAATAAGTCTCCCTTTGCACTTTCTTCCCTGATCTTTTTCAGTAGTTGTTCCAGGTCTGTGAGATTTTCTGCTAATACTATGATGTCATCTGCATATCTTAGATTGTTAATATTCATTCCTCCTGTTTTCACTCCTCCTTCGTCTGCTTTTTGTATAATATGTTCTGCATATAAGTTGAACAGGTAGGGTGATAGATGCATCCTTGTCTGACCCCTTTGACAATTGGCAACCATTCTGTTTCTCCGTGTTCTGTTCTGACAGTAGCCTTTTGTCCTGAGTACAGATTCTTCAACAGAACTATCCATGTCTTTAAGGGTGTTCCACAGCCTTTCATGATTTGTGCAGTCAAAGGCTTTGCTACAATCTGTAAAGCACATGCTGATTTTCTTTTGAAATTCCTTGGTGTACTCCATTAGCCATCACATATTTGCAGTGTGGTCCCTAGTGTCTGTTCCTTTCCTGAATCCTGCTCTGAGATTTCTCGCTCCATGTATAGTTGGAGTCTATATTACAGAATTTTGAATATAATTTTGTTTGCATGGAAGATTAGTGCCATGGTCCTATAGTTGTCCTATTAGTGCTATGGTCATATATTTTCTCTATACTGTTCAAATATCAATGCATTGGGGGGAGAATACCAGTTAAGGGACTGAAAAACTAGTTCTAAGTGGTAAGCTGTTGAAATAGTTTATGACTAAAACAGTTTGTTTTTCTATTTTTGTCTGCATATCTGACATAATTTTGGTCATCACACAGACCAGTTCAGCTAATGCTCCTCCTTCTACTGCTATCTTTTCTGCTTTCTCCTAGGTCTTGGGGTAGGACACAAAAGTAATAGGTGGCCAAAGATTCTTTATTCCTTTTATTGAATTCTATTAATTCAAACTTATTTTTTCCCCCAGGGCTCCATTTATTTTATCTAATGTATCTTTTCCTTCCTTGTTTTTTCTTCATTTTGAGGGTGCTCTGTGAAATAAATTAATTAGGAAGAAAAAGAGTGCAATAGTAGATCATAATGCTTTCCCCAACTGAAAGTCCCCAGCTACTACTACTACTACTTCTTCTTCTTCTTTTCCACATCTTTTCGGGTTTTCTCTTTCTTTTTTTGTATTTGTTTAAATCAGGGGTAGGCAACCTTTTTGAGCCGGGGGCCGGGTTACTGTCCCTCAGACAACTGGGGAGCCGAAGTCAAAAAATAAATAATTAAATATTTTTTTAAAAAAAACATTAACTATATAAATAAACCAGGACAAATGTAGGACAAAATTTTCAAATGGAAGACACTTTTTTTAAAAAAATGGAGGACATGTGAAAAAATTTGCTGATTTTTTAAAAAATGTTAATATAAATGCATGTTTCTGAGGTTTCTATAGACAATTGCCCCCCCAAAGGCCCTGGCGGCAATCGGCGGCAGGACCAGGCTGGGGCTGGTCCCAAGGCCTTGCTGGGCCGCATCCGGCCCGCGAGCCGCAGGTTGCCTACCCCTGGTTTAAATGTTGGGGAATGAATTATGGACACTTTTTATTATTTCAACCCCTTAAGGGTTCATTTTCTGGTGTTTTTTCTCAGAATCTGTAAGATTGCCATAAGCAGTATAAATAGTGAAATGATGATTTGTGGAATTCATAACTAGTGACCACAACTTAGGAAATATATGCCATTTTAGAGCATCCTTTTAAAAATCAAGTTCTGTAACACTGGACACCAAGGGTGTGATGTACATGCTAAAATGCACTAGTGGTTTTACTTCCCAACAAAATTTCATGGAATCTCAAAGGGCTGTGAGATGCAAACAAACAGAAATATTTTGTAAATTAAAGGAATTTAAAGCTAACATTGCATTCCTACAAGAAACCCATCTGATGAAAGAAGATATGAATAGCCTTCTGAAAAACTAGGTTGATGAGACCTATGTTATTAAGGTTTCTAGATGGTGTAAGTGTGTATCATTCCTAATCCAGAATCATAGAATAATAGAGTTGGAAGAGACCGCAAGGGCCATCTAGTCCAACCCCCTGCCATGCAGGAAGTCTAAATCAAAGCATCCCCGACAGATGGCCATCCAGCCTCTGTTTAAAGACATCTAAGGAGGGAGATTCCACTACACTCGGAGGGAGTTTGTTCCACTGTTGGACAGCCCTTACTGTCAGGAAGTTGTTCCTAATGTTGAGGTGGAATCTCTTTTGCTGTAGTTTGCATCCCTTGTTCCGGGTCCTAGTCTCTGGAGCAACAGAAAACAAGCTTTCTCCCTCCTCAATATGACATCCCTTCAAATATTTAAACAGGGCTATCATATCACCTCTTAACCTTCTCTTCTCCAGGCTAAACATCCCCAGCTCCTAAGTCGTTCCTTGTAGGGCATGGCTTCCAGACCCTTCACCATTTTAGTTGCTCTTCTTTGGACATGCTCCAGTTTCTCCACATCCTTTTTAAATTGTGGTGCCCAGAACTGGACACAATATTCCAGGTGGGGCCTGACCAAAGCAGAATATAGTGGCACTATTACTTCTCTTGATCTAGACACTATACTTCTATTGAAGCAGCCTAAAATTGCATTGGCCTTTTTAGCTGCGGCATCACACTGTTGACTCATGTTCAACTTGTGGTCTACTTGGACTCTCAGATCCCTTCAGAACAGCAGGCAATAATAGATCCAGATGGAGGGTTTCTGATTTTTGTTAACTGCCCTTGATTTGACTTTGACTCATGGTGACCTCATGGATGAGGCAACTCTAAGACTCCCTGTCCTCAACTTCAACCAGAATTTTGAGCATGACATTGCTTGCATAGGAAATTAGTGTGATGGTTCTGTAATTATTATGAGAATATATATTGATCACTTCCAGTCTATGGGCCACTGCTTTGTTTTCCATAGTTGTTGCCAGATTTTAGTTAAAAAATAAGCTTGATTCTGTCTCCTTAGACTATAGCAGTTCTATTGGTATACCATCTGTTCCTGGTGATTTTTATTTTCCAGTTGCTTTGGAAAGCAATCGGGTTCATTTTCCAAAATTTGAGATTCATCTTCATAGGTTTCTTCTTCCCATGTGTCATTCAACCTTTCACATTTTTAATATAGCTCCTCTGTGTATTGCGTCAATCTGTTATTATTATTATTTCATTGTGGTCATGTATTATGCTCTTTTTCTTCCTTTTTTTGTTTACCGGCTTCTATTTTTTAATGTTTTAATGTTACTTTTTGATTAATGTTTATGGGCCTAATAGTGATGTACCAGATACATTTTGTAATTGTTTTAGTAACCTTGTTGACTTATAATAGGATTGTTTGCTTGTTGGTGGTGATTTTAACAAATATTTTGATCCTTTGGTAGACAGAAATACACCCCCACAATGTATAATAAGCAGTACATTACAGGTATATATTAATTAATATGTTTTGTTTGTCGTATGGAGAACTGTACACTCAGAGGATAGAGAATATAGTTATCTAATATAAAATCTAATTTTATATTAGATTATTTCTTAATTTCTTCATCTTTTGTTAGGAATATAAGCACATGCATAATCGAATCCTTGATATTATCAGATGATACTCTGGTTTCTACAGAAGTGCACTTTTCTAATGCTCCTAAAACCTATAGTTCCTGGTGTTTTAATATTTCACTTCTAAGTGATAAACAATTTAGGGCTCAAATGTCAGCAGATCTGATGGAATATTATAAAATGATTGAAGTCCCTGTTAATTCATACATTATTGAATGTGAAGCATTGACACTCTACCTTTGGGGTACAGTTGGTCTTCCTTGTACACTGATTTTTAATACACGGATTCAAGCATCCACGGCTTGAGAATATTCAATAAAAGTATAAATTTCAAGTATCAAACCTTCATTTTTCCATTTTATGTAAGGGACACCATTTTGCTATGCCATTGTATTTAATGGGACTCAAGCATACACAGATTTTGTTATTCATGGGGGTTCCTGGAACCAAACGAGCAGATGGCTCAAATAAAGCAATTTCAAACTGCTTTGAAGGTGGGGTGTTTAGATGACACATGCCTACAAAATGGACATAAACCAAATTATAGCTGTGCTCTGGAGCTCAAAGTTGGACCAAAAAGAAAGCCAGGATATGCTGACTTTGCCCAGAAAATGTACACCTTTGACCTTGCATATAAATACCCCAGTGCGAGAGCAGTTATGAAGAAGTGTCATGCCCAACAAGGTTGTGGACTCTGTGGACGAGGAGGCTGAGGCTGAGCCAGAGCCTCCACTGGGACCTGAGCCTGAAGCTGAAGTTGAGCCTGAGCCTGGCCCTAGTTCTGCTCTGCCAGATCCAGCAGAGCCTGTGGCCTCCCAGGATGCTCAGCAGCTAAGCCTTCTGACAGCAGAACCTTCAGACATGGATGAGGGCCAAAGGATAGTACCTGCCTTCAGCCAATGACAAGCAGAAAGGGAGGGCGAGGCTTTATGAAAAACACCAAGGTAATCAACACCAGCTAGAGTGTTGCGGCTAGGGAATTTAAACAGGTCCAGGACACCAGCCTCAGTGTCAGAGATTACCTGAGCTTCCTTGCGAAAGCATGCTTGATCCTGACCTCTCTTGTTTCCTGATTGGAAACCCTGCTCCTCAGATTGCTGGTTGCCTTGTCTCTTTGGGCTTCTTGACCTTGGATTTGTCTACACATCTCACCACTCTCTGGAACCCTGGACTTTGGATCTCTGACAATTCTCTTGGTTTGTGCTCTTGGACTATCTTACTTGCTTTGCTGGACTGCATTAAGTTTTGGACATTGTTTAGTTCTGTGTGTTGCTATCAGCCTTCTTCTCTACTTTTCCAGGACAAGGAGTGATCCATTCTAACCCTAACCCTAAAGCTGTCTATAAATACACCAGTGCAGATGCACTTTTAAAACGGACAGAGCAACCATACCAATGGTCAGGGCAACAATGCAATATAGTGAAAGTGTGACACCTCCAATGGATATAAGTACAACATACACAAACCAGATAGTCCAAGAGGGGCATGAGACGAAGGGAACATGTAGGGGGGCATGATTGTGTTTTGCCAGTGTTGTACTGGGCACACCGATGCTCTGATGCCCTGTACTGGTGAAGGATCACAGGCATGACTGTGTTATTGATCACATGTTTGTGCAATGTTGCACATGCATGATGAGAAAGCAACAAAAAAATTACCCAGCAGAGTAGCTTCATGCACACCATGCAGTCAGGCCATGTGCATTCCATGCACCATGAAAGCAGCTGATGCAGACAGAAGGGTTTCAATCAACTTCCACATAATGCAGTTTTGAGCCGCTTTTTCCTGCCTGTCTGTTCTGCCCCTGCAAATCTAGCTCCCCCCTTAATCATTAAATGATGCCTATATTACCCTGATACCTAAACCTGGTAAGGATTATGCTTGCTGTGCTATCACCCTATATCATTACTTAATGTTTATATCAAAATATTGACAACTATTTTAGCTAATAGGTTACAAAGTGTCATTTCACATTTGGTACCTCCTGATCAGATAGGATTTATCAAAAATAGTCAAAGAACCGATAATATTTAATTGGTCATGGACTTGATTGCTTTAAAATTCGGTAGAACTAATAAGCCAGCCATTATTACTTTAGATAGTGAAAATGCTACTAATAAAACTTACTGTCTATTTATTTTTCATAGTATTGGTTAATTTTGGGTTTCTGTTTTTGAAATTCATACATATTCAGCACCAAGAGCACAGATTATGTTCTTTCCATATAACCTTTTACATTGAAACGGGGTACAAGACAGTGATGTCCTTTATCTTCTTTAAAATTCAGTTTGTGCTCAAAACCCTTAGCATGTACTAGTAGACAAAATTCCAGAATAAGTGGATTAATGTATGCCCATTTAGAAATTAAAATTGCTATTTTCACAGATGATCTTTGTTCATTATAAAGCCCAGCAGTAATTCCTTTACTGATGCAGTTGATTAATAATTTTGGAAAAAATATCTGGGTATTCATTTAACTGGTCCAAGTCATAAATACTGCCAGTGGAAGACAAGATGGACTCTAATGTATTTAAAGCATTTGAGTAGAATTATCTCTAGGGATTTATCTCAGATGATTAATCTTAATAAACATAGGCCGGTTACAAACCGGCATTTGGGACATCCGGAGGACGTCCCATTTTAAAAAAGGGGCGTCTCTTCTAGACGCCCCTGGGCCTAGTACAGACTCCGTCCGTACAAGATGGCGCCGGCCCTTCTACATGGCCGGCGCCATCTTTGCGTATCGGACGCTGAGCGTCCGTATGTGTCGCGTCCTTTGTGACGTAGCGAGTGCGCCCCTGGCGCCTCGCTACGTCACAAACGCGACTCTAAAAGTAGCTCCATTTTGGAGCTTCTTTTTCGGTCCGCAGGGGAGCCGCGCCATGTGGAGGCTCCGGCTCCCCCGCGGACTAACTGGCAGCGGCGGCAGACCACCGCAAAGCCGCGGTTTGTATCCCGCCATAAATTGATAAAAGATAGGCACAAGATTTAGAGAGATGGGTGGGCTTAAAGATGACACAATTAAAATAAATGTTATACCTAGAATGTTATTTTCAAAAACTGAATTCATTGTTCAGGAGATTTTGCGGGGGGGGGGGGTCATCATGAAAAGATTACAAATTCTAATCAAAAGGGTGCAGTTGGCCTTCTAGATCTTCTTACATACCATCGGGCGTATCTCTTATCTTGTTCAGTAGGTCCTCTCCTTACACGGGGGATTCATTCCGGAACTCCCCATGTAAGGGAAAATCTGCCTATGCTCGAGCCCCACAGGAAACATAACATGGCAGGTGGTGTATGAACATGACATGTCTGTATTATAATTGCTATAATATAAATGCGTGCTTGGCTTTAAAACAAGAGAAAGCCCATATTTCCCTTTTTAGAATCTCTGTTCATATCCTATAGGTAGGCTCTAAGCACACTTTAAGTGTATGCTGAAACAGAGATGCCAAAAAATCAAAACAAAAACACCACTGGTATGTTGAAGCTATCCTTCCTTGGGCAATGAAACCGTACCGATCAGTAATTTATGCACTTGATGGGATAGGGGCCTCATTCCACTTGATTTGGTTTCCAATGATTCAGGTAACCTATCCGAATTGACAAATCGGTTCAGCGGCAGAGCGTGGTTCCCATCATATTTGCACCGGGAGACGCCAGGGACATAGAGAAGGCCGGGATGGAAGGAGGCAAAGAAGCCAAGGGCATGGAGAAGGCCGGGACAGGAGGCAGCAAGGAGGCTGGGGAAGGCTGGAACAGAGAGGCTGGGAAAGCAGGGACTGCTGGGCAGATTCAAATCCGCATGGTTCCCACTTGGGTGAATCGATTTATTTCAAAATCGGTGTCCTTTTGGCGCGAGTTAAATGGGTCAAAAGCATGCCCCCCCTTTCAGAATCGCTTCAGCGATTCAAATTAAGTGGGAACCATGCTCTTTTAATTCCGTTCGTACCAAATCACAGTCCAGTTTAACAGGTAGTGGGAATGAGGCCATGGTAAGAGATATGGGGGCCCTTCAAAAGGTCTGCTGCTTTACCAAATCACAATGTAACACCTATTCTTATTCCCATTCTTCAGAGCAGTGGGGTGATTTTGAGTCATCGTAGTGCAATTATGTGAGATGTACTTTCCTTATAATGAATAACTGAAACAAATTAGAAACTAGTCTAGAAGACATAGAAAGAGCTGCAGCTCTTTCTTGTACCATAAGCACATTGTTTCTACAGCCCTCTTGCTCAAGTAGGTGCATGTATTTGATAAATATTCATAAATAAATAGGGCATCCTGAACACTAGTTGTCTCAATCAAATCATAATTTAGGCAGATGGCTACAAATGATTAAAAGTAAAATCTTCCAAGTAGTAGGATTTGTGTCCTCTGTGTGTGTGTGTGTGTGTGTGTGTGTGTATTTACCTAAGAAGTTGCCATGTTTCTGGATAACACAAGATTAAATGGAATGATTTATGAAAATTGAGATGGGCCTCTAAGTGCTCCCAAAGGATCTCTTCAGAATGGGTGAATGGCTAACAAAATGGCAAAAGAGGCTTAAAATAAGTAGAAGTATTATAATACCTGCCAGGACACATAGTTGTCATATATACACAGGAGACAAGCTGTATGGCATCATAATTCTTCTCTCATCCAAATGTAAATGTCAGATTGCAAAACATCTTATGCAATAATAGACTACAAGCTGTCCCTTCTTTTGGATCATACTTGACTGATTATTGTCTCTTAATCTAATGCTTCTTTTCCTAGGATAAATTAGTGTTTGCATGTATTAGGCAAGAGATTATGAACTAGATATTTAAGTGTATCAGCTATGCATCTGCTGACTCAAGAATTTTTGAGAAATTCCTGTATTGTGATGGTCCAGTCCTTCCATGCTTTACATTAAAGTATTCTGATAAAGGACTATCCTACGAGTTAAATTCATCTTTATGCCTGCCTGGAGGTGGAGGATTGTTAATGGGAAATAATACATTTCATGCATAGAATTGGCTGAGTTGTCCAGATCTTGAATGAATGAATATTAGGTATAACTCCAAAATTTTACCAAATGTCACATTTGCTGGAAAGTCCACGTAAGCTCTCATTTTTCATGCATATGTACAAAACCCCACATTCCTTTATTTCCAGATTGGCTAATAATGAATAACTACTTGGACCTGCATTCACATCTGCTAACTAGATCAGAAATCCTATTTCATCAATACACCTTGAAAAGGTAGGGAAAGTATCCCTTTCTCCTTTCTAGAATCAGTTTTCACTCTCTAGAATTTTGTTCTAAGTAGACCAGCTTGATCAAAGCTTGTGGAGGAGTGTAAAATATGTGGAGACTTATAAATGTAAAGAATTGCTTTCAAGAGTTAAAGCTGTAAACTGCATTGAGAGCCGGGTATCTTTGTATAATATATTTTTGTTATCTGTTTTCAAATCAATTAGAACTATAACTACAAATGCCAACCTCATCACAGCATTTTCTTTACAAGGTTTGTTCAGAAGGGGTTTGTCACTACCTTCCTTTGAGGGTGAGAGAGAATGTGGTTGACAAGCTAGACCATGTCCAAAGAAGGGTCACTATAATGCATATTCTGGAATGGTAATTATGAGGAATGACCTACGCAGTTGGGTGTGTTTAGACTGGTGCAGAAAATACTGTGATATGACAGCTTTCTTTTAATTTCTGAAGAAATGTCATGGAATATGGAGAAAGCTTCTTTTTTTCTACTCCAGACACTAAAAAGCTGCCTCCCACTGTAGTGGGAGAAAGTCAGGATATAAGTAAATAATAATAACAACAGGTCCAAATTACAAGAAGGGAGATCCCACTTAAATATTAGGAAGAACTTCTTTACTGTAAGAATTATTTTACAGTGAAATAGACTACCTTGGGAAGTGGTGGACTCTCCTTTCTTTCTATTTTTTTAACCTTTATTGATAATAAAATACAGTAGAACCTCGCCTTACGTGGGGATCTGTTCCGGAACCCCTGTGTAAGGCGAATTCCACCTATGCTTGTGCACGCGGTGCGGCGGCACACGCGTGCCATGGGCATGAGCCCATTCATCTGAGTAGGATGTGCTGCCAGTTGCATCCCACGCACGTGCCTGATTCATCTAAATGGGATGCACCGCCCATTGCACCCTGTGCACTCCTGCACGACTTTACCGTGTACGCTTAAATCCACATATAGCGCGCCTGCGTATGATGTGGGCACACTGTATGACATATGCATTATACATTATACAATTTCATTTTCATTTCATTTTTTCCCCACAGTTGTATTCCAAGAAATCGTATCTCTTAGCTATCCAGAACTACCACTGGAAAAACATAAGTCAAAACTTTTCCATTTAGTATGTAGAGAGTGTAGAGAGCATCTCTCTTCCCCTAAATTAGCTACTCTTACTTATTTTCTACAATTGTTTGGATCTTATGCTTTCTTGCAACCGTACTTTTTTCAGGAGTATTGTAGTTGTGCATTCCTGTGTGGCCGGGCATTAGACTAGAATAACCTTGCAACCACTTCCAGTTCTATGATCTCAGGAATATGATTCTGTGAATCTATCTGAGGAATATATGGTGCTTTGGTGACTGTGGAAGAGACCTAATGAAGACCCATTCTTATTGTTCCTAGATGAATAAACACACTGTGCTGTTAATTTGCTTCCACACTTGGTCTTCCAAATATGCCTTTTCAAATGTGTTGCATATAACTCAGTCAGAATGAGGAGGCTATATACTTTCTGGTTATGAGCAGACATGTAAAAATGTCTCAGTCACTATTTTATGGTAATTCTTTAAATGCAGTTCTCTAAATGCAACCTCCTGTGTTTTTTTTTTTTTGGGGGGGGGGAAGGGGCTTGAGGTTTCTGCATAATTTGTTTAGGAATTTTCCTGAAGTACCTACCTTTTACCTATGCTTCTTAACTCACATTATATGCATTTTCTCTGACAACTAAAGTGTTTTTGTGCACATTTTTAAAAGGATACATTTTAAAAAATTGAATTGTTTGCCAAATTCAAAAAGGGAAAAATGTCACTTTTTATTTCTCCCGCATGCTGGAATACTGAAATATATGTGGATGATTTCCATTACAATCTAACAGATGAAGAATTTGATAAATTGGTGAAACTTTTGATTAATGTGAATTTCTTTTTCATCATTAATCATGACATATAATCACAATATTTGATTCTATGATCTGATCAATGAATGAATACAACAGAAATATTCAAGTATGTGGTGGCAGGGCACATCAGAATATTCATATTAATTAATCCCATACTGTATTAACAAGGGCCTATCTCTGAAGCCTACATTGGATAAAATGTCTAGGGACTTTGCCCACTATACATTTTAAGCTCAGTATACTCATAGTTAGCACTTTTTAAATGCTTAGAAGGTTGACTTCTTGCTCATGAGAAAACATGAAGGCTGTCCTTGAAAAAAAGAAATTAATGCATCTGTTTTTCACTAGCAGCAGTCAAATCACATGCAGGTTGATTACTGAGAGTAGAGCATCACTGTGCACTAGTTCCCAGATACAAATACGGACTGTACTGGAAGAGAAATGGTGATAAAGAAATAATTCATCCATTACAAAACTTTAGATCTTCAGCATCATTCTAATTGTATCTCTTTCCGAATTATAGTAAAAAAAAACACCATACTGTTCTTTGATCAGCTCTTAGTCTTTCCGATGTGAAAGAGCTTACTTATTTTGATCACAGCCCAACTGATCATGTCTGCTGTATGTGTTATCCTGACACCCAAAGATTAGCAGAGATTCTTCACTTTCTGATTCCAGCTTTACATCAAATATAACTTTTTGTCCCAGACAATTATATTTATGCCTTAGATACATGAGCAGTATCTTGGCTCATGTAGACTTAGAGGGGATATACTCAGATATCCCTTTTCCCTAACATGTCTCCCCTTGTCAGTCAGGCAGGGTTGAAACAGATGAACACATGCTTCTCCACTGCTTGTACAACAAGGACATCTGATTTTTATATGTTACCCCAATTTTAGTTGCTTTTCCTGGCTGATAATTTTTATTTTATCTCCCCTGTTCAGAATTTGTGATGAAATTACCTTGAAGGTGGCAAAATTTTGTTTTCTGACATCTTCTACTGTGAACTAGCTGAGCAATCTTATTAGCAGACTTCACTATTTTCTTGACTGAAGACACTGTCCTTTAATGTAGATACACTTGTATCCATTTATTTTATACACGTTCATTTTCTAATTTTAGAGACTGGCCTACAGACACAGTAAAGCTATCATATCATATATATGGTAATTTATTAAATATCCAGTGGAAAAAAAAACCAGTGCCAATAAAGGTTCCAGTGATAACAAATCCATTATTATTGCAGAACAATTTAAATACTATATACAATTTAGAACCATGGCTTTACCAATGACAAATGTAGATCATCACGAGCATGTGCTTTGCCATGTTGCTATGCTGTGTCTTTATAGTCTTTAAATTGTTACTGTACCTGCTCCTTCATTGTCTGAAGAGCTCCTCGGAGATTAGCTTGACATGTGTTGCCACTGCCAGGATTTTGCACAAAATTGTCAATGAGGACAGTGTGTGTTTAGAGCGAGAAGGTTTGTATAAAACTTGAAAATAGTGTCTGTGTGTAAGAGCATCCTTGGGTGAAGGGGAGTACATCGCAAACATTTGTGAGGTCAGACTCTTGATCTTCACAGCTGGCTTTAAGAAAGCATTGTAATAGCTTTCCATCAGCCAATTAACCTAAGTCCAGGAAGAATCCCCTTTCTTCATTGCCAAGTAATCTACCTTTAGTACTGCCTGCTGGCTTGTGTCTGTGCTAGGATTTTGAAAAGCTCCTTCCAGGTTTAAAGGATTGGATTCTCTGTTATTGTAGATAATACTTAACACATATAAGAAGATAATGTTTATAAACATCAAGGTCTGTGCTGCCTGATAAATAATTCTACTGAAATTGTAAAGGACTGTTCAAGGATTGCTGTAAATGTCAGCCTTTTCCCTCTCATGATACTACTCAAATAGACCTTTGTTCATTCTGTTTTGGCTAAAACACAAATGCCATGAAATTTAGTATGAGAAGTGTGTATCTGTGTGTATATTTTAGAGTCAGTCAGGCAGCATAGTGTAGTGGCATGAGCATTGGGCTATGACTCTGTAGACCAGGGTTCAATTCCCAGCTCAGCCATGGAAACCCACTGGGTGATCTTGGGCAAGTCACACACTCTCAATTCCAGAAAACCTCATGATAGAATATTGGTGGCTGCTTCCAGACTTTGGCATTACTTGCCAAGGGAGACTAGGCTTGGTCTCACCTTCTACCAACCAGTAAAAGACATTTTATCAAGACCTTTAGCATCTAAATGGTACTGTTGCTGGGAGAAACCTTTATGGGCTGGATGTTATTACTTTCTTTTTCTTATTGATTATTTTAATCAGTAAAATTTATGTATTTCACTGTTGTTTTAATTTTAATTTTTTATTTGTATTTCCAGTTTTTGTAATTGTAACTACTTTGATTTTAGCATTTCTACCCTTCTTGATTACTCTTTGTTGACAGAAATGTGGGGAGGGGATTACATATAAATAAGAAAATGACTGTAAGTTCATTCATCATTACATTAACACAGACACATCTACACACTGAAGCTTTGCATTCCTTCCAGGATCATCTTGTTGCTTGAGAAAACACAACTAATTATGAAAAGAATAATATGCAACTTTCTGGGTCATTCTAATGTTGAGAGTTTCATATGAGTTGCTTTGCTTTTGGCTGTCTGTTCATTTTCAACAGCAAATACCACCATCCTTTATCATTATCTGTATTGGATAGGATAATAGGAGCCACATTCCAATTATATCAATTAGCCAGAAATTCCTGCACCCCAATTTAGAGAATAGGAAGAAATACAGGGAAACCTTAGCCTTCCTAGAATTATGATTTTTTTTCATAACCTATCAAGATTTTGCCAGTATTTTTCGTACTTTTTTTGACATGGCTGATGTCTATAATTTTTGCTTTTGTTACATTTCACTTTCATTAAACAAATATATGGACATTCTTAAGGATTTTGCAGCATTACAGTTATTGCAAATCATGAATACTATATACAAGTTAAATGACACAAGCTCTTTAGCTCTATATAGAAACATCATTTTCTGTAGTCTTAAACAGCATTCATGAAAATATTTAAACCAATGTCAACTATGTGGGTGGGTTTTTTTTTCATGCACAGCCTAAGGCACATACTGAGCTCAAACTTTTAATGGAAGGAGACACAACTTGTCTCAGAAGGTCTCATTCTCAAAGTTTATGATGCATCACAGAGGGGAAAATGTACTCAGAACTATATGCCCATTTGGAAAATGTACATAAACATATTTTGACCATGCAAAAATGTATATATTATAAAAGTGAATACAATACATGGGTACATTTAGGGAGCGGGTGGGAATTCACAGATTTCTAGAAAGAGGGAAGGTCTAGCAATTCAATATTGAATGTAGATAGAATAGGAATGACCATAGGAGACTGAAAAATTTGACAAGGATTCAAACCTATTTAGAACTGTGTCTCTTTGGGTGGGATATGCATGTAGTTTTTAATAGTTCTAAATCTATTAAAATCAATTCATTCTAGTTTTGGAAATTATAAAGCCTATTGTTTAAAGGAAACATTCAAGACACATCATCAGACACCAGATGGTAGCACAGCCTGCTGTCAGTTGCAAAATTCCTAGTCAGTGCTTGATAGAGAGTAACATGATAAGATCAGTATACTTTCCTCACTGATCACTGGCAACTTTTTAAAACTGGATAATGACATACAGGTTGAGTCTCTCTTATGACGTGCCCAGGGTTATCCAGTGAGTTTTTATGATCCAAAAGGGAATTGAACCCTGGTTTCCAGAGTCATAGACCAACAATCAAACCACTACACCATGCTCTCTCTCTCTCTCTCTGACACACACACACACACACACACTTAATTTTTATTAATTTATTTGGGGGGAGGGGATTAATTACCATGTTGACTGAGAGGTGAAGTAAAAAACTAACTTCAAAGGTCTGCCAATTTCAAGTTTGCTGCTACTGTTGATGATGGTGGTGATGATGATGATGATTTCATGCAGCATCAGTAAAAACAAACAACATTATTTAAAACATACATCACTTTAAAAGATCAAATAAGAGAAACACATATTAAAGCAATCAATCCATATTATTTAAAATTCAAAATATTATTTAAAAATCACTTGGATAGGCCTGCCGGAAGAGATTGGTCTTTAATGCTGTTTTAAATTAAGACAGTGTATTCTGTTGTTGAATCTCTTCCAGCAGGTTGTTCCACAGTCTAAAGGCAACTGAAGAAAAGGTACTGGATGACTAGAGTAAATGTCCCCCAGAGGATCTGAGTGCACAGGGCAGATTATATGGGAGAAGGAGATAGGTTGTGTGTATGTGTTTTCGTGTGTCCCCAGCAACATCTGAGGATCCCATTTTGCCCATTTCAGTCTAGATCCTAAACATGTCACTAACATCTCTCTCTCTCTCTCTCTCTCTGTATATAGTAATACTTATGCTGTACATCCCTGATTATACTGGGAAATATGGACTATTTCGACTTGCCATACTTCTCTTCACATACATTATTTTGATGTAGGGAAAATATGATAAATAAAATGTCCTGGGAGAACATGAATACATTTCAAGTAGATCACAGAAGTCTTAAACAGGTTCTTCAACAGTTATATAGCAGAAGTTTCAATACAAAGGTTCTTATCAAAACAAAAACAAAAAACCAGAAAGCAGAAAACATCATTTTTAGTGTCAATTGCAATCCACCTAAAATTTAAAAAAAAAAAATCAGCAGCTAAGAGGTACAGAACAGCCAGTGGTCCATTGGTCTACAGTTACATGTACACTAATGTACTTTTTCAGAATCTCATCACATATTTCAGATAGATATATCAGATATCTCATCAGACCCAGGAAGAACTTCTGGGAAAAATGGAAATGGAGCATTGCAATCTGGACAAATTCATATATCAAAGTAGGTAATTATGAATTTTGGCACTGTCACTGATCATATCTGTCACCTGAGAACTGATGTGTTAATTTTCCAGTAATCAAGATAGTCTTTGTACAAGTTCCAAATCAGAATATTTTCTTATGCATTTCCTTTCAGAATTATGTATCATTGTTTCAAAATTGCAGATTATTGCTTTTTTATAGGCATATCACATTTATGTCTAAGTGCTCCATCTCTTTGAAGCAGTTTATCAGTAATATTGTAAATAGCTCTCTGAGGACTTCATTTTTATTTTCTTCCTTTGGAAAATAATAGGAAGTGATCATCCTTTTCAAGAAGCGGCACTGTATTAAGCATCAGGTTCAGCAGTCCCCTTGGGCACTATTGAATACGCTGTGATAATGGCTGGTTTAGTGGTTGAAAAATCAGTTCCCAAAATTGGTGTGTCTGGATATTGGCATGTGGTTGCATGTAGTTATGGAAAAATGCATTTCAGATGTCTAGAGTTCCTGGGATCCAATTGCTTTCATTGGATAGTTTATGAACCCAGTAGTGAGGTCATTTAAAAAAAAAATCAGCACTTAGTGCTACATGCCAAAAGCGAATAAAACCTTGAATACATCAAGCATTTATCTAATGAAGTAAATAAGCCTGTTTGCATGAATAAGTTATTGCTCTGTCTCCTTGTTAATCTGTTTGACAGCAGGAAGCCAAGGTGATGTATTAGTGCTATAGTTCTCCTTCTGTTTTAATGTCATGTACTAATCTCCTTTGTATCAGATCTGGAAGGTTTGAAAAAGGGTTTGTGTCTCTGTGTGAGTGTGTTTGATAACTTCTTTTATGGTCTCTGTTAAATGTCTGTGAGAACAATTCATTGCTTAAGTAAAGGGGGGAAACATGAGTGCTTTAGGAGAAAATTATATATAAGCCCATGGCTTGCTTGCTTGCTTGCTTTATTTATTTATTTATTTATTTATTTATTTAAAGCCAAAAAATGTGAAGAAATTTTAACTTCCATTCAGTTTCTATATGTCAAGAATACATAGGACTGTGATAAGTGTAGAGCTGCAGAAATGTCTGACTTCCTTCTAGAGATTTAGCAGCCATTGCTTTTCAAACTTTTGAGGTCAGTGACCTTGAATTTTTATTGGAAGCCTTCACAAGACCAAATTTTAGCAGCAGAAGTTAGTTTGCGGGTATAACTCTGAATACATTAGAAAAGGTTTTGCTACCATTGGTAGATGTTTTTCATCCAGGTTTAGAACAGCTTGTACACTCTCAAAAGAATGAGGTGCACAGGTTACTATTTTGGACTACAACTCCTAGAATTCCCAGCCAACATGACCAATAATATTTTCAAGCTCCAGGCTCATCATTGAAACTGGGAAGCTTCATTCTGTCCAGATTGTTTAGGAATAGATGGAAAGCTTCATTTAGTCCAGTTGCTTGGGCTGGTCGAATCATACATGTGCTACAATAACTTCATGTCCCCCTTTTGTCTTCTGAGCTCAATACAAAGTGCATGTGTGGTGCTTGCCTTTACGGCCCTGCTTGGCTTAGGGTCTGGCTAACTGCTGGCCTGGCTCCTCTCATTTTAGCACAGCCATGATCTTAACATGAATTTGAAGGTCTTCTCTTGGTGCTTCTGATATTGAAAAGATGCTCTGAAGTGAAAAGGGGATGCCATGGCGTGTGTGTTATGTGGAGGGGGGGGCTTGCCTGTCACTCAATTTACTATCATTTTAGCCTCAAAACTGACACTTTAAAAAGGTCTGTATCTTGTTTTAGAGTAGGCATCAAGAAAAGTGTAATCCATGAGCTGCCATGCCACCGCAAGCATCCTTTCTTGTCTCTCCAGTACCCCATGTCACTCCCCACCTAGTTTCAAATAAATGGAAAATAGGTTCAGGTAGCATCAAAGCCATCAGGGATTTCTAGTTTGTTTGATTTGTAGGCAGGGGCCCCTTTCTGAGCCAAAAATGTATTAGGCAGCATGGAGAAAATTCCCTCTAATCACTTCTAGAGGGCACAAGGACTTTTTTTATTTTTTTATTTTTAGTTAAAAAGTGTTGTTTGGTGGGACATGAAAGTTTGGTATGTTGCAGGTATGTACACTACTCAGGTCCAGTGCAGGGTGGGTGGGGTACACGACCTTGCGATCTCTGAAAGCTGCTCATCAATGTTCCAGACATTCTTGTCACTTCTATTCATTTGCCCATTCAAGGGAGCCTTGGCGACACAGTTGTTAAATGCTAGCATTGCAAGGCTGACTCAGCCTTCTGTTTGTATATTATATTTTATTACCTTTATAATACTTATATTTTATTATCTTCAGACTGTAGGCCTTTGGCTTGATTGTTTCTGTAAAGGGCCATGTAAATTTATGGCCCTATACAAATAAACAACAATAATAATAATCCTTTCACAGGTCAGTAAAATGAGTACCCAGATTGTTGGGGGCAATTAGCTTGCAGACTGTAAACCATTTAGGGAGTGCTTAGTTCACTGATAAGCAGTATAGAAATGTACATGCTACTGCTATTGCTAAAAGGTGGAACTTTACAAAATAGAGACCTATGCCTCAACGTCAATGATGTTTGGCTGTAGGACAGTAAGTATTGCTGGTGTCCTGCACTTGGGCAACAGCATTACAGCAAAATGGGTATTCTGGTTTGCTCAGCCCTATGATCCCGGAAGAAAAATAAGTTACAGTGGCCATCACAGTTTGGAATGTCAACAATAAATAAGTTAGAGAGATGCCAGCCACCCCAATCTAGTACCTCAAATATTTGTTGTCTTATTTGAAATACTTCCCTCTTGTTTCTTTGGGAACCACAGTAACTGGAAGCATGGATAGAATTGCAGTGGGCTGTGCATCACTTGCACAGGTTGAGCAGGAATGTTACAGATGTGTGCTTGAATGAGATGGACCAAATGCAGAATGATTTATATATTTGAGGCCCTGGAATAATCTTTGGAAGTGTCACATGAATTTTCCTTCTATACCCTGTTCAGTCAGGCTTGCAGGGTGAATGATCCAAAGGCATGGGGTGGGATGTTATCGGTATGCTGATGACACCCAGGTATATAATAAATTAAAATATAAATAAATTGTTTATTTATAGACCGCTTTTCCTATAGATCAAAGTGGTGTACAATCGGTAAAACGGATACAATAGGAGAGAAAAATAGCACATTAAAACTAATTAACACACATTAATACGGTTTACAATCCAATATCATTATCTAAAAACATACAATTCAAAAAAATATTAAAATCAAGGGTGTATATACATCATAGTCAATAGGGGAAGGCTTTGGCCTGTTACAGACTGCCAAAATAAAGCTGCTTTGGGTCTCTTTGGAGGTATGCTATTTAAATGATGCATGGGTCCTAAGAGTCCAGAGGTTGCGCCAAAGCCACACTCCATTCCTAAGCACTGGAGTGCAGCTTTGGTGCAGCTTCCGGATTCTTAGGATGCATGCATCATTTAAATAGCATACCGCCAAAGAGACCCGAAGCAGCTTTATTTTGGCAGTCTGTAACAGGCCTTTATTACAAGGAGTTGGGAGGGTAAGCTTGTAGGAAGAGGTAGGTTTTTAATGCCTTTTTAAAGGCTTCCACTGTTCCACTAAGGCGGATCTCTTCTGGTAGAGCATTCCAGAGAGAAGGCGCTACTGCTGAAAAAGCCCTTTGATGGGTAGTCACCAATCTCACTTTAGGATGATTAAGTAATAATTTTCCTGTTGTTCTGAGAGTGCGGGGTGGATTATGCAGGGAGAGGCGTTCCCTCAAGTAACCCGGGCCCAAGCCATTTAGGGCTTTAAAGATAATGACCAACACTTTGTACTGGGACCAGAAACAAATTGGCAGCCAGTGAATAGATTTTAATACGGGTGTTATGTGGTCAGATCTAGCTGCCCTCGTAATCAGTCTGGCTGCAGAGTTCTGAATCAATTGAAGCTTCCAAATCTGATACAAAGGTAGCCCCATGTAGAGCGCATTGCAGAAATCCAAGCGAGAGGTTACCAGTGCATGTACTACATTTTCTAGGTCCTTTCGATCCAGACAGGGACGCAGTTGGCATATCATCCGAAGCTGGTACCAAGCACTCCTGGCCATCACACCCACTTGAGATGATAACTGTAGAGATGGATCCAGGAGTACTCCCAAACTGCGAACTGTGTCCTTTAGGGGAAGTTTGACCCCGTCCAGGACAGGATGGCAAATTTCCCCATCTGGATTCGGAGCACCTATCATGAGTACCTCTGTTTTCTCTGGATTCAGTCTGAGTTTGTTTTTCCTCATCCAGCCCATTACTGCCCCTAGGCAGGCGTCCAGAGGAGAGATGCCGTCCTTAGTCACTGTGTCAGTCGGAGACATGGAGAGGTAGATCTGGGTGTCATCAGCATACTGATAACACCTCGCTCCATGGCTCCGGATAATTTCTCCCAGCAGCTTCATGTAAATGTTAAATAGCATGGGGACAGAATGGCGCCCTGAGGGACACCCGATGTAAGCTCTCTTTTACGAGAGCAACTGTCCCCCAGCCTCACCATCTGGAACCTTCCCAAGAGATAGGACCGGAACCACTGGAGCACAGTGCCCCCGATACCCAATTCTCTCAGGCGTTCCAGAAGGATACCATGGTCGATGGTATCGAAGGCTGCTGAGATGTCCAAGAGCACCAACAGAGTTATATCACCCCTGTCGGTGGCCAGACGGAGGTCATCGACTAAGGCGACCATGGCAGTCTCAACTCCTTAACCTGCCCTGAAGCCAGTTTGAAATGGGTCAAGATAATCAGTTTCATCCAAGACCGATTGGAGCTGAAAGGCGACTGCCCTCTCAATCACCTTGCCCAAGAAAAGTAACAAGGAGACCAGTCTATAATTGCTCATAGATAGGGGATCAAGGGAAGGTTTCTTCAATAGAGGCTTTACAATTGCCTGTTTCAAAGATGATGGAAAAATACCTTCCCGAAGAGATGTATTTATTATCAGATGGAGTGCAGTTTTTATAACATCTCCTCCCTGCATGGTCAGCCAAGAGGGACAAGGGTCAAGAGGGCAAGTCGTCCTTTTCACGCATCCAAGGAGCTTGTCTACGTCCTCGGTACTCACAAACTCAAAGAGATCCAGAATAACCTTGTTACCAGAGTCACTGGACGCCTCTACCAAAGGTTCTGCTCGAAGACTGGCGTCAAGATCAGCCCTTATCTGAGAGACTTTATCAGGAAAGAAGTTGTTAAAAGCATCACAGCAGGAAGCTGTAGGTTCTAATAAAGGGTTCTGGGTGGTAGGGGTTTGAGTTAATTCCCTGACCACCCTGAAAAGCTCTGCCGGACGGGACTCTGCTGATGCAACCCGTGCAGCACAGAACGAATTCCTCGCTGCACCGACTGCCACTCCGTAGGAACGTAACATGTTCTCATGGAGTGTTCTGTCAGATACGTTCTGATGTTTCCGCCAGTAGCGCTCTAGTCGTTGCGCAGCCCACATCATCTGGCGAAGATCTTCTGAATACCAAGGCCTTTTTTTTGAAGTGGGCTGGCAAGGTCACTCGGGAGCGATACTGTCTGTAGCCCCGGTAAGGTTTCTATCCCAGTTGTCAACCAGGGTTTCGATGGTGTCGCCATCGTTCCCAAACATAATACCCTCTAAGGCGTCTTGGAACCGTTTGGGTTCCATCAGCTTTCGAGGGCGGACCACTGTAATGGGTCCTCCACCCCTGAGGGGTTTATGGATAGTGGCTTTCAGTCCTATCTTGACTAGGAAGTGATCTGTCCATGACAAGGGGGAAATATCATTTATTTCCTCCCCCAGCCAGGTTTCCATAATGCATGCCAGGTCGGGAGCTTGCTCATCCAATAGATCGTATATAATATGAGATTTATTCTTCACCGACCTGGCATTACATAGAAGCAAGGTAAGGACTGTGGTATGCTTGGGACGATCCTTGGTTCTTTCAGGTTAACAGGGTGACTGGAAGACGGGATAGGTATCAAATATCGATCTCGACTTCCTTTGAATGTATTGGTCAGCCTGTTAACGCCATGCCTCCCCATACCCCGCACAACTCTTATAGGAGCTCCATAATTACAATTGGTTCCTACATTAATACAAATAGGCTCCATACTCTTGACAGTGGCCTCTTCCATAAGATCTTCCAATTGTTGTTGATGATGTAATTGGAGCTTAATAGGGCCAGATAATAACGTACATCCCAGTGTGAGACAGAACATAAAAAGGAAAAGTGACATTATCAATCCTAATGGTGCCATAAGATGTCTAAAATTACACAATTTACAGTTGTGTAGGCGGTTAATGTATTCTGTAAATACTGGAGTATCGGCCCTAGATAGCTAGGATACTAATACAAAAAATCTCCCTTGCTTCCTTTCTTAAATTCCCCTATTGCTAATCGAATAAGCCTATACCACTAGATGTTAAATTAGTTTCTAGAAACACACACATCCTCCACAGAGAAGAAAAAAGAAAAAAAAAAACCCAAAACGCCATGATGGGCGGCCAGGCCAGCAAAAGAGTCCTCGCGCGGGTGCACGCCCAGCTGGTCTGGCGCTGGCATCCTCCTTCTTGGGGGCCGGCAGGCCGGCTTTTAGAAGGGAGCCACTCCCACCAGCTCCTCCTCCCCTCTGGTAACACCGCGATGGGCGGGCAGGCCGGCAAAAGAATCCTCACGCGGGTGCGCACCCAGCTGGTCTGGCGCTGGTGTTCTCCTTCTGGGGGGCCGGCAGGCTGGCTTTTAGAAGGGAGCCACTCCCACCAGCTCCTCCTCCCCTCCGGTAACGCCGCAATGGGCAGGCAGACCAGCAAAAGAGTCCTTGCACGGGTGCGCGCCCAGCTGGTCTCTCCATGTCCTGAACTGCAGCATTATCTAAGGATGGCATCTCCCCTCTGAATGAATGCCTTAAGGTGGTAATGAACTGGATGAGAAAAAACAGACTGAAACTGAATCCAGATATGAAGAGATACTTGTTGTTGGAGCCCCTAACCCAGGTATGGAGGTGTGTCATTTGGTCCTGGATGGGGTCACACTTCCCCTAATAGACTGTGTTAGCAGCTTGGGGGTGCTCCTGGATCCATCACTTCAGATGTCAGCTCAGTTAGATGCAACAGCCAGGAGTGCTTGCTATCAGTGCTAGCTGATAAACCAGCTGCGCCCCTTCCTGGAACCTGAGAGCCTAATAACTGTGGTACATGCGCCAGTAACCTCATGACCTGACTTCTGTAATGCTCTCTACATGGGGCTACCCTTGTGCCTAGTCCGGAAACTTCAATTAGTCCAAAACATGGTGGCCAGATTGGTCACTGGGAGATTGAGATGTGACCATATAACACTGATTTTAAAATCTCTTCACTGGCAACCTATTAGTTTAGTATGTAGTTTTTAATCTTGTACTGTTTAATCTTGTTTTAAGTGGGGGGGCACTAGGTATATATGGATGTACTTTAACTTGTTGTACTCCCTTTGCTTGCCTGGCAAAAAGCGGGCTAGAAATAAAAAAATATATTATTGATTAGTTTCTAGGCACAGTACAAGGTGTTGGTGATGACCTTTAAGACCCTTCATGGCTTGGGTCCAGCCTATCTGTGGGATCGCCTTCCGTATAATCTGCCTCATGCATTTAGGTCCTCTGGAAAAAAATTATTGCAGCCAACAAAGACCAGGCTGGCCACAGTTACCCAGAGAGCCTTTTCATTTGTCGCTCCCAAATTACGGAATGCCCTACTGGAGGAGATACGACATATTACCAATCTTGACTGCTTTAAAAAGGCTGTCAAGATGGATCTCTTCCGACAGGCCTTCCCAGAATAATTGACTCAGTTGCCCCTACTGACACCGACCATCCTATTGACTATCCCATTGACTGTCCTATTTCTTGTGTTAGTAATCATTTTAATGATCTTAATTGTATTTTATTATAGTTATTGTTATGTTTGTACTTACTGTCCTTGATTTGGGGTTAAGGAGGGAAAGGGATTGTGGGATTTTATTCTGTTGTATTGTATGGGTTTTATTCATGTAAACCACCTTGATCTTGTTGAAGAGGTGGGGTAGAAATAAATATTATTATTATTGTCATCTCTATCATGATGATAGTGGCTCATACACCAATAATGTATCTTGTATAGAGTAGTCACTTCATAAATACCAGTGCTGAGAAACAGATATGCAGTTACTAACTTGCTTTCCCTCACCTTGAGCCAATGCTACTTTTCAGATTCAACCTCTTCCAAGTCCCATAAAACATAAAGTTGAAATTGTTATGAAGATAAAATGTGACATTACTGCTTTTATTAAAATACAGTGGACCCTTGGTATCCACTGGGAGTTTGTTTCAGGACTCCTCATGGATACCAAAATCTGTATGTTCAAGTCGCAGTACAGTCGGCCCTTCTTATACATGGATTTCTTATACACGGATTCAAGCATCCACGGTTTGAAAATGTTCAAAAAAAGTATAAATTTCAAATATCAAACTTTCATTTTCCATTTTTTTAAGGAAACCATTTTGCTATGTCATTACATTTAATGGGACTTGAGCATCCACAGATTTTATTATCCACGGGGGATCTTGGAACCAAACCCCAGCATATAACAAGGGTCCACTATATATACAATAGTATAGAAAAATTGTATTATATAATTATATAAAATGACAAAATTAAGTTTTGCTTTTTGGATTTTTTAAAATATATATATATATATAGTTTCAAGCCATGGATAGTTGAATCTGTGGATGCAGAATCTGTGAGTATGGAAGGCTGACTGCTTTTTACCCATCTGCATTAAACATCTCCCTTATGATTTTTTGTCCAAATGCAAGCATTAGTCTCAACTGGAGTAGCCACATTGAATTAGTGTATGGGCAGGTTTAACTGATTCAGTCGGTCTCCTTTACTTCATATTAACAATATGATTCAGACCATAGTTCTATAAGTAATCACAGATAAAGTGTGTTTCTTGAGAAAAGCCTCCATTAATTGCACACATTTTAATCAAGTATGAGCACATATAAATATTGCTCATTACAATCTATGACAATTATGACATAATGTTGCCAGGTTTTCAAAATGACAAGGAACAGTTGGATAGTAGAAATTCATGGTATGCAGGGTTGATGAACAGGAGGTAACTATTCAGTTTGTAATGTGCCTAAGTACCAAAGGAAAATTTTGTTTTCAGTTAATGCAGCCATGTATTTCTCTGTAAAATTAACATAGTGTCCATACTCATAAATAGCACAGTGGACACACTTCTGTCCTTATGAAGGGCCACAGTCCCAAAATACGTAGATAAAACTACGTATATAATATATATAAAAGGAAAAGCTTTCTGACCCTCAAAGAGGGGACATTGTTTATAATAATGGATCCTATCTGCTCTATAAGGGACAAACTTTCTGGCCCTTAATTAGAGGATATTCATTATAATAAGGGACACCTGGCTACTTTACTGTGAAATGAGGCACATAATGCCTTTTCCATGCAGGCTAAAATGAATAAAGGTATTTCATTTGGACTCTATACTTTACACCAGGTTTCCTGCTCCATAGTCCCTTAAATTTAACAGATGTTCAGACAGGTATCAAGGGATATCCCAACTGTCTGTCAAACAATGAGTTTAGAGAAGTATTAACTTTGTTGTCTCAAAACCTGGTAGTTGTTTATTTTGTGCAAACCATTATATCCCACAGGACCAGCCCTTCATATTGATGGCACAAGTTACATGCTTAGGACTTCAGCTGTGATGGAACTTTGAAAGTGTGTTACTCATAGGGAAGCTGTGCTCCATACTCTCCAGTTTCAGATACTACTATCAAAGCAGGGAAATGACTACACTGCACACTTATAATGCGTTTTTTCAGTTACCTGTAAAAATTTCTAAGCATGTTTTACTGTAAATACTCATGTATAAGTCTAGATATTTAGGTTAAAAAAATTGACCCCAAAACCTGAGTTGACTTATCCATGGGTCATTGTAAGTACTGTATTTTAATGTTCATATATATTATAATACAGTGTGTGTATGTGTGGTGAAAAGCAACAGCTTAATCTGCCCTGGAAGCACTGACCCCTTTCTACTCTCTCATCCATCACAAATATTTAAGGCCCCTGGTATTTTGTAAGTTCTTTGGCATTGTTTTACTTTACTTTGTCCTTTACATCCTTCATTACATATGCCTAAGTTTTCCTCTTGACTTATCCATGGGTAGTATCAAAATCCACAATTTTGGCCCTCAAAACTAGTCCTTGACTTATATATGAGGTCGACTTATACTCGAGTATTTATAGTAATTCTTTGAATTGTAATAGTAAGAGTGACTTAGGTCATTTTCATACATCTAACCATTTTTCTATACGATGGCATGTAATGTACATTAATAGCCAGCATTATATAGTAGTTTGAGCATTGGACTACAACTCTGGAGACCAGGGTCTGATTCTTTGCATGGCCATTGAAATCCACTGGGTAACCTTGGGCAAGTCTCTCTTTGACACTCTCAGCCCCAGAAAACCCTGTGATAAGTTCTACTTAGGGTTGAAATGACTTGAAGGCACGCAACAACAAAAGGTACTTTAAATATAACATTTATTTTATAAAATCTGCAATGTTTTTACACAGTTCTCAAACATCAGCTAGCATCCTGTTAGGTATTTACATCACTGTAACCTGACTTATGAACACATAAAGAGTAATTGTGATGATGTGCAATGTCTGTATTATCAGGAGGGGAGCAGAAACATAGCTATATTACAGGGCCAGTAACGTGAACAAAAGATTTCATTGGGCTTTAGACATCATAGTAGTATGGGGCCTGTTGTTGCACGATGGAACACTGTGCGAGACACCCTGATATGCATTGTTGGAATTTACTAGAAGGGTTGCATCAGGACATAGCTACATCACTGTAAAGTTAAATGTCATAGTGCCTGATCTTGGCCACTGTTTTTACATAGGCGCGTTACAGACCGCCCCATTGGGGTGGCCTGTAGGCGTTCCTTTCCCCGCCAGATCGGGGCCTCAGATGCCAGAATGGCAGCCTCTGGGGCCTTGATCCTCCGCTTTCCAGGCCACTTCCCTGTGGCCTGGAAAGGGGTGTCCTTGGGGCTTCAAGCCCCAAGGACGCCCGGCGGCGGCAGGAAGGAGGAGAAAGTGGCCGCTCGGCCCCTTTCTCCCTTGCATCACTGGCACAGCTATCTAAAGGCTGTGCCAGCAACGCAAATCGTGGAAGGAGGTCCGTTTCGGAGCTCCTTCTAGCGCCATGGAAAGGGCACTCTATGCGCCCTCGTGCGGCGCAAAGACGTCACATCCACGCCACCTCGTTTGGAGGCGGTGCATTCGTGACGTCGTAATGGCGGCCCCCATGTGGAATGGGCGCCGCCATTTTGTACGGACTCGATCCGTACTAGGGTTAGGGGCGTCCAGGTGGCAGCATCCCTGGCAGATTGGTGGCGATTTAGGTATGATAACATCCGGGGGCATCCCAGTGAAGCCGGAAAAAGTAAACCGGCTTATTTGTCCAAGCGATAAGCTCCTTTCTGATGGTTCAGAAATCCCACTCAGTACTAAAGAAGTCACTGCAGGAAGAGTGTGCACATTTGCAAGCTATACCATATATACTTGTGCACAAGCTAACCTCACGTATAACTTGAGGGAAGGTTTTAGGGCCAAAAACTTGAATTTTGATATGACCCATGGATAAGTTGAGGGTAAAACTTAGGGGAGGAGAAGGTTTTAACATTGGATTGAGAAGGAAGGTAGTGGAGTGAAATCGGATTGTACAGTGGTCAGGGAAGATCCATAGGAGGATGAGGAAGATGGGGAGAGAAGTTTTAATATTGGATGGGAAGTGAAGAAAGTGGAGGGAAACAGCATTTGATGCTCAGAGAGATCTGGAGGAGGAGGATGGGAAGAGAAGGTTCCAACATGGATTGAGAAAAGAATCCACACACACACACACACACACCCTTACCTAAACAGCCCTTTAAGAAATCACTGCTGAGGTGTGGGAGAGTGCAGCATCAGGGTTGCTTTCTTTAGGACCTTTCTAAGCAGTATTACTGTTCATTGTTGTTGTTGTTGTTGTTGTTAACTGCCCTCCAGTCAATCTGGACCCATGATAAATGTATTGATCCTAATAATAATAATAATAATTATTATTATTATTATTATTTGTATCCCGCCTCTCCCTGTATTGGATTGAGATGGGAAACAATGAACATAAGAACAATACAAATAAATATATAAGTCGACCCCAGATTTTAGGGTCAGTTTTGGGCACAAATATTTTTACTTGTATTTGAGTATATATGGCGTAGTACAGACCGCCGACAAGTGGCGTACTGGCACCGATTTTAGGGTTAGGGACCGCACAGCAACCACACACTGCCATTGTTACATAAGTGCTACGTGGTATCCGCACGTTGCTGAACGGCGCCTTCGTAATGAGTGTGCCAGTGGCGCACTTGTTACTCTGCCCCTGCGGCTTAAAAAGAACCCCGTTTTTCCACGTTCTTTTTCCTCTGTAGGGAAGCTGCACAGTTTGGTGGCTGCAGCTTCCTTGTGGAGGAAAATAGACTGCCAGCAGGCCATGCTTTTGGAGCGGTCTGCCAGCCCATTATATACCAAGTTGTATTAAAATGGCGTCTCTTATATAAAATTGTGAATTCAAAGTTTGCTTTTTGGTAATTTTTCCTATGTGAATATTTTCAAAGTGTGGATGGTGGAATGTATGGATACGCAGTGCTGACTGTAATGGAATATTATTATTACTGTTTTACAAGAGATAGGGCCTTTTGTGAGACAGGTGGGGCTGAGTTAGTATTTTATCTCAGTTTGTTTTTCATCCAAATTAACCAACATTCAAATGTGGAAAGGGGAAATTGACAGATCTGTCAGTTCCTAGTACCATTTAGCTATTTCGGATTGCTGACAGAGTAAATTTTAACCCCACATAATGACAGGTTGCCCAAAAGGAACTTGTTATCACTAAAGAGCATTTTTATAACCCTTTGTCATCTGCAAAATCTGCATTTACAGGAAGGAGAGCTTTCTTTGACAGGAAGATCTGGTACCACAAGTGAAGAAAGCCTCCCTTGCTCCTGTTTGGTTCCTAGAGCTGATACGCTTGTCATCTTCTCTGAAGGTTTGGGAGGGGAGATCAGTGCTGATTGAAGCTCTGCTGTAGCATGGAAGGTGCTCTCACAATCTGTAAACCTAATTTGTCTGATTCCGGCACCTGGCATTTCTAAATTCCTCTGAGAAAACTGCAACCTGTTTCCTCCCACCTGGTTATATTTTTCTCATCTTCAGGTCTTCCTAATGGTTTAGCTTCTTAAATTAATAAATGCTTAAAATGGAAATAAATTCTAAATGTAAGAGGCAGCCTGTGGCAAAGAACATTTCACTGTCTGCTGGGGGCAAAACACCATTTAATTTCTAGCATTAAACAGGGGAGTATAGCATGACGATAAATGCAGCATTCACGCTCTGTGACAGAATTTGTCAGTGTGGTAAAAGTGTGTGCATTAAAAACACCTAGTCAATAGAATGACACTTTCTGTTTGTCCTCAATTTTCCTCAACTTCTTCAGTTAGGGCTACCCTTCACTGATTGTAGAGGAGATGTCTGGCTGGGAGAATGATCTCCTCATGATTCTAGATCAAATCAAATCAAATATTTCAAACATTCAAAGAATACATGAAAAGGACTGGGGGATGTGCAAATGCTGGCTGGACATTTACCAAGCACAGCAATAAGGATATAGGAATATAAAAATCTAGCATGAAAAGGCACTGGAGTCACTGAAATCTCTTAGGATTGATTTTGGTGGGTTTATCAGAATCCCACCTACATTTTTTCTCCAAAACTTGTTTTGTATTATGTTGTGATTTTTTGTATGGTCCTTCTGCACTGAAATTCAATCCCAATTGTATACATTTTCCTTGATTTGCTCATTTATTTGTGCAGTGTACCTAATTTATACAACTTTTCTTGACTAAGACCCGGTCTAGATGGGCGTGAAAGGACGCCCTTGTCATGTGCAAGGGGTGGCGCTTCTAGGTGCCCCTCATCCCTCGCACATGACGAGGGCATCAAAATGGCGGCGCCCTGTACAGATGGGCGCCACTGTCGTTACATGCCAGATGCATAGCGTCCGCATGTCTCAGCGCTATTATGACATCGCAGGTGCGCCATTGGTGCACTACAGCATCATAATCGCACCACAAGAAGAACCCACTTTTTACGGGTTCTTTTTGGTCCATGGAGAAGTCCCGTGGTCTGGAGGCTGCGGCTTCCCTGTGGACCAAAACCAGGTGCCAGGAGACCGCCCTTTTTGGTCTGTACATCTCCTAAAGCATGTTTCTTGTGTTTCTATTTCATTTATGCCCTTGTGTTCACATTCTAAAATATGAACACTGTTTTGTGTGCATATTGTTTTTCAGTAGTGCCCTTTAAGCCTTTCAAATATGCTAATACGTCTTAGAAGGTTTGAATATGGTACTTTTCATGAGATTGTCAAATTCCAATTTTGCTGCAACCCTAAAAGGGCTGTATACACTTGCCATTGTGTGTTTGTGTGTGTGTGTGTTGACGTATCTAAACATCTACCAATTAACTCAAAGAGAGTGGAGATACTGAATGGTTCAGGAAACCCATCACTATAGAAAATATCTGTCTGTGTATATCTATATATTTCTAGGGCATCTTGCCAGTACATCTGATAAAATAAATGTTATGTGAAAGATTTCAAAGTTTAGATATTGGGAGTTATCATATAGAGGAATTACATCCATTTTGTTGTTGTTTTTTGGATTCATTTTTTATGCTTATAAGAAGTGATTGTGGTGGAGAAATGCACCAACTTAACCACAATACTATTAGAACGTAATCTGATGGCTCAGGACACCAATCTGCACATTGATCTGGACAGAGCTATATGAGAGCACACTGTTATTTATTCACAGAGATACACACACACACACACAGAGCTGGCTAAAATCTCCACCATTAATGGAGTAGATTGTAATGGTGTCTGAGAAAAGAAATATCTTCTCTCAGAGCTCAAATGGAAGAAGCAGTAGATTGCTCACGTTTGAGAGTGTAAAAAGAATATGAGCTATAGGCATATAAAAATGGACAACTGTGAAGCTGAAGAGAAAATGTGAATGTCACTGAAGTAGAACAGATTATGGTATTTGGCAGATGAATGAGTGCTAAAGCCAGAAGTTGAAGCAGAAGACATTTCAGAAGGAACAACATTGATCTTGTAAAAAAACATTTACCCACTGTGATTTCATTGTGTTGTAATGATTGTCATAAATGCAATGATTATAATGATTATAATTCATCATTTATTATATCCTTCTGGATGGCAACAAGCATTAACCGACTCATAAACATTAGGTTTTATCATACTAATTATAACTTCTTAGCTTTAACTCAAGTTTTCCAGGAGATATGTTCCACAGTTTCTATACACTGAGTTAACTTAAGGCTTTTCAGTTTGTTATAATAAATAATAATAAATAAAATTTTTATTTATATACAGTGGTACCCCGGGTTACGAAATTAATTCGTTCCGCCGCCGCTTTCGTAACCCGGAATACTTCGCAAGCCGAAAAACCCATTGGCGCTAATGGGGAAAAGCCGCGATTTCGTGTGAAATAGCGCCGAAAAGCACCAAAATTTTTTCCATAACCCGAAAAAACCTTCGTAACCCGGAACAGTTTTTTTAATTGGATTTTTTTTGTAACCCGGAAATTTCGTAAGGCGGCGCATTCGTATCCCGGGGTACCACTGTACCGCCCTTCTGTAAAACCAGGGCGGTGTACAACAGTCAAAAAATACAACAATCATAACATGCATAAAATACAATATACAAGCAAAACAAAATCCAATAAAAACACTCAAGCCAGCTTGCCACTTGCTGACGTGGAGGAGAGGGAGAAGTTAGTCGGGGCTTACATCAGGGAATGCTTGTTTAAATAAAAAGGTCTTCAGCCCCTTTTTGAACTGGGCCAGGGAGGTGGCCGAGCGGAGCTCAATGGGCAGGGAATTCCAGAGGGTAGGGGCCGAGATGGAAAAGGTCCTCTTAGAAGTAGAGACTAGTCTAGCCCCTGGAACCCTCAACAGCTGCTGCCCAGATGTTCTGAGAGTGCGGGGCGGATTGTATGGGGAGAGGCGGTCCTCGAGGTATCCTGGGCCCAAGCCATTTAGGGCTTTATAGGTAATGACCAACACCTTGTATTGCGCCCGGAAGCGAATAGGCAGCCAGTGCAAGTCTTTAAGCACTGGTGTTATATGACTGGCTCTGGGTATGCCAGTTACCAGTTGGGCTGCCATATTCTGCACTAATTGTAGCTTCCGGGTATGGTACAAGGGTTGCCCCATGTAGAGCGCGTTGCAGAAATCTAAGCGAGAAGTTACCAGAGCATGTACTACCGTTTCAAGGTCCCTCTGGCCCAGGTAGGGACGCAGCTGGCGTATCAGCCGAAGCTGGTAACAGGTGCTCCTGACTGTCACATCCACCTGAGATGTAAGGTGGAGCGATGAATCAAGGAGCACCCCCAGACTGTGTACCGAGTCCTTCACAGGAAGCGTGATCCCGTTCAGGACAGGTGGAACCACTGCCATCGCCAGGAGAACCTATCACGAGCACCTCCGTTTTCTCTGGATTCAGACTGAGTCGGTTTTCCCTCATCCAGCCCATTACCGACTCCAGACAGGTCACGAGAGGAGAGATGCCATCCCCAGTCACTGCATCAGTCGGAGACATAGAGAAGACTATTTGGGTGTCATCAGCATACTGATAACCCCATGACTCCGGATGATCTCTCCCAGCGGTTTCATGTAAATGTTAAAAAGCATGGGAGACAGAAGGGCTCCTTGAGGGACCCCAGATGTAAGGGCCCTCTTATCGGAGCACACGTCTCCCAGCTGCACCATCTGGAACCTCCCAGAGAGGTAGGATCGGAACCACTGGAGCGCAGTGCCCCCGATTCCCACCCCTGCTAGGCGCTCCAGAAGGATACCATGGTCTATGGTATCGAAAGCTGCTGAGTGCATCTATCTAGTTTTCCTTTACAGGGAAACTTCAACATAGGACTTCTTGTGCCATGGTCAGTTGACTCACAGCTAGTTAGAGATCCCACTCCAGTGAAACAACTGTTTCTGCCACAATTACTGTCCTTCAGCTAAATAGTTATTTCAGAGCTTGGGCTCCCTCCACCTCCCCAGTGCTTTCTGCTTTCATTGGCTTCAGTTATTCTCTTTGTTCTAAAAAGTGGCTTAGCAGTGACTAACAGCCAAAATATTGTCTCTTTGATAACAAATTGACCTGTCTTGTTCAGTGTTCAGCCTACCTATAAGAGTCCTCCACAGAGATCTTGGTTATAGAATCTCCACAGTGTCTTTATTTTTCTTGTCTAAACTGCATTCAGAAGGGGGAGGGCAAAGTGTGTTTTCTGTGCTCCCATTTTCACACTTGAAAGGCAAACCTGGCTTTCAGGGGGGAAAAGCACTTAAAAAATGAAACAGGAATTCCTCTATGGTGGCTTTGACTTGATCTCTATCTATACGATATGGGAAAGAGGGTACCACAAGCTAATGAAGGTGGTATGCAAATGTATTCTATAGATTGTGAACACTGAATGTGCTAAATAACCACTTCCAGTTTCCTGAAAAATGCTGAATATGGACATGTCCTTGTCTTGCCCAGGCAACAAACATTTATCATTTAGCTGGATGTCCAGAGTCCTCTGTGTCTTATTTTCCTTCTCGAATGAAAAATATCTCTGCCTTATCCACTGTACAGAGTGGCAGTGAGGATTTATTAGCAAAATGCCTCTGAAATACAACAACAAAAATTGCTGTAAAGGTTTACCCCCCTTCTTGAACCTAACAAAGCATTAGATGGATAGTATCAGCTAGAAGCTTGGCATATTGAAAGCTTTACTGATGCTTTCACTCCAGGAAAGGTGAAATTTATTTACAACCTGTGTTGTTCCATCTTCTGTGCTATTTTGTGGGATGTTGCCTCTCCTTAGATCCATGTATGTTCATGCAAGTGTATTGCAAAACATAAATTAAAATCCATGATATTAATTAAATACTGACAAGAATCCAAGATTAACAGCACTTATTAGTAACACGGAAAGAAAAGGAAGGTGTGGTCCAGTCTCTCTCAGCTGGATCAGCTGGCACAATTTTCTTCAATTTTGACCCACGATAACCCTGATATTCTAGCCAGAGGCCTCTCTTGAGAACATTCTGGGCAATTATATTACAAGAGAGCAGAGCAGCCAGAAAAATCACATATTAGTCTCTCATAAATGACATCAGAAACCTTGTTGACACTGAGGGCAACGTGATGCCATGACTCATCTTCACAGAGTTGTATGAAATACTCTTCTCTTTCTTGCTCATATTTATCCTAATGAAAACATTAAAAGGAGGGGATCCAGCCTATAGTTTAATGTCTTATAATGGTCCCTATTTCATTTACTTGCCTAACAACTGGAGCTGAGTTGAAATTATTCAGAGATTTTTCACTTTTCCTCATCTGATGGCACACTTATTCTGACAGCCTGTACTTCCATCAGTGAAAGCAAGAGACAGGTGATCCCATTTTCTCTTGTAGATCCCCTCCTCACATTCCCTAAAACTCATGTCAGCACTAGGACACCTTCAAAAGTAAGTCTTCAGTTCTACAGAGAGCTGCAGTGGATGCTGGATTTAGTCTCTTTGCACATGAAAGACGTATGCCAGGCTGCAGACCACTGTTAACCTGTTCTAGTGTTGCTAGAGTATTATCACCCTTGCCATAATTAGAATTGTATTCAATAGTATTTACAAGGATGAGAAATCTCAGAAAATTCAGTTCTTAGAAACATAAATATCAAATGTCAGGACTTCCCATTTTGGCTGCTGTAGACATTGTCAGGTCCCACAAAAGTGTAAGATACTGGTAAAGTAAGAAGGCTGGAATAAATGGCATGCTTATCAAATTTGTAGATGGCACTAAATTAGGAAGAGTGGGTAGTACCCCAGAGAATAGGATCAGAATTCAAAATCACCTCAACAGATTAGAGATGGGCAATAGGGAGAAATGTAAGGTACTATACTTAGAGGAAAAAATGAAAGGCTCAGATATAGGATGACTGACACCTGGCTTGACAACAGTACATGCAAAAGGAATGTGGGAGTCTTAGTGGACCATAAGATGAACGTGAGGCAGCAGCTAAAAAAGCCAATACATGCCAGTTTCAGTGTCTCCCATATTCAAAATTTGTGAATTCTGGTAAATTATTATATAAACTAAACTGAAACAAAATTCTTACCCCATCCTTTGGGGGGGAGGCGTCCTACACTCATCTATTCTCTTCACCTACAGGCTAGTTTCCATTGCCAAACTGGTCTTGGCTTTTCATTTCCATAAACATTGGCCAGTTGACAATGTCTTTGTTCACTCTCATCATTCATGTCTAATGCAGACATGGTTGTAAATTCTGTCAAATATATTAGCAAGGTTATAGAAAAATATTCCTCAAACATAAATGTGAATAAGTCCTATTAAACTCAGTAAGCTTTATTTCTAAGTGAACATGTATAGGATCAGACTGACAGATTTTGGAATTGTTACATACTTAAAATAGAGAATTGGAGGACTTCCTTTAGCAAACACATCAACTCTAGTATAATCAATGGGAGAATCCATGAAGTTACAGTAGCAGTGAAAAAAATCACCCTATTTTGTGCTAAACCAATGTACATTGGGTCCTTGGTGTTCTGGTGATCTGGGGGTGATCCCTGGAGCAACCAGCCCTGTGCGTGGCTCTTACTCCCAGGGAGTCCCTTTCACACTTTCCCTTCTAGGATCTCCTAGGTCTCCATTCCCACTCCCTGCTGAGCTGGATGAGACCCCTTGAGGTCCTATTCTTCGCTGCCACCACCCAGTGAATCTCCATGCACTACGTTTCCCTAAGCACACACTGGGACTTGCTAGGGAGAGATCTAGTTTCCTATCCTTGCTAACTTAAGCAATTCGCAACCGAGCTAAGACGCGTGTACAGGAGCAGAGAGAGACAGCAGATACTTTTAAAGAAAGATATTTATTTTAAAGAAATAGCATAGGATAGGAAGGTATCATTCATGCAAAGCCTCCTTGCCTTACAGGTATAGAAAGCATAGTTACAAAGTATTCATTTCAGGCAAGCTATTGGATAAACATAACAAAAACCTAGACGCACTAACTAACACAGTTCCTAGCTACTCACACAGGGATGGGATTTGCAGTCCTTGTTGAGTTCTCGAATGCAAGGAGCTGGCCCGCATGGCCTAGCTCCACTTGCATCACTTTTGCCTGCCTCCATGCAAGCACACAGCTGGTTTCCCCAAACAAACACAAAGATGGAGAACAAAGGAAGCATGGTCCTACAGGGTATTTAAAGTCCTCTCCTGGAACCTTCTTGAAAAGGCCGCTCTGGCACTGCTGATTGGCCAGGCGAGCCTTACGTCAGCTATGATGTAGCTGCTCATTAGCATGTGATGTCAGCTCTCATTAGCATGTACCTCCCCCCAGATTGGCCCTTTGTGGTTCAGGGGAAGTCCCCAAATGACTGGAGGGCCCAGTCATTACAGGTATCCATAAGGTTTGGTTCCACGATCCCCTGTGGATACCAAAATCTGTGGATGTTCAGGTCCCATTATATAAAATGGCATAGTAAAATGGTATTCCTTCTTTAAAATGGTAAAATCAAGGTTTGCTTTTTGGAGTTTTTAAAAAACTATTTTCATACTGTGAATGGTTGAATTTGTGGATGCTGTATCCAACTGTAACTATACACATTACTTATCAGTAAGGTTCCTTTTATTCCCATGACATATGGTTTCCAACCTTTCACACCTCTTTAACTTGTATCATTTGTCTCAAAGTGCAGTCATCAAGGGCATGAATAATCCTACCTATGACTGTGGATTTACACTATTGATTTTGTTCCCAACCCAAATTATGTTTTCCGAGCTTTATTTTGTCTTACTAGCCTGATGTAAACCTTCTTACTTAGCATTATTTTTTTCATACCTCCCATCAATCCATACCTCTCATTATGTCATATTCATAGGCTCCTCCCTCTTGTAACTGTCATCTTGGCCTCAGAGGGAGTGATCAGGCAGACCAAGCTTCATCAGGGACTGCCTGAAGGAAGAGGCCCCTCCCTCCTTAACTGTCATCTTGGCCTCAGAAGGAGCGATCAGGCAGACCCAGCAACATCAGGGACTGCCTGAAGGAAGAGGCCCCTCCCTCCTTAACTGTCATCTTGGCCTCAGAAGGAGCAATCAGGCAGACCCAGCAACATCAGGGACTGCCTGAAGGAAGAGGCCCCGCCCTCTTTAACGTCATCTTGCGCTCAGAAGAACGACAGGCAGACCAGCAACATCAGGGACTGCCTGAAGGAAGAGGCTCCTCCCTTGTAACTGTCATCTTGGCCTCAGAGGGAGCGATCAGAGCAGACCAGCAACACAGGGACTGCCTGAAGGAAGAGGCCCCCCCCTCCTTAACTGTCATCTTGGCCTCAGAGGGAGTGATCGGCAGACCAGCAACACAGGGACTGCCTGAAGGATGAACTCTCCCCTCCTTTAACTGTCATCTTGGCCTCAAGGGATGATCAGGCAGACCCAGCAACATCAGGGACTGCCTGAAGGACGAGACTTCCCCCTTAACTGTCACTTGGCCTCAGAGGAGCGATCAGGCAGACCCAGCAACATCAGGGACGGCCTGAAGGACGAGACTTCTCCCTCCTTAACTGACTGTCATCTTGGCCTCAGAAGGCGATCAGGCAGACCAGCAACATCAGGGACTGCCTAGGAAGAGGCCCCTCCCCTTAACTGTCATCTTCGGCCTCAGAGGGAGCGACAGCAGACCAGCAACATCAGGGACTGCCTGAAGGAGGAGACTCTCTCCCGTCCTTACTGTCATCTCGGCCCAGAGGGAGCGATCAGGCAGACCCAGCAACATCAGGGACTGCCTGAAGGACGAGACCCTCTCCCTCCTTCACTGTCATCTTGGCCTCAGAGGGAGCGATCAGGCAGACCCAGCAACATCAGGGACTGCCTGAAGGAAGAGGCCCCTCCCTCCTTAACTGTCATCTCGGCCTCAGAGGGAGCGATCAGGCAGACTCAGCAACATCAGGGACTGCCTGAAGGATGAGACTTCTCCGTCCTTAACTGTCATCTCGGCCTCAGAGGGAGCGATCAGGCAGACCCAGCAACATCAGGGACTGCCTGAAGGAAGATGCCCCTCCCTCCTTAACTGTCATCTTGGCCTCAGAGGGAGCGATCAGGCAGACCCAGCAACATCAGGGACTGCCTGAAGGACGAGACTTCTCCCTCCTTTAACTGTCACATTGTATTTTGTATTGTACTGCAATTTTTTACTGTACACCGCTATGATCATTGCGCAATCGCGGTCTATAAATAAAATGTATTATTATTATTATAATTCCATTTCCTACAATGAAAAGGGAGGGTTTATGTGCATGCATATCTACCTACCTACAGTCCACAGAGCCTTCTCTATCCTCCCTGGAGAGAGGAAGGTAGCTATCCCCAGGAAATAGCTCCCCCTCCTGCCCTTATATGATATCGCCACTACACCTCCCTTTAATGGGGGAAAAGGGCAAAGAAGGGGGGAAAGTGAGGGCGATCTTTCTCTATACTCACCAAAAGAGAGAAAAGCCAAGTTTTGTTAGTGGATCTTCTCCCTGAGAAACAAACAAACAAAAATGTGGACTTTCTCTACTCAGGTCCTTATCATACTACACTTCTATGGCACTGTTGTTGTTAGCTGCCCTCAAGTCAACTTTGACTCATGGCAACCTCATCAATGAGAAATCCCTAAGACATCCTGTATGCTACTGCTCAGCTCTGATCCTGCAGGGTCAGACCTGTGGTCTATTTGACTGAGTCTATCCATGTGGCCTGTGGTCTTCCTCTCTTTCTACTGCCCTCTGCCTCATCATAGCGTTTCCCAATTATTCATGCCTTCTCATGATGTAGCCAAAGTATGACAGCTTCAGTTTAGTCATCCTGGCTTCAGGGATGTAGCCAAGGGGGGGGGGCTGTGGGGTCCTGACCCCCCACTTCCCAAAATCCTGTCTACGTCTTTGCTGGCTTCAAGGGAGAGTTTGGGCTTGATCTGTTCTAGAATCCATTTGTTTCCCTTCTTGGCTGCTAACAGTATTCACAGCATTCTTTTCTAGCACTACACCTCAAAATGAGTTTACTTTCTTTCTGTCAGCTTATTCACTATGTAGCTCTCACATCCATTCATGGTGATGGGGAGTATAATGGTTTGGGTGATCTTCTCTATGGTGTTCAGAGTTATATCTTTATATTTTAGGATCTTGTACAATTCTTTCATAGTTACCCTTCCCAGGTCTTCTTCTAATTTCTTGACTACAGTCAACATTTCAAACATTATTTGATTCCAGATATAAGAATTTTTTTTACTATTTCTAGTTTTGTTTGGATTAATCATTATATATATTTCATGTTCATTATTTGTTTTCTTGTAGTTCAAAATTAAAACTACCTTGGTACTTTCCTCCTTGACCTTCTTCAGTAATTGCTCTAGGTCTTTGTTGGTTTCTGCTAGTAGTATTATGTCATCTGCATATCTCAGTTTCATTCCACCAAGCTTCACACTTCCTGCTTCTGAATCTAAGCCTGCTCTGTGTATGATATTTTCTGCATGCAGATTGCTTAAATATGATGATAAAATGCATTTATAGCATTATGCTCCACTTTAACTTCATGGCAATATTTTGTTTAATTCCGGGATTTGTAGTTTAGTGAGGCTCAAGAACTCTATGGCTGAGAATTCCAAATGCCACTCCCTAAACTGCAAATCCCAGGATTCCATAGGATGTTGCCCTGGCAGTTAAATTGTAATAACAGTGCTATAACAGTGTAGTGTGATTAGGATCAGAGATCCAAAACCTCTCTTGAAGACGTGGCAAAGATCTGTCTTGCTAGATTTGGGGATGTCTGAGAGGGAAAGGAACAAGCTTCAAGGGGAGAGAGAGAGTACATTAGAGAGAGGGTTAAGCTGGGAAGGACCATGATGTGCCAGTACTGTGCTTCTATATGACTGTATGGAGGGCAATGTACATACACATCCCCCATGACCAACAATAAGTGAGCAAAAAATGTCAGCAAAATTTGGATAGGTGTGAGGGTTAGCAGGGCTAATGAGGCCAGAATGTCACCTATAGGGGAGAGGACCAAAGCGAGCAAGGCATCACAGGATGGCAAAGCACACACCAACCAAAAAGTGACTATAGTTGGAATTAATTTAAATGGTCACTTTTGTTGCAGAAAGGAACACCAGCTGGTGTTAGAACAAGACTTGGTTACTGATTACTTTGTACATTTGTGTGTGTCATGTGCATAGATTATTTGAATGTGGAACACCAGTATACTCTTAGCCACTATACCTTTCACCTTGTTTGGATTCTCCCAGTGCCAAAAAATAAAATAAATAAAATATACAGAGTCCTGTTCAGGCACTTTTAAGAATTCTTCTTCTTGTCAGTTAAAAATTCAGCTGCACATGTTGACCCTTCAGCTGCACATGTTGACTTAGCTATGCTTCTCTCAGTGTTTCTAAAAAATAAATACATCTACACAACAGCTACTCCCTTTTATTTCTATATCTAAATATCCCAGAATGCTTCCCCCCACATGCACACCTTTGTACAATATGATTGCTGTTAAAACCACTATCAGATTGAGATGTTTCTAAGGAGGCAGAGTATTTCCCTTCCTGTTGGTGTATATGGGACTAAATTTAATCATTTTATATTAAAGCTTTTTTTAAAAAAAAAAAAAAGATTGTGGTGCTAATGGTGATGTGTTTTCAAGTCTTTTCCACTCCTACACTAAACTTATCACAGTGTTTTTTTTTGGGGGGGCAAGATATTTTCAGAGAAACTTTGCTATTGGCAGGGTCTCCCGAAATCATTGTAATCTATATGCTAGACATGGGGTGAAATATTAGGGAGACCAGTTGAAGGCTGCAACCTGTCACAGTGACAAGTAAATCATTTTCTTTTGAGCTAATCCAGAATATAATTTAGTTTTATGTTGAATATGCACTGTTGAAGTCCAAGACCTCTTTGTATTCTAGAGTATGAATGGGAATTTCTAAGGCTGTCTTAGATTATTGATAGAACTCATAGGAATCTTCATGTTGCTGACAGCCACCACTACTGACACCATCCTTGTATTCCAGGAACTCATCACAAATTATGATCAAGATTCCATTGTATTCCTGTGCCAGCAGCATAGTGTCAGTAAGAGTGTCTTGTGGCTTACAAGCCAGGCTTTCCAGGATACTTTTGCTTCCTGGGGACCCCGGAAGAACAGGAAGAATAAAATAATAGTATTGTAGAAATAGGCTGCTTGGAATTTTCTAGACAGTAAGAATGAACAATATTCCTTCCTTCCTTCCTTCCTTCCTTCCTTCCTAGATAAATTGTATAATGGAATATTATACTCATACAGTGCACCCAAAGCACTGCACCCAACATCTCAATTCAGATACATGTTGATTATGTTGCTTGTTTTGCTTGTGCAATTGCACTTTTATGTTTTATTAGTTTATGTAAGTACTTTTAAACTACAGGAAAGGTATAACTAAATCAATATTAAATTCAAATATTCCACAAGGAAGTTTGTCTTATTGCCTATTGGAGAAATGTGTGTGTCTGTTTAAAAGGAAGTACCTTTAAGTTGTAGTAGACTCGCTCCCAAGAAAATGTGCATTTCTTTAGGAACTTGAATGTAGACTAAAATACTTGTAGTATAACAGCATGCATGTCTAACAGGGCTTACTTCTGGCTAAGTAGGTATAAGATTGCTACCTAAATTTGTATACAGGATTTCTTTCATGGATGTTTCCACTCACTATACTGTACATGACATTTAAATGAAAACACAAGCCCCAAGAGATTTTTCTGTATCCTTTATAGATTTAATTGGCATTGCACCTTCTTGACCCAGAGTGCTTTGCCTCAGGCAGGCAAATTATGCTTTCAGGTTTTGTAGCAACCTAGTGCTGATGAACATTTCTTTCAAATGAGTCCTGTGGAAAGCCATTGAATTACAATAAACTGAACTAATAAAGTCCACATTAGTTAGCGTGGTATTTGCATGCCCTTAATAATGCAGAGCTAATCCCATCATTAAACTCCTTGTCATAGAATATGCTTCTCCAGAGTGCATGCTCAGGTTTAAACATTTCAACATCATTTCAAAAATATTGTAATTGGAAGAATTATTATTAATCTACTATTCTTATTAGGTAAACATAGATTCGGACAAATTAAGGAAACTTGAGATAAAACAGATTTTTCCCCCTTTAATCAAAGATAATGAGAGAGATAAATCATCTCATAACAGCTTAAAGTTTGTAGAGCAGTGATGAATATTTGTTTTTGTTTTCATTTTTAAGGCAAAATATATGCTGTGTATGTGTGTGTGTGTGCATGCACACGCACGCACGCCTACAAGTTGCCTGTTGATTTACAGCAATCCCAGGTAACCAAAATATTTCCTTGGACACTCCCAACCTCTTTCAAGTTATTTCCTTACGTTTAAGGCCTTCCCCAGACAATAGTAACCTAGATCCTTATCACATATACTTTTACCTCCGATCTGGGCATGGACAGGGGACGTGCATGGCCAAGTGAAAATGCATTTTATCACATACTATCCTCAAGGTGGCCCCATGCCATTGTCCGGTGGTAAGCCATCCCCAATCAGGGCTCAGGCATGTGAATTTTGAAAGACAGAAGCTTCCAGTGGAGCAAAATCACACAGCTGAGCCCTGACCAGGGATGGCTTAGTGCTGGGCAATGGCATGGGGCTGCCTTGAGGATACTATGGCATGTGATAAAATGTGTTTTCACTTGGCCTCGCGCATCCCCTGGATGGTGGTGTCAATGCTAATTTCATTTCAGCACCAACTAAAAACATTATCAAGGTGGGGTTTTTTCCAGCTAGTCTCAAAGGTGCTACAAGATACCTTTACACACTGATTTCCCCAATAACATGGCTATGCCTTTGAACTAAAAACATGGCTCTTTTATGAAGGCCTTTGCAGATTATTATTATTATTATTATTATTATTAAAAATTTTATTTATGTTTCCCCGCCTCTCCCGGTTGGATTGAAGCAGGGTTACAGACTAAATTAAACTATTTATACTTATATCCCGCCTTCCTCCCAGTACAGGGACTTAATTGTTTTGTATCCCAATTTCCACATGTATCAAATCAGAATAAGAAAATTTATCAGTTAAACTCAAGTGTGAATGGACTTGGAAACAGCAGTCTCTGAAGATGCCAGCCACAGATGCTGCTGAAATGTTAGGAATAAACTCTTCTAGAACATGGCCACATATCCTGAAAAACCCACAAAAAACTATGGATGCCGGCCATGAAAGCCTTCAACTTCACAGCAGTCAGGGCCTTACACTGCTGTGAATGACATGTAGCTGTTTTTATAAAAACTGAAGCTAAGCTTCTGGCAACTAAATCTGGGGTCAGATCTGTGTAAAACAGTTCTGAAAAACTGGTTTTTATTTAGAAATAAAATAATCACCGTTCATGTAAGAACACTCACTCATGCACACATTCAAGAATTAATGCTATGGCAGCCAGATTGGTCTCTGGTGCATCCAGAAGAGACCGTATAACACCATTCTTAAGATCACTTCACTGGCTGCCCATTAGTTTCTGGGCCCATTACAAGGTGTTGGTTATCACCTTTAAAGCCCTAAATGGCTTGGGTCCAGCCTATCTTTGGTCTCCATCCCATACATTTAGATTCTCAGGAAGAAATTTGCTACAGCCTTATAAAACAAGGCTGTCCACAACCTCCCAAAGAACTTTCTCAGCTGTAGCTCCCAGATTGTGGAAATAGCCTGCCGGATGAGATCTGTCATATTACCACCCTAAACAGCTTTAAAAAAAAGCTTATAAAGACAGATCTCTTCTGGCAGGCCTTTCCCGAATAGTTTCTCCGGCCATCAGAAGAACTCTAAGAACTCCAACCACACTTTAGTTACAGTCTATAGTTTGTTGTATAATTTTTTTAATTTATTTTGTTTTTATGTATGTTTTAATTCTTACATTGTTTAATTGTATTTTAAGAGGGGGGATTGAGGGTTTGGGGATATATGTTTTTTAATCTTTGTAAGCCGCCCCGATTGCATCTTGTAGAGGGGTGGGATATTATTATTATTATTATTATTATTATTATTATTATTATTATTATTATGCTGCTATAAAGGTGGTAGCTGATAGTGACATGCACTGGTTTCAGGCATGGTTGAGTCTGGCTCAGCACGGTGCCATAGGATCTTGGGTGGCCTGTGAAGAATATTGACCGGTGTAACTAGAATTCGGTCCGAGATTCCAAGCAGTTTGTGGGAATATAAATTTCTCAGAATACTTCTATGAGGGATCGTTTAGACAAGCATGCAAAAGTAATGAGATGTGGTTGGGTGGATTCTTCTGGCAAGGACTGAGGAACTCAAGTGAATTGCTTATTTCTAAAGGTACATATGACTCAAATATCTTTGGAAAGTATGTTGACTGGCATTATGGTCAGAGATTGGCTTGACAATAAAGAAGAGTTAAGATTTTCTAGATTTTTTGGACTTTGGCTCCCAGAAACCCAAACCAGTGGCCAAGATGGTTCAGGCTTCTGGGAGCTCATGTTCAAACCTCTGAAGCACCAAAGTTTGGGAATCACTCTTTTAAGTGATGATGAAACAATATTTGTCCTCATTCAAGGGAAAAACTTTGTAGTTCAGTACTCAAACCTATATTTGAATTTTTGCCTGGAAGGACTTCTGGAAAATATAAACTTTAGCAGTGGATGAGGCAAGGTAGGAATGATACCCTCAAAACTCGGTTGTTTACAATTTCCTACAAGCAGCCTCCTATTGTATCAGTTGCAAAGCAATTATTTTATTCATGGTAAGAAGACAGATGGAAATGGGTTTCTCTTACTGTCTGAGTCTTATATTTTAAATTGCTTTGGTTTGTTATTCATGAACAATTTTAAGACTATTTTTTTGTAACTGTTGATAGGTATTCACGATTCTTTCACACAACTTATTTCAAATGTAGTTTGAGCCTGTGTTACTTTGTACTGAGTGAGAAATTTTATTGATGTACATATGACTACTATAACCTGAGGGATTATTAATCTGTTCTTTTGTTAGCATAGCCTTTAATGGAATGAGATATATTTTCAAAGCTAAAAGCAACATTAAACTTCCTCAATTAAAATAGAGGTGTAATACTGACAGTTTGTGAAAATAACTAAGCAAAAGGAAAGATGGAACAATCTAAATAATTTTCATAAAGCTTTCAAATGTGGACTTTGTGAGCTCTGACAGAAACCAAAATAGGGGTCAAACAGACCAATAGCTTGCAGTAGCCTCTGGCCATTCCAGCACCAACTGAACCACATGTGGTGGGGACTGTGGCAACTGGATGCCACACTCCCAAGGTTGGCCGATGCCGCAGTTTGCAACAGACCGCTGGCAAGGAATGGGTTTTTTGTGCTTCTTTTGCGACCAGGTTTGGGCTGTGTTAGCTGGCCTCGGCATGGCTTCTGGCCAATCTGGGGATGTGTGTCATCTGCACACCATGCCCCCAGATTGGCCTGAAGGTGGCACTTTTGGCCCATCTGTTTTGGGCCATAGATGTGTTCATTCTTGAGGAGGAACAAGGATTAATAGGTGAATTAAATGGTAACCAAGTCCTCAGTCACTAAGCAAGCAAACAAGAGAATCCATGCTTTTCAAGTAATATAAAAATGTTAGTATCTATTGAATGAAAAGTTAACGATTGCCAAGATAATAAGCTTCATCAAATAAATAGTGTGTGTGGCAGACAGGTAGAGTAAAAGAATAACCAAATGTTAATTCAGTCAATTGCTTTATATTACATAAGAACTACAAGTAAAAATGCATTGATATGAACTGTGGCAGGATGTTATCAGTATGCTGATGACACCCAAATATATTTCTCCATGTCTCGGTCATCAGCGATGACGATGGATGGTATCTCTCCCCTTAGTCAGTGCCTTGAGGCAGTAATGGACTGGATGAGGAAAATCAAGCTCAAGTTGAATCCAGATAAAATAGAGGTACTTACGGTAGGAGCCACCAGACCAGGTATTGGGTTGCAACCTCCAGTCCTAGAGGGGTTCACACTCCCCTTGAAGGACTGTGTTAGTAGTCTGGGTGTGCTTTTTGATCCCTCACTTCATGTGAGAAATCAAGTGAATGTGATTGCCAAGAGCCCCTGTTATCAGCTTCGGCTGATATGCCAGCCTCGCCCGTTCCTGGAATTGGATGACCTCAAAACTGTAGTACATGCACTAGTAAGCTTTTGCAATGCCCTCTACATGGGGCTACCCTTGTGCCTAGTCCGGAAACTTCAACTGGTACAGAATATGGCATCCAGGTTGATTTCAGGAACAACTAGGAGCGACCGTATTACACTAATACTGAAGTCACTCCACTGGCTGCCTATTAGTTTCCGGGCACAGTACAAGGTCTAGGTTATCACCTTTAAAGCTTTACATGTCTTGGGCCCAACCTATTTAAAGAATCGCCCCGTGCACTCAGATCCTCTGAAAGGAATTTATTGCAACCTGTAAGGACTAAACTGAAGGTGACTTCCCAGAGGACCTTCTCCACTGTTGCTCCCACCCTATGGAATGGCCTGCTGGATGAGATCCACCAAATATCCAGCTTTTAAAAAGTGGTCAAGATGGATCTCTTCCAGCAGGCCTTCCCAGAATAGCCCCCAACTACATATAGATTCCCCATACCTGCAGTATTCTGTATTTGTACAATACCAGCCATGATGAGTTTGCCCACTGCTTTTGCGCTATGATATCATGTGTTTTTAATATAAATGTGTTGATTTTAATGTTTGAATTTTAATCTTAGAATGGTTTAATTCTTTTTTAAGGGGAGGTTTGTATATATTTGTATTATTGTTATCTCTGTACATCTGTATTGTTTTAATTGTTGGAAGCTGCTTTGATTGTTTCTTACGAATAAGTGTAATATAAATAAAAGTTTTATTTTATATTTTTATTTATTATTTATTAACTCCATTCAGTCATTCATCAGATGTCATGTAGGGCTGAAACTGAGGCAGAGATAGGAGTGAACATGGAAACAGTGAGCATGAACCTGATAAAATCCAGTTTTCCATCACTAGAGCCCAATAACTACGTTTAGCTGAGTATCATTATACAGCCCTCTTCAGCCCTTTCTGCTCAGTGTACAAAAAGTAAAAAATTACTTCTAGGTGTGTGGCCATCCATGGCTCCATCCACAGTTTTAGTCTTAGATATAATCAGGCAGCCAGATAAACAGGACTGCAATCTTATCCAAAACAAACATTTGCTAAATCATGCAGATGGGGATAGCATTGTGGTATAACTTTTCAAATATTATTGAGTCCAAACAATAATGTACCTGTTGTGCAGTCTTTCAAAAACAACAACAACTGATGAACAGTAAATTAATAGTATGGGAGAATATATAGACAAAATATGCAAAGTATGTGATCTTGTAGCACCGTTGAGACTAACTGTGGAAAAGATGTAGCATAAGCTTTTGTAGACTTGTCTACTACCTCAGATGCTTGGGGTGAACTTTTTCTTCATGTGGTTTCCTCATGTGAACTTAGGCAAAGTATTCATCACAGGAGGAAAGCACTGGGATGTTTTCTGTTATCAGAATAATAGGTGAATGCATTAGCCAAGCATGTCCACAGCAGAGACATTCCACAACTGGTTCCTCTGACAGCATAACTGGCTGCTCAGCTCTGCCATCTCTTCAACAATGTGTGTGTGCATATTCTACAAAGACAACCCCTTAATCACCTTAGCCATAATGATAAGACAGCCCCACCTCCAAGGTGTCAAAATTCATTTGTCCCCAACTGTCACTGAATATTTTGAAAATTCATTTATTGATCCTAGCTATCAACTGAAACTTTTTGTACCATTCACTAATGATGGATACTTTTAAGCTGTATTTTCTTGAAGCTGGTTTTATTCAAAAGTGATTTTATTAAATATGATTTTATAAATATATGCTGCATTGATTTTAAGGTACAGGTCACCTTAGGAAGACTGAGGGCTTAAAAGTAGTTAAAAAGAGATAAAATAAAAAAGCATCCCTTCCCTACTACCACAGGCTCGTACAAGATCCCATAATAGCGGAGGAGAATATTCAGCCCAGGTTAACTTAATGCCCTCTCTTTGTTGTTTTGAGAACAAAAAATACCTTGTATCTCTGATGTATCAAATGAGAAAGACAATAAAACCGGGTTTTGCCCTCTAGGTGTGTCTTCTTTTGTGGTGGATGAAACATTTACCTTTGGACATACTGACTGGGAAATATGAGAGTTATGGTATAATACACTTATAGGACACCAAGTTGGAAAAGCGTTTTCTAGTATGCTGTTACTGAATGTGTTGTTCTTAACTGTCATCAGGTCAACCTCAGCTTTTAGCAACCCCATTAATGAGAGACCTCCAAGTCACCCTATGATCAACAGTCCTACTCAGGTCTTGTAGACTTCCTTGATTGAGTCCACCTATCTGGAATTATATTTTCAAAACTTAAAACATATCTATAGATCATGATGGTCCATTACATAGAGGATTGGCTGAAGTGCTACTTCTTTAAGAAAGCAGCAATTACCTTATTCTTTAATGTCTGCATTAAAATATAGCTGCCAAATGCCCTTTTGCTATACTTACCTCACTTTGTTCATCCAGAATGGCACAGAGGATTAGACCTAAATTTTTCTCTCTGTTCAGGAAATAACTGGAAGCATACTGTACAGGGTAGAAAAGAAAAAACAATAATCTCACAGCTGTGCCTTGCATGTGAACTCAGAGATCCCTAAAACAGATGGTCTTAAATGACAGACTTGCTTCTTCTTGTTTTGACATTTTTCTTTTGGGCACAGCAAACAAGAGGTCCATCAGTCACCTCTGCCTGAGGCCTATCGTTCCTGCTGACTATCTATACAGACTGCTCTCTTCAGACCTTCTTCTGGAATCTCCTTTTTTCTAACAGCTCACATCTTCTAGTGACTGATTTCAATGCCCTTCTTGTATCTCTTCTGCTTCTATGCTGCTGTCTCTCCCATCCTCAGGCTCTTCTGTGCATGAAGTAGTCACCTTGGGCTAACTTATCCCTGACAGTATCAAAATTGTCTTTTCAAATGTTCTAGCCAGTATCCTATGAAAACATAAATCCTATTCACTTGTTTGGAAAATGTATTGAACCAACACACAAAGGGGGGGGGAGCAGGCTAGACCTACCTTTTCCATAGTTTCCTCATATCGAGACTGCATAACAAATTCTACTACAGAGATTCTGCTCACTGTGTAATCAGGGTGACCAGATGTCATAAGTGTAAAGGAGGACAAGGCACCACAAAATGTAGGACATATGGGCAAAATGTAGAGCATTACAAAATGAAAGCTAGAAACACTAATATAAATTTATGCTTCTTAGTCATGCTCAAAATGGAGGACGTTTTGAAATTCCTCCTGGACAGAAGATTGAAATATAAGATGTGTCCTGGAAAATGAGGATGCCTGCTCACCCTGTATGTGATTGGGAACCCATAAGAGTCAAGATATCCAATTGTTTGGAGAGCAAATAGGGTATAAGCTGCTACTCCTTGCCTATGGAGGCAGAGTGTTCACAATATGACCTTCAAAGAATAATAAATCCCCTGCAAAGTTAAAAACACCTGGGCACACTGCAAACCTGCTAAAAAGTTATAGCTGCTTACCTTAGTAGCAGTTATCAGTTTTACTGGCAGTTGGTAGGCTGCCAGCACTGGACCTTTCTTGGAAAGTAATAATTAAGCCTCAATTAAAGGTGACCTTTTTGCTTCTTATAATTAACCACTTAATAATCCCAGCAATCCTACATAGCACAAAACATTTTCTCTACAATAGTGTAATAATTTACCTCACAATAAATGTTTCTTTTGTACCTTTTCAACATCTTTGTAAGCTTTGATTGCTTAAAAGAATTCATGCAGAAAATAGGTCAAACCTCCAAAATCATTTCTGTCTAAAAGGTTGCATTTTCTTACCCTCTCACTTCCAAGGTTGGGGGCTAAATAGAGTAACTTTGCATCTATCTGGTATAGTAAGATATTTTCTAAAACTAGGGCAGGGAGTAATATGATCCCACTAATTTTCAAAGCAGTAATATTCACCATAACACTGAATAGCCTTTTCAAGATGTGCAAACTGCCAGGTGTAAAGCCATGCATGGTAGTTTGAATCTTTCACAACTCTACTTCAATTTATGGAATGGGTTTAGGGATATATATGTAATTTTAGCAAATGTTTATACTTAACATATCAACTTTTATTCTCCTTTGTTCACATTTTCATAGAAATATGGTCATTTTTATTTGTAACATGTCTTTTTCATCTCATTTTAATTTTATTTCATAATTAGAGATGAACTGAGGAGGAAACAGGAGTTTTGTTCACACTTGTGTTTGGATTATCGGGGGGGGGGGGGGTTAAAAAAGACAGAAAAACATTGGTGTCCCCCTTCCTTCCCACACCAGTTTGAAATGAGGGCAAAGTATTTTCCTCAGTGATATTGTTTCATACTCAAATCTGACTGGCTGTTTGATGCTAGAATTTGGAATTCAGATCAAAAGTGTATTGGCAGCTAATGAAATTCCTTTAAAACAAGTGTGATATGATTTTTATAAAAATGTGCCCATCAGCAATTCAACTGCTGTCTACTGCATGGAATTCAGTTTTTGAATAATAATAAATAATAAATAAATAAAAATTTTATTTGTATACCGCCCTTCCAACGATCAGGGCGGTGAACAACATGTTAACAACAACAATACAAATACATTTCAATACATAACAAAATCACTACACAATCATATTAAAAACCAAACTAAAACCCTATCAGCCAGCTGCCATTGCCGTCGAGGGGGGGGAAGACTAGCTGGCACTTGACTCGGGGAATGCTGATTGAAATAAGAAGGTTTTTAAATCATCTTCCATAGCAGCCCATGAAGAGTGAATTGGAACAATCTAATCAGAAATCTAAAAGTGCATGAATTGCTGTAGCCTGGAGGTCCCAGTCCAGAAAAGGCTATAGTGAGCAGGCCAGTTGAAGCTAACCCAAGAGTCTCCACATTGCAACCCAGATACAGGAAAAACAGAAAATGGGGAAGCTGCTTATAATAGTGATGATAGTGGCTTCCATGACAATGGGGCATACTACAATAAGGCAACGGTTTCTCTTGCCTATACAGTAAGACTCTATGTCAGGGGTAGCCGGGTTGCTGTCCCTCAGACAACTGGGGGGCCGAAGCCAAAAAATAAATAATTTAATAATTTTTAAAAAATTAACTATATAAATAAACCAGGACAAATGTAGGACAAAATTTTCAAATGGAAGACACTTTTTTTAAAAAAATGGAGGACACGTGAAAAAATTTGCTGATTTTTAAAAAAATGTTAATATAAATGCATGTTTCTGAGGCTTCTATAGACAATTGCCCCCCAAAGGCCCCAGTGGTAATTGGCGGCAGGACCAGGCTGGGGCCGGTCCCAAGGCCTTGCCGGGCCGCATCCGGCCCGCGGGCGGCAGGTTGCCTACCCCTGCTCTATGTGGATTTAGGCCTATGCAGTAAAGCCACGCAGATGAATGGGGTGTGCACCCCGCCACGCAGCCTCGTGAACAAACCCCATTCACTTGAATGGGGCTCAAGCGTAGTCAGAATTATCTTACGTTGGGGGGGGGGGGCTAGAATGGATCCCTCGCGTAAGGTGAAGTTCCACTGTACTAACAGTTGTAATTTCTGAGAAGAAAAATTACAGATATGGTGTGATATCATATGTTCTGGATCATTAATTGGAAGAATGCAAATAAATATGTGGCTTGGGGGGGCGGGGCTTGTTTTGTACATATAAACTCAGAACTTGAACAGCCACAGGGATGGAAAGAGCTGGAGTAACTTTTCATAATCTTGCCCAATGCCAAGAAGAACAGTCACTCTTGAAGGTGCTGTTTGTTTTTCAAAGGAATCCTATAGCATGAGATTTCTCATTTGCACAACCCTCTCCCAGGGTCAGGGGTTTCCCAGCAGACAATGAGCTCTAATCAAGCAGACACTAATCCTCTTTTGCAGACCCTCCCACCCTGAGGCCTGCCATTAGCAACAGAACGATCCACATGCAAATCACTCCTGCCTTCCCAGGTTCACACACACACACACCCCTCTCCTTCCCAGGTAAGCATTCTCTGAAGATGCCAGCCACAGATGCTGGTAAAACGTCAGGAATAAACTCTTCTAGAATATGGCCACATAGACAAAAAAACTCACAAAAAACTATGGATGCCGGCCATGAAAGCCTTTGACTTCAAATCCTATAACTGTTCATTTAGATTCCTCTGAAATGCAAATAGCAGCATTGGAGAGCTGGTATGTGTTAGGTGTGTGGCAGAGAGGGAGCTGCAATGGTATCACTGTGGAGGTGCAGTGCTGTGGACTGCTCCGGGTGATACCCCAGAGGAGGGTGACACCTGGTAGGATAGTACACTCTGGGGGGAGAGAATGGCTGAAATTCAAGAGTATCTACTTCCAGGGAAGGTGTGGTTAGTTGATTCTCAACGTCCTTGCTCATTTTCCCAAGTGGAAATTTATTCAAGTCCTGAATTTGCCCTGGGATAGGTTTTGCCCTATATTTGTGCCCACTTGGGCAGTCCCAATTGATCTCGGTTGAGGTAAGACAGACACTCTGTCCATATTTCCCTTGACTCCTCAGCACACGCAGCCCACCCGAGATCATATGGCAGCATGTCTCCCTGATCAGAGCCCCATGCCTGAAACCAGTACAATATTACCTGTCATGGGCCAGGAGCTACAGGACTGGGACCTGGAAGAAGAGTCTGATGAGGAGACTGAGGCAGGGACCGAGGAAAGTCTTCCAGACAGGGAAAGCCTGTAGCTCTCCCTGTTGCAGAGCAGCCCCAGCCAACTCTCCCCACTGAAGAATCTCAGCCAGCAGGACAAGGGCAAGACTCACCTGCTGATGAGGAAGTCCTCAATCAAGGAGGAGGGACAAAAGGATCTAACAAAAGATAGAACCAGGCTGCTGGCCAAGCAGCAAGCAACTTCTGATTAGAACCAGCTGGTGTCATGCTAGTTAAGTGTTGAGCTTACCTAAGACCATTGCTGGACCTTAATTCCTGCTGTTTCCCTTGACTCAGGCTGCTTGACCAAAGCCTTTCTCTTAACAGACTCCCACAGGCAAGGATGCTTTCTAGCTGCCTCTGCCTGCATTATCAATGCATGGTTTCCTCCCAGACAGTCTGTGTAGCTGTTTGGTGAATCAAGATATTAGCCTATGCTAAACCCCTAAGTCACTATCAGCTACCACCTTTACACCATTAGTTCTTGAGTGTATGCATGAGTAAGTGTTCTCATGTGAATAGTGATTATTTTATTTCTAAATAAAAACCAGTTTTTCAGAACTGTTATACTCTGCTTTTAGTTGCCAGAAGCCCTCTCACATCCATCGTGGCAAAGGAGGCCTGGTGGCACAGTGGTTAAATGTTGGTACTACAGCCACAATGTTGTGTGTTCAATCCATGCAGGGCTCCAAGGTTCAGTCAGCCTTCCATCCTTTCATAGTAAAGGTAAAATGAGTGCCCAGCTTTTGGGGGGCAACTGGCTTACACATTGTAAACTGTTTAGGAAGTGCTATTTCACTGATAAACGGTATAGAAATGTATTTGCTATTGCTATCCTTTGAGTTAATTAAATCCCTATTTGAACATTGAGTGTGCATGCCTTCTCGGAATTTTGGATAACAGCATTCAATAAGCTTTTGATAAAATCCATTCTGAATAAACATAATGGCTATGTGATGGGAAGAAAAGCCCTCTAATTGATCAGTATCTGGTTAAAGAACAGATATCAGAGAGTATGGATAAATGAGCTTTTATAAGATATGGGTGTAAATAGTGGACTCCTATTGGGACTACTGTTATTGTAATTGTTGGTAATTGTTGATAAAAAGAAAGTACAACAAAGAGTATTATAAAAGAATATTTTCAATTGAGGACTTGTCTAATCCAGTCTGCATACTTTGGGCTGCTCCTGGAGTATTTTGGCACTGGAACCACCCTCGATTACCCCGTTTACCTTTGCACACTTGACACTAACACCACTGGCATGGGTAGCTCCCATTGAAGTCAGAAACAAGGAGCCCAGTGTCGATCATATGGCTGGGTCTCATTATAACCTCAGATGGAGCAATTTTTACCAGTGGCAATGGCACCAGGGACAAGGTAGGGATGCATATATAGACAGCCACCAGTCATTAGTGTGGAGTGCTTTGGGTTTTTCTGAAAAATCTTGTTGTTGCAAAACGGATGGATGGATGGATGGATGGATGGATGGATGGGTAGATTGATTGTTCTAACTTCATGTATAGGTTTTTGAGGTCTCACTCAACTGACCCTGGCTGACCAAGAAAGGGGTCTTCACTGTGATATACTTTTCTGGTATCCACTCCTCAGAAGGGATATTGTGACTCTTGAAAACTGAGAGGTCAGAAAACTTGAATGACTTTAAAAGAGAATTAGGCATTTTCACAAAGGATACGTCAATCCTCTGATGACCCTAAGCCCACGGGGAGAGGAGGAGGTTGATCCCATGGTCAACCATTAGCTGTCATTAAGGCAATCCATGTCTACTAGCCTGGATATAAATGAATTCTACTCTGATAAACTGGGGACTAGGATGAGGAAAGTGCTACTGTGCTCATGCCTTGCTTATGGCCTTTCTATGGACATTAAGTTGGCCACTGTATGAACAGAATTCTTGACTAGACCTTTGATATGATCTAGTAGGGCTTTTCTTTGGGACCCTTGTTCTCTAATCCCAACTGTTCTTAGGAAACTCAGGGGCTTGACAGATGGGTGGCTCAACACCGCCCCTTTGAGCCCTGGAAGTAGGCCGTGGCAACCACACCATAGAAATAAAGTAAGCACTATTCACATAAGAACACTCATAGAAGGGGTGATATGATGCCCCTTGTGCATAGCACTGTTTGAGTACTACGCACGAGGAACGTCATCGTGGCATGCCGTGTAAATGGGTATGCACCAAGATGGCAGCCCACGGGAGGAAGAAGGGCTTTGAGCATGTAAACACTCAGCCCTTCTTTATTCCTACAATGCTATCAGGCTGGCATAAAGAGCTGGTCTCTACCACCTCTCAGTTGGGAAGGAAGGAGCAGGGAATTGTGGGAAGTAGGCTCAAGAGGAATGGATGAGGATTGCTACTTCAGCTCCTCTAGAATACCTGCTAGTGTTGTCATTCTGCCTCATGGAAAGACTGACCTCAGGGACAGTGAGTTATGTGCTCCATTATCAGAATGTACTCATTTCTATGAGAAATACAGTGCCCCCCCCCCGCGTAAAGTAAATAGAGTGTATGTTTGAGCCCCATTGAAAATAATGAGGCTTGTTGATGTGGCGTGGAACACGCACCATGGGCACACACACCATTTTGTTTTTGTTGCTCAGCTTTCAGCGTAAGCTGAAAGCCGCGTAATAGGTGCCCCACGTATGACGCAGACACACTGTAATGATTTTTCCATCTTATCTTGTGTAGAATGGGGAATGTTAACTTACATTATGTTTAAATAAAATTTTAAAATATGCAAACCCACAATTGAACTATCTTCTTTAAAAAGACTCAGAGGCAGGCTCTCTTATGTTATAGCCTTCTATTTAATGTTGCAATCAGGTTCTGTCAAAAGGCACTCAGCAACTGGCAAAGCCACTCTGCTTGTGTTTGCTTATTGCAGCATTTATAGATTCATTTGTGTTTTATTTAATTAGCAGGGCTCTGGTAGTCATCCCCCTCAAACAATGCAGTGTAATGTTTATGGAAATGCATGTGACCTTGGAGAGAGCTGCATTGCTATTGCCTCTTCTGGTCTTCTGAGAATGCAAGCCCATATGGTGTATTCTAAAAAGGAAAGTATTTATGCTGCCTCAATGCCAAATTAGTTGTCATTACATTTGAATTAAAGGTGAACCATGTGAAGCAAAAATCTAATAATCGCCCAGTGCTGCATAGATTCCTCGTGCAAATTATGCATTTATGTGTATAATAACAATGTGGAAAATCAAAGTATATTTTTGTTAGATTTAGTTATTGTCATGAGCTGGCTGGAAATTCCTATCCAGATGGAATGACAAAGGAACAAGGATGTTAATTGACTCAAATAGGTTTCAGGCAGACAAACAATTAAAAATGTTACTTCAGTTTCCAGTCTCTCCATAGCCATGCATCTCCTTTTAATAGTTAGGTTTGCAATCCAGTGACTTTATATATTCCAAACTTATATGGCCATGATGGCAGTCCTTACACAGTCATGCGGAAACATTTCTGCTTAAATGTTGTGCAGATGCTAAGCTGTAGCCATTAATACATCTTATACTTAAACCCCACCACTTGAAATGCAGTATTTAAAGATGGGAAGTTACATCTGCTGATGTGCATGTAGTAATTCTAATCTTGCCCAGTCTAGGCTGCTCTGTTAAATATGAATGTAATTGTTGTTTAGAATATAGGTAATAAAGCTATCTTACAGAGCTGCACTACCTTCCAAAACTCCTATCTGTGGATGGGTGGATTAAGGAGAGAGGACTGCTGGCAGAGAGGACATTCACTGGTGGGGCAGGGATTTGGTCCTTCTTTACAATCCAGTTCTGCCTCAGTTAATTGGAAGTGTTCCCACTGCTGGCAGCAAATTTAACCCACCCCCAACAGAGTACAGCAGATTGCACCAGTCCAGCTTTGAATCTTTTCCATTTGAAGCACAGCTGCTTCTGTACTCTAAATGAAGGCAGGGTAGCTACCTTCCCATTGCTTGTAAACACTGATCAAATGGCTCCTCAAATTAGCAAAACCAATGAGGTTTTAGGTATAATTCAGCTGTTCCTTACAGTTCAGGACCTTGCAACTCCATTCTTAACAAAAATGTCCTCATGTCAAAACCCAGCCTTGAATAAACCTGAAAGTAACTTTTGTTTTTCATTGCCAGCCATTGTTGATTTAACCTCTATGGGGTTTTTGTGGGAGGTGTTGGGGGAGTTCATGAAGGCAAAGGCATCCAAAACTAGTCAACTATTACTTCTTCAATCCTAAAAATAGGTTCATATTACCTTATTTTATGCAAATATTTACATTTTGTACATAAATTCACTGCAACACTACGATCAATACAACATCTTCCAAATATGCTGGTCAGACAAAACTCTTCTTGGACAACCTGTGTAAGGAAAGGACTTTTAATACTGTACATATTTTATTGGTGTTGAAGCTGCCTTCGAGTCAGCATTGACTCACAGCAACCCTGTGGATGAGACACCTTTAAGACTTGCTGTCTTCAGTGGCTCTGCACAGTTTCTTCAGGCATATGGCCATAGACTCCTTGATTGAATCTATCCATCTAGTTTGCAGTCTACCTCTTTTTCTCTTTGCCCTCTACCTTTCCAAGCAAGTCTTTCCTGGTGAGTCCTGTCTTCTTATGACGTGGCTGAAGTACAATCAATTAAGTCATCCTAACTTCTAAGGAGAGCTCAGGATTAACCTGCCCCAGTATGCAACAGTACTATGTTGTACAGTTTGTATTTCTTACCTTTTAATAGATACATTTGAAATAGCTTTTCACTCTATTGATAGTGGAATTGTATTTAAATTATTATGTATTTTTATTGATACATATTTTTATTTGTCCTTTTTTAATTTGTGTAAGCTGCCTTGAGTCCCAGTGCCCAATGGAGAAGGCAGCAAATGAAACAATAAAACAATAATGTATGAACATTTCAAGAATTAAACACAGCTAGAATTCAATTTTGGTATAAAAAATTGCAGTTTTCTACAGAAGCATGTTTGGAGGAACCATATGGATTCTTGCTGCCTAGCATTTATGAAATGTATTATTCTGTTATAAAGAAACAATAAATATATTTAGGTCACTCTTTAATTTGGCCACTGTAATCACATCAAATATTTCCCAGTAAACTTTGATTTATAATTAAACTATTTCTCACTTGACACATATCTCTTCTGCAATATAGTGCTTATTATTTTGCTGCTTGCTACCACAGTTCCCACAATCCCTCAGTCAGCATGGCTAACCATTTCTATTTTTAAAGTACAGCTTCCTATTTCAATTTTTAGTTTTACTTTGGCTTTCTCTTTCTTCTTATCTTCCTTTTAAAGTGTGTTTAAATGTCTCCCTTACACATTTTCTCCTCTGCCTCTTTTTTCATAGTCCTTTCTACACTCTTTATGTTCTATTTCTTTACAAGTTTCATTGTCACCTGCAGTTTCTCAGCTGCCTCAATTTTCTCTTGTTGAACTTTTATTTCTGGACTGCTTGAAATAACCTTCAGCTATTCAGATATCATCTCAATTATAAAATGGCAATGGAAGACCCACCTTTTATCTCAGTCATTTGTTGTTTGACATGGCACAGCACCTAGGCATAAAGTGTTCTCAAAATAATAAATATTATTTGCAGCAGTATGGCATGCAAATATTTTCCTTTTAGCTCAGCCCTGGTAAACAGTAGCAAATTCATTCCAGATGGAAAGGATATGGCATGTGTTCTCCTTGAGGTTTTGAGCTTTTCTTTTATTTATTTATTTAAATTAATTATTCATTCTAGGTATTTTAAATATGTATATGTACCTCTGGACATAAGGCACATTTGTAAAATCTAATTTATTATTTTCATTATTTATTGATAACAGAAACCACTCTTGGAGTGGCAACTCCTCTATGATTTGCAATTTCATATTAGACTTGCTCATCATATTAAGCTATTTGATGGGCTAGATAGATAGATAGATTTTAAAATGTCGCATTCTTTGCCATATCAATTTATTTGATGAGAGAGATAGATAGATAGATAGATAGATAGATAGATAGATAGATAGATGTCACATTATTGCCTGGCAATATGTAATTGCCAAGCAATGCAGTTTTAAATGCTTTAAGCATGTCAACACATGATGAATTCCACTATAAACAATATAACCTTTGTCTTGGTAATGGAGGAGAAGGAGATTATCTTGATCAGTCTATTTAATGTTACATTCATGTTTTATAATGAATATTGAACATGGTTGTATTGTTAATATTTTTAAAAATTGTTGGAATTATGTGGCTGATATACAGCCTGTAAATTATATACTTCTGAAAGTTAGTAATAAACACAGGCAGGTTCAACCCAGGACTGGCCCTATTATTAGGCAGACTGACATTGCTGCCTCAGATAGCAGATGTTGGGTTTCCTAAAAGGACAGTAAATGTTAAGAGTTTTTTTTTAAACCATTAAGGCTGGCGTGGGGGTGGAGTCAGGGCATAGCATCCTCAGAACGCATGCCCGACTCTGCCCCCAGGGTGCCCTGATGCCACACACCATTCCACATTGTGCATGGCATCATGGCGCTCCTCCAGCACTGGGTCCATACAATGCAGTGCTGAAGGAGCACCATATAGCTGCAGCAATGTGGCTATGGTGCCCTTTTGAGGGCACGAAAAGGAGCCGCTTTTTGCAGCTCTTTTTTGCTCCCTCGAAAGGCTGGATCAGGGCCACGGCAAGAGGTTGCCACAGCCCCTAAGGTTTTTTTTTATTTTATTTTTACGTTTTTACACGTAGGTTTTTTTAATAATTACTACTAAACATAGGGGGATGTGTTTGAGGGATTTCATGCCTCCTGCCCCCAAAATATGTCCCTGGCTTTGGATAACATGTACTGGGGCAGTGTGATTTGTTCCTGTGAGTGGGGGAGCAAAATGTCTGAGGCTGGCTCTGTTCTAACCCCCACATAGCTAAGTTCTTACAAATATCCCATAAACATTAATCCTGATAGGTTGTTCTGGGTTTGCCTGAACAACTAGATATCCTGTGATTTCCTGCATGGCAGGGGGTTGGACTGGATGGCCCTTGTGGTCCCTTCCAACTCTACGATTCTATGATTCTATGAATTTTGTTCTTACCACTGAATTTTCACAATACACTTGTCCCTCCATATTTGCTAGGGTTAGGGGCACAAGACCCCCATGAATATGGAAAAACCGCAAATAACAAAAACACCTCTCTAGGAATCTCCAGGTTCTCCAGTGCAACTCTGTGGTCAACATCCGACAGACACTGACCATAGAACTGCACTGGATGAGCTACAAATGCCTAGTAGGGTATTCTCTCTAGGAATCTCTAGGTCTTCCAGCACAATTTTTCATTAAAATTGACCATATAGTTGCACTGGAGGACCTAGATATTCCTAGGGAGAACATATTAATCAAATCCGTGAATAATCAAATCCGCAAATATCAAAGCCGCAAATATGGAGGGATGAGTGTACTTAGATTTTAATTTTCAAATCTGAGTCTGACTTTTTGTCTGTTTTAGCATGTTGAGTGCAATCTCTTTGACTTTTATTTATGACATCTATTATTATTTATGCCTTCAGGTTAGCCCTCTCATTATAAGATTATTTGTCTTCATTGCAAAGGGGTCTTGGAGCACCTTTGAGATAAGATGGTAGCATGAGCTTTCATAGATTTGAGCCCACTTCCTCAGATGCATGTGGAGGAAGTAGGCTCAAGTCTCCATAAGCTCATGATACCAACTTCTATCTTTTGGTTAGTCTCAAAGGTATTGCACTATTCCTTGGCATAATGATTTTCCAGACTAACACGGATATGTCTTTGTCATCTTTGCAAAACTGTTTCTGATTTCAGAATTACAATTTTTCATTAGTTTTGCTTTTCCAACCCACTATATTTATTTCAACAATACTTTCTTTTTCTTAAAACCATTTACCACATTGTCACACTCCTACAAGAGAATTCCTCTGTAGAGAAGGAATTAGAATCCTTGATTAGTTCTGGTTCCTCTCCTCATGGGAGAATGAAGTCTCTACACTATCACAAAGGCACAGCTGGTTACTATCAACTGGCCACCATGAATGCAGAGGTTCTACCCATATTCTGCCTCAACATGTGATGCAAATTAGGTCTCCCAAATAGAGGAGAGGTCAGACTTCAGAGGAATATAACAGTGCTCCCCACTGATATGGATAAGAGCAGTATTTTTAGCCTGTAACTTGGTACCAGGACTGCCATATAACAAGAGAGAGGGAACAGTGATATCCAGCGTCTAACAAAAAAACAAATCTATAGTAAAGAAAATAGAGTGAGACAATGATGGACATGTGCACAAGTCAGAATAATTTTTTCCACATCAACAGTGGTTAATAAACAAGAACTGTTCTACCGTTGAAGTTCAAGACTTACTGATTATTATTATTTATTGACAAAGTTGACATGTATTATAAATATTGTACAATACCCTTCGTGCCATTAGAACAGTGCAAAAAAAAAAAAAACCTGAAAATTTTTAGGTAGATGGAAAATGCATCACTTAATCTTGAGGATTCTGAAAGCACAGGTTATACCTTGAAATTAGATTCGGACAGTATAATTGAAGTGCAGTGTGAGTGCATTAGCATCATATTCATATTGTGTCTCATAATGGTATCACTGAAGGGTTTTGCTTCTCATCCAGCCATTCTCTCTCTACACCCATAAATCTACTGTAGAGCTAAATTGACTTCATTGGTAAATGATTATTGCCTTCCAGAACGGAAAGTTCTAAGCCTCTAAAAATAAAACATTACGGCTTTCTCCTAACTATGCAAATGGGTTTGATGTTTGCAGATGTGATCTACAGCTCTCCCTCTTTCTGTTGTTGGGGGGTGAAATCAACAGTCAGTATACATTTTCCATAATCAGTAAAAAAGCTGCCATAGTTCCCTAACAGAGACTGCCCTGGACTGTACACTCAAAAATGATGATGATGATGATGATGATGATGATGATGATGATGATGATGATAGAAAAGAGCAAGGGCTGTTGTGTTGTTATACTTGTCTTTCTGGTATACATTGAGTTGGCCTTGATCTACACATATACTGTTTACATTCCTCTTCCCTAAGCATATGGCAGATCTTGTTTTAATGGCAGTGGCTATCCTTAGCTTTATACAGGCTAAAAGAGAAACTCTGTTACTAATCAGAAAGCTTTGTCTACATGAAGGGCCCAGAAGTAGCCATGACATATAAAGTCCTAAATTTAATTTGTGCTTGATATCCTTTGTAGGCTGCCTGTTCACATCATGTTACACATACTCACCTAGACCAAGCAAAAACATTCTCAGAACAATTCCACAAATTCAAACTTATTTTGTCTAGATAATAATTTGATGGCTGGTATGTAAGTTGGGATATTGTTTTAATTGTTATATTACAATAGCATGATACTTGCTATCCTGGTGTGTGTGTGAGTAGATGCGTGTATTTCAGTGGATAATAAAATTAATTTGAATCATAAAACTCACTGCTTGACTGAAATTATAACAGGCCTGTGTTAGTCATTGTTGTAGAAAGTTAAAGTTAGTCATTCTTATAGAAAGTTAAAAGTTACAGAAGTTGTTACAGATAGAAATACACTGAGTGAGTAGCTTTCCATTGCTAGTTATATCAGTCTTGAGAAAAACTTTGTTCTGAAAGGTGGGAATATAAATTCCTAATAAATAACTGAAAAGGTTGCGACGAATCTGCCCAGAGACACCATGAAAGTTCCCAGACAGTCTGAGAAAGACAAAAATTAGTCTAGACCATATGAGAGTTCAACTGTAGATGTCATTTTAAGTACTGTATTCAGTATTAAAACTAATATAGGTGTTATATATAACAGTTCCCTATATTACAGGTCAGTGGTTTTTTGTTTTTTTTGTTTTGTTTTAGGAAAATAAAGGTTCTGTTAAGAAGGAAAGAGCAGCAGTGGCAGGGTGAAAAAGATTACCTATTGTTTGCCTACCTAGAGCTCTCGGCATAGCTTCCATGTTTGTTGCACATATTATGTAGCTGTGTACTGTCGCTATCAAACTGCAAAGCCGAAAATAAACAAAAAAAAATCAACCCAAAAAAGATGTTGATTTATCCACAGATCAGTGTAAGTACTTTCCTTTAACTCTTTTCAAAAAAGGAACCATCCCCTTCTCTGAATTGAGTGGCAAAAGGCAAGAGTTTTGTCCATCCTGGGCTTTTCTTTTGCTACTCTACTCAGAGAAGGGGATGGTTCCTTTTTTGAGTAAAAGGTTTTTACTTCAGTTTGTGTCCAGATACAGAATTTTGATCATACAACATGTTAATAAGTAATTGTTATGACTAATTGGTATGTTCCTATTTCCAGCCATGATATGTAGGACAGGCTGCAAGATAACCTTTCTCAGTTCTTTAGGGAGGACACCACTTCAAAGATAGTGACACCAAATCCCATATGTCCTGTGTGTGTGTCTGTTTGTGCAGATCTAGATCTATCTATCTAATTAAAATCTGTATCAAAAATGTGGCAATGAATGTCAATGATTTTCCTAAAGCCCACTCAGTGAGTTAAAGTCTGGACTGAGATTTGAAGAAAAGTTTCCATCTCATTGTTCCTCATGTTAGATGCTAGAGCACAGCAGTGTACCAGCATTTATTTATCAACAAGAAATTAAATTAGGACAGAAATTGAAATGATGTAAGTTTCCATTCTTACAAAATCCAGAGGTGTGTAAATAGATTGGGTCCATTCTATAAATAAATGATGCAATATTAATTATTCTGCTTTGCTGTTTCTCACTCAACTTTTCAATGTTCCTGAAGCAGAAATCTTGTTTCAGGCAACCACCAAAATAAATTTGAATAATACCATATCATTTCTTTTTGTCTATATTCTTGACTAATTTTCTAGTTGAGTATTTTGTGAGGAGAGCCCCCTTTTAAAAAAAGAAAAGAAAAGAAAAAAGTGATATGTAGTATTATTGCACATTTCCAGGCCATTGACCTGTAACATGTATTGGGTTCCCTTTTATTTCTGTTGTTGTCCCAACCTGAATTGCTTTTTCATAGCATGTTGCTTTTCTCAGTTTTCAACTGCTTCAATCTGTCTTATTACCTTCATGTTCTTTTCTCAGTAGAATCAATCGATAGAAAGTGTTTTTAGCAGTGACACATGACACCAGTTTACTGCAATGTAGGTGCTGGATGGTATTAACCCCCTTGACCTCTTTTGCACTGTGTTTTGAGTTAAATAGTAGGTTTCATTTCATGGTCTTTAATATATGTCCTTGTGGTGCTTGAACATGCCTAGAATCAAATGTGAGTAACATGCATGCATTCTTTTGCTTCTTATATAACACTGTGTTTTCTGTAAAATTTCGCCAGACAGTGTGCTCAGTAAAACAGTAAAATCCCATTATGTGAAGGGAGTTAATTTAGTTCCATTCAGTCTAGAACTTGAGCTTTCTGCAGATATTCAGTGATTAATGCTGAAATCAAATTTATCTGAAAAGATTTCTGGTTGCTTAGTAGGAGTTCCCCTTCTTGTATAGGCTTCCAGATATTCCAGATAACCCGTTTTCAACCACTGAAATGTTAAGTGGAATGTTTGTATATTACATTGATATCCTAGGCTAAGCTAAATCTGATCACAAGAATCTTGTAAAGTAGATAAGACATAGAGGATGGCATCCTTTTAGAGATATATGCATGGATCGATTTCCCTTACCCATTTGTGTCCTTTTGTGTGTCATGGGAGTTGGTATTTCCTTCTTCCTCCAACAACACACAGAGTCCCACTTCCAACTTAGCAAGCAATTTCCTACAGCCATTCCTTGCTTCATGGGGAACACGCAGAATACAAAAGCATCTCTCCTCCATAAGTTGAGTCTCCCCTCCATAAGTTGTGTGCAGTGATATATGATTCATAGTATAGGTCTACATACAGACCTACTCTGTTAACACTGAACCACACAGACTGTAGTCAGATAGAATCAGCCCAAGTCTCCCAGTCAGCCTTCTGTCACAGTGAGGTCTTGAGACAGGATTTTCCCAGTCTTGGTTTCTCATTGTAATCACTATATCAGATTGGCTCCCACTGGTATGTTTTGAGAAGCATAGATATTGTCTTTTCTCCTGTTTTGCCTAGATGTTGTGTCTGAATCTGCCTTGTGATAAATTAGAGAATTAGATAGTCATCATATCTTACTGGCATTCCTTATATAGTGTAATGTACATCCAAGACCTAGCTGGGTGCTTAAGATGGGTCCCACTCTTTCTGCCAGAACTGATGACTTCCCTCTTTCCATGCACCATACAGACCAGTCATATTAGTCAGTCCTCCTAAGCAGGCTTTAGGGTGTATGGGTGGATGAAGGAGGAAGGGGATCACCAATTTTGGCAGTAGCAGTGGAATCCAACTTAAGCACCCAGTTAGATCCTAGCCTATATGTATATGGGAATATGTGTCTGTGTGTTCACATATGTGACATGTATAAACACGTAGAAAAATAAATACTGTTTTAAAGGCAATTCTGAAAAATTAGTTCCTCAACCTGACAACAAGTATTTCTTTATACTTTTCAAATTAGTATTGCCCTGTTTTGTGTTTCACCTCTTCTTTGGCTTTTTCATGTATTGTAAATCAAAAGAAAGAAGAAACAATGGAAAGCTAACCCACTAAATAGTACACATGCTCTGTTTCTGTTTTTAATGCTACTTCTCTCACTAGCAGCAAATAAAGGTCAACACATGCTTTCAGCACTACAACCTTGTCCTTCCCTGATGACAAAATATTCAATCCTAGAAATGAAATTTTGGTGTGAAATATGTGTTTCCCATAAATCTTTTTGCCATTCTTATTTGGTTGATATCACTTTATTTTCTAAATTATTATTTTGGTAATTTATTTACAAGGTGGATTGGAAGCAATAGGTACTTCGATAAAATCACCTGAAGATTTTTTAATGAGATCCAAATAAAACAAAACAGCTGCATTCCCATCAGTCTCCTCAAAGACTTACATAAGCTGTTTCTTGATTTAAAATTGCCCCTTTCCCAGATTTTGTTTCTGAATGTGGTTCATGACAGTTATTTGGTTTGTGATTTGAATGTCAAGCTTTGCATTTTCAAAATTTTCTTCCCTATAATGCAGAAAACAAAAAGGGCTGATGTTTTATAGAACCTTGTACATTTTATGCACAAGAGGTATATGAATTTCTGTTATTTTACAAAACAAAGAAACAAGGCATATATTCAGAGTTGTTTTTCTTTTCAAGTTATAACTTAATGTTATAGTGTATCACTGAATGTAACTAGGTTTGAGGCTTTTGAGAACATAGAATTTAGTCCTGTTGATTAACAAATACCTTTCGTGGTTAATCTTTTACATCACAAGATTGCACCTTCACTTTGCCTACTGTTTTCATATCTGTATATAGTCCACTAGACAGCAAATTCCATGCCTACTGTTTTCATATCTGTAGTACACTAGACAGCAAATTCCATGTCATACAATGTATTCGTATCAACAACTGCCAGGATGTTATTTTCTCACCAATAGATGTATTTTAACTGTACTCATAATGTATGTGTTTGTGTGTATGCCAATTTCCCCACTCCGCAACTGCCCATAGATCTGCTCTCTGTTCCCACAAAATGCCTGTAGCACAAATTAAAATCCTTTTGTCCTCTTCATGGAGAAGGAAAGCAAAGCAGATGAGTCATGTTGTCATCCCTCCACTTGACACTGTAGTGACATACTACTGTACTGGATCTCTCTATGTGACAGTTACTGTTGGGTCTCTTTGTAGTGGAAATATCAAGTTGGAGGAAGAAGGAGGAGACTAAAGCTATGATAGATGGCTGTTTGATCTCAGCATTATGTTACCTAAGTCCCTGACCTCATGTGTTGAGCATGAATATATCAAGTATGTTTACTTGACCCTCTGCTTATTCAGGAGATTTGATAAAAGCAGAGTCCCCAATCATGCTGAGAATTCTACTCATACTCAGTAGATATGAACAGAACTTCTCTCAGATTTTGCCACTCAATCCAGCAAGGTCAGGAGCAGGGAAAGAGGGACTGGTATACATTGAGGTTGGGTCAACACATACTGTTGACACATAATGCTCAGGCATTATGTGGGGAACGAGGGTTATCTTCATGTGTCTAAATGAAGAATGGTGTCTCTACAGTCAGCCCTCCATATCCCTAGATTCTGCATTCATGGATTCAAGAATCCATGGGTTGAAAATATTCTTTTTTTAAAAAAATCGAAAAAGCAAGCCTTTATTTTGTCATTTTATATAAGGGATACAATTTTACTATCCCACTGTATATAATGGGAATGGAGCATCCACAGATTCTGGTATCCTCAGGGGTCTTGGAATGAAACCCCAATGGATACCAATTGTATATGTAACTTTATATGTTTGTGGATTCAGTCCTCTTGGATCTGTACAAGAAGTATACAGAAATGTTGTTCAAGTGTAATGGTCTATGAGAGCATGAGGTTAATGATTACTACTGTCATTCCTGTATCCAAGGATTCCTTAGCCACTAATTTAACCCTTCACAGCTTGAAAATATGTTAAAAATGTATAAATTCCAAAAAGCAAACCTTGATTTTGCCATTTTATATAAGGGACATGATTTTACTATGCCATTGTATTTAATGGGACTTGAACATCTATGATTTTATTATCCATGGAGGGACCCTAGCGGTTACCAAAGGGGGACCTGGAACCAAACTTCAACAAATACATCATCATCATCATTTCCATCCTGCCTTTTCCTCATATTGGGACTCAAAGTGGCTTACAATGATTAAAACACATTGTTAAAAATCCACAAAATATAAAAGTTAAACACACAATTAAAAGGTGGGGGGGGATTAAACCAAGTTAAAACATGTATCATTAAAACAAACACAACAAAACTCGGTATGTTTAGGCTTCTTCTAATCAGCTTTCCAGACTTACAACAGAGAAAGTGGGAGTGAAGCACAAAGAATGCACACGTCAATCTCACTTTTTCCATGTTTAACGTTGTTAAACTTGTGCACTTACAAACCTGATATAAGTTTTTTGAATGTTATTTGTTCATATAATTATAGAAAATAACTGATATATTAACAAGTTATCACATTTCTTTTAAAGTTATTTGACTCATTTGCCCCTAGCAATAGAGAGTGTCCTTTTATTATTGTACTGATTTGGTTATTGTACTGAATTGTGCCTGAGGAGATTTACAGTCTGGAAAATGTAGTGTCATTTGTAATTTGGTGAATGCATCTTCTGCCTGTCAAATGCCACTCTCCTGAATACAAAGGACAGTCCAATTCCGAAAAAGAAGTGATTCAAAACCTATGAATATGATGGTACAGATTGTAGTTACAATTCATATTTTGTACATAAAGAGACCCCCCTAAAGGTATTATACACAGAGGGAGTTGCACATAGAAACACACACGGGAATAGTAATTTTATAGCTTAGTAAAACAATTTCATTTTCAGAAGAACAGTAAAACCTCACAGAGCTTGCCTGGGGCTAGAACTACACATGATAGCTGACACATTACAAGAGCAATTTTGCTTTTTGCTATAAAGTCTTGTGACACAGAATTCATGCAGAATCTGGCGACCAGGGTTGGAATCCCCACTCAGCCATGAAAACCAGTTGGGTGATCTTGGGCAAGTCACACCTTTCAGCCTCAGAGAAAGGGAAAAGCAAATTCTCTCTGAACAAATCTTGCCGAGCAAACCCTGTTATAAGTCAGAAAAGACTTGAAGACACACCACCACCACAACAAATTTCTCTACATGGTGAGGCATAGAATTGCAGGAAGGTGTGTGTGTGTCCTTAATCAGTGGTCTAATGCTGCCCAACCAAACTGACAATTGAAGTCTCCTTGATATATAGGAAGGACTATAAAAGAATCTTTCCTGACTGGTTTTGATGTATTCCTGTAGGTCTTGACTTCCCCCTTGTCTCTGGTTCTGACTTCATCTTGTCACGACTCTTCCTCTGATTTGCTTCTTGGTTGCAGCTCTTGCTCAGTATCCACCTACTGGCTCAAGCCCTTGGTCCTGGTCATCTATTCCTGAGTAGACATACGATAAAAAAATATCTTGCAGTCAGTGAAATTATGGTTGAGACAGACTATATCATCACAGTGAGACAGACTGTCAAGAGCCTGTCCAACCTCTGAAATAATTTACACCTCCAGCCGAAGACTTTTCTGCAATTTGCAGGAAAAGTTTCAGTGTAGAACTAACATCTTTTCTCATTCTGTAACTAAGTGCATACAAATAAGCACACCAACTACAGTAAACAAGCAGATGAAATCAAAAGTATGATGTGAGACTACTGGCATAAAAATCTTCTTGCTACACCCCTGCTTGAAAAAGTGGAGGAACTATCAACATGATACTGTCATAGCATATATTTTCTATGCCTCATATTGAAGCAGAAAATATATGAGGCTGCTGTTCTTTATCATAGATTCAGACAGCTGGAAGGGAGCATGTGGGTCAACTAATCCAACCAATGCAGGAGTGTAGTGCTAAAAGAAAATGACAAGGTGGCCATCCAACCTTGATTTATAAACCTCTAATGAAGGAAATTTCACCACTAGTGCTGCTCATGGGCACTAGTGCTTTTTGCTTGGAGAATGAGAATGCAATAGTGTGGTATACTGAAGGTCAGGCAGAGGTATTTTGCTGCCCCAATCCACATAACACACACCACCCAGATACACATCAGGGTGTGTAATAATCAAAGGCAGTAGTACTCAAAGCCAGCACTTCTTCCCCATTAAAAAAATACAGTGGGTCTTTGATTTCCACTGGGGTTTGGTTCTAGGCCTCTCTATGGATACCAAAATCTGTGGGTGCTCAAGACCCATGATATATAATGAGGTAGTAAAGTGGTGTCACTTATTTAAAATGGCAAAATCGAGCTTTGCTTTTTTCAAATTTTCTTCTTTTTTTAAATATTTTCAAGTTGTGGATGGTTGAATCCATTCGTGCAAAATCCATGAATATGTAGGACCAACTGTAATAACAAAAAATACATAACAAGAAAAATATAGCTAAAAAGCTGTGATATGCAGCAAAACAATAGTTAACAACTTCTGCTTTTTTTTTTTTTTGTACCATACAGGCTGCTTTTCTCATCCTGATGGTAGAGTTGGCCTTGGGCACAGCAGTGTGGTAGCTCTGTTGTATCAGCATTAATCCTTCTGAATGTACCATGGTAGGGCTTTTTACATTCTTGCTGCGGTAGAAGGTGGCTGTTGCAAGTTATTGTTGTATGCCTGCCTTCTCCATTATGTGCACTCAGTACAGGCCATTCAAATAAATAATGCTGAAGTTTTTGTTTTCCTGATGTTCAGCATTAAGCCTACTTTGACACTTCCTTCTATAAAAACTACTTCAGTAATTATTCTAGGTCCTTGCTGTTTTCTGCTAATAACATTGTGTCATCTGCATATCTTAGGATGTTCATGTTCCTTCCTCCAATCTTCATTCACTTTTGACCTCCTTTTCATACTATATTTTCTGCATACAGTTTAAATAAATAGGATGAAAATATGCAGCCTTGTCCGATCCCTTTGCCAGTTGGAAACCATTCTGTTTCTCCATCTTCAATTCTGGTAGCAGCCTCTTGTCCTGAGTACACATATGCATCAGAACTACCAAATGTAGTGGCACTTCCATTTCTTTGAAAGCATTTCATAGCTTTCTGTGATCTATGCAGTCAAAGCTATGCTGTAGTCAATAAAGCATAGGCAGATTTTCTTTTGGAATTACCTGGTGCATTCCATTATCCATTGTATGTCTGCAATGTGATTCCTACTGCCTCTTCCTTGCTTGAATCCAGCTTGTCCCTCTGGGATTTCTCTCTATCCCCCGGAGTCTTTGCTGCAAAATTTTGAGCATGACTTTACTTGCATGGGAAATTAGTGCAATGATTCTATAGGCCCAGTCCAGACGGACATGAAAAGGATGCCCTCGTCATGTGCGAGGGGTGGCGCTTCTAAATGCCCCTCGCCTCTCTCACATGACAAGGGTGTCAAAATGGCGGCGCCCTGTACAGATGAGCACCACCATCGTTATGTGCTGGACACATAGCATCTGCATGTCACGGCGCCATTATAATGTTGCGAGTGCGCCATTGGCGCACTGCGACATAATGGTGTCACAAGAAGAACTCGCTTTTTGGGGGTCCTTTCTGGTCCATGGGGAAGTCCCACGGCTTCCCCGTGCACCAAAACTAGGTGCCAGGAGACCGTCCTTTTTGGACAATCTGTCCCGCACCATAGTTAATGAAATCTATTCTGTGTCCTTTTTTGTGGATGGGAATATATATTGATCGTTTCCAGTGTGTGAGCCATTGCTTTGTTTTCCATGTTTGTTGGCATATTTTAGTTAGAACTGTACTTGATTCTGTCTGTGTGGATTGTAAGCTGAAGTAAGGGATGGTAAAAGCAAATGTGTGCCAGTAGCAGGCCTTTGGGAATATAGCCAATGAGTAAAACCAAGTGCTGAATCATGATTTTCCAGTTCACATGCTTAGTCAAAGAAGCCCTTTAAAGAATGAGTGATAAAATGTTTTGCTGCTTATTAAAACTGCCAGCACTAATTGCTGTTATAGCTAAACAATGAAGTACAATCTCTATAATTATAGAAATAAGCATATTTGCTTTTGTGAATTGACTGTTAAAGGGAAGGGAAAGCATGTATAAGCGTTCCACTCAGTCGAGATATTTTTAAAGATGAAAACCAATCCATTTGTTCATAAATTTATATTTTTTTCCAATTTTTATTTTCTGACAATTTGAGCTAGTCTAAGAGTTTGTAAAAGAAAGAGAAAGAGAAAAGCTGTGTGTGTTCACTAGCATGGGTGATTACTGTTGATGCCATTTTTTAGAAAAACGAATTCATTCTGCTGATCTTTGTCTGAGATTTCTTCCTAGGTGGATGGAATATGCATATGGGTGTTAACATATAATTCCAGTGTGGTGTAGTGGTTTGAGCATTGGGCTCAGGGTTCAAATCCCCACCCAGCCATGGAAACCCACTGGGTGACTTTGGGCAAGTCACACTTTTTCTCTCAGCCTCAGTGGACATCAAAGAAAATCCACTCTAAAAAGCCTTGCCAAGAAAACCCCTGGGCCTTAGGGTTGCCATAAGTCATAAATGACTTGAAGATATACAACAGCAATGTAATTCCCTAGTCAATCTAGCCTCTCCCAGCTATGCATGCTTAGCCCAGTAAAAGAAGCTGAAACTCTGCTAATACAGTGGTCCTTTCCCTTATGTGGGGTTCATGCCTGCTGTGGTGTGCGGTAGCATGCACCATGGGCGCACATGCTATTGCTCTTTCTTGGTGCCGCTTCTTTCAGCGCAGCTTCCAGCATATGCTGGAAGCCGCATAAAGTGCACCCGCATATGATGCAGGCACACTGTATATTTGTTGGTCTCTACTCAGTTATAGACCTTGGATGCCACTTCCACTGCCATAACTGTATCCTATGAAATCTTGCAATTTGTAGATTAGTGAGGCAGTAGAACTTTCAAAGAATTCCAAATCCTTCACCAGACTATGAATCTCAGGATTCCATAAAATGGAACTATGGCAGCTAAAGTGGTAACAAAGTTCTATAGAATCATAGAGTTGGAAGAGGCCTAAAGGGCCATCAAATCCAAACCTTTGCCATGCAGAAATGCACAATACCTATAACATGGCTAAAGTTATGGAGATTGAAAGTGGCTTGCAGACGGCCTGCTTTGCTTTCTCCTTCCTATAGCATGTTGGTGGGATTTGAGATTCATTCAATATTTCCACAAACAGTCTTTAGAATAAACACTATTAATTTTAAAGAAACCTCTCATGGTTACAAGTAGAGAATGACTGAGGGCGGATGGGAGGAAACAATAGCTAGGTGAAATATGAAATAAGGGACAATGCAAAAGATAGAACTATTCTTATGAAGTATTTCTTTTTGAGATGTTTAGATACTGTGACAGTTGTTATGTTTCATCCCTTTAGCTCCATGAGATAACACCTAATAACTTAAATGGAGACAAGAAATTAACAAGCAGTCAATACCAAAACAAAAAGATCTGATTACCTCCCTTGACCTGTTTAGGAAGAAACTTAAGACCTATCTCTTCCAACAGGCTTTCGCCCATGTGTCTTGACATCTGTTCCCCATCATATATGCTGCTTTCCAGATAGTTTTGTCTTTTGGCTATGGTTTTTATTCTCTGTGGTTTTATTGTGTTTTTAATTTTGGAATGTTTTTATGATGTTTATATACTGTTGTCCAAATTGTATAATGTTTTATATCCTTGTTGTAACCCGCTTTGATCTCCTTTGGAAAAGCGGGCTATAAATAAACAGTATTATTATTATTATTATTATTATTATTGATATATCCCATATTATCAACACAATAGATTATCATAAGGGATAGATAGTTACATATGCCCGTTGATTCAGATCACAGATACTGAGCACTTACAGATTCTCAATTGCTTACAACTCATTTCTTGTCTAGATATTGGTGCCAAATGGTTGGGCTTCTCAGCTCACACAGTCTTTCTCATGGAAAGATATAAAAACTAATTACTTTAAAATGGAAAATGTATAATTCTTCCTATACCTGAGATCTGCAAAATCTCTAGGCACTCTTGTCTATAAAAAGCATTTTATAGAGCTAAGAGTTGTTCTGATATTTAAAAAAAAAGCACACACAAAAAGCCAAAACCCTGAAGTGCGTGAGCGAAAGGTTTGTCATGCTTTGTACATTTTGAATAGCTGAGATAACTGAACAGAGCACTGCTTTAATCTTTTGAAATGTTGACTCTTACTCTGCCCTTATGAACATTACATGAAAAGAAACTAAATACTGATGTCAGTGAGTCAGGAATATTTTTCAGGCATAGGCTATTTTGATACCACAACTAAATCAGCAACCTATTGTTAGTCCTTCTCCTTTTAAAAAGGTACAGTACAGTAAGTTCAGTACACTTAGATGGAGTTAAAAAACAATTAGCAGTCTCTAGGATTGTGCCTGGGCAGCTACTTAGGGCTTTGCCTGTCAAGGGGTGCAACTGTGCTCTGTTACCTTTCCTGATATAATGCCTATTTGATGAATAGTACAGTGGGCCTTGGGTATCTGCTGAGATTTGATTCCAGGACCCCTGTGGATACCAAAATCCATTGATGCTCAAGTCCCATTATATACATTGTCGTAGTAAAATGTTGTCCCTTATGTAAAATAGCAAAATCAAAGTTTTCTTTCTGGAACTGATATATTTTTTGAGTTTTTCTAAGCTGTGGATGCTTGAATCTATAGATCTGAAGGGCTGACTGTAGATGGATCTGGCTTCTGCCAGCTTTCATATCTGGAGTATGTAAGGATCTTCCTGGGACTTTCACTTAAGGAGACAACACATATACCTGTATTTTAAGTATACAGTAGTTCCATAATATACCATGTCATGAAACTGATTTTGGACCAACCTTCAAAAACATAAGTAGACTTGTTTAATTTGCTTCAGCTTTCTTAATACATGAGGTGGCAAAGGTTTCTGCATTGTTGTCATTGTGTGCCTTCAAGTCATAAGGTGAACCTATCATGGAGTTTTCTTGGCAAGGGTTTGCCAAGGCCATCCTCTGAGGCTGAGAGAGTATGACTTGCCCAAGGTTACCAAGTGTGTTTCCATGGCTGAGCCAGGATTCAAGCTCTGCTCTGCATAGTTATAGTCCAGTGCTCAAACCACTGCACTATGCTGGCTCAAGACTTCTACAGGAAGCATTTATTCTGCACATAGCACTAATAATGGGCAAATATAGCAAATGTGGAATTCCTTAACTATAAGAACAGACGAATCTTAAAATTAGTCATTTTTAGAGACAGAATATTATGCCTAAACAAATAACATTTTCTGTAATTAGTTACTTAAATTTTTTTAAAGCTATTTAATATACCCATTCTATATGTAAGGACTTCAGCATAATAATGAAGCATTATTGAGCAGCACCACAAATTCAATAAGAAAACACACAGACCGGCTTGTCAGAAACAATAATGATGTAGACTTGTGCAAAATCAATGATCCAGTAAGAGTTTGATTTTCAGTTAAACAGTTTCCCTGAATTATCGTAAATCCTTCAAGAGTGGCATTTTTCAATAGGCAGGCAGAACTCACTGTAACTATTACTCTGCTTGGCAAGACACTAAGTACAGTCCACTGATGCAAAAGCTCCATTGATCCTAGTGGGGCTTGGAATGTTAGGTTCCCAAAATCTGAGCAGTGAAAAGTGTTCTTTATAGTGATGGAGGGTGGGGGAGGTTGGTAAATGGCCTGGAAGACAGGGCTCCAAGAAGGACAGATTTCATCATGTAGGTCTTCCAGTTTTATAAACAGTAATGTAGGATAGGTAAACTTCATCATGTTTGTGAAGGAGGAAAGGAAAGAGAAGACCTGATTCTCAAGCCTGGTCTAAAACCATCCTCTTGACTCAGCTGTTAGCTCAGGACTGGCCAGGACACATGAGGCAGGCCTATATAAGCTTTGCCTCGAGTCCTGTAGAGGAGAGCTACTTGTGAAATGTCTGGGCTGCTGCAAGATCTCAAATTTCACTGGACCCCCTCCCAACTCATGAATACATCATGATGGCAGGCCAGCAGCCATCACAGGCTTAGGAGCTTACTGTTGCAAGCAGGGCGTGAGCACACTACTAGGTGTTGGTGCAGGAAAAAGGAAGCGAGGGCACTAGTTATACAATAGAGGGACCATACCCCCAGCATTTGATATATAATGTAGGGCCATTTTAGTTGCATATCAAATACTCAAGAGGGAGCATTTCATTGTCTCTGTGGATCTAATCTAGGTAGGCTAACAGTGGGTGCATCCCACCAATTTACATAAACTCTTTGAGAGACACTTTCAATCAACACAGAAGTGTTGAGATATCAAGTGTATAATCTGCTGTGAATCCAGAATCTGGAACCTGAAGATTGTTAGGTGGGGATTGGGCCTGAATGGCACCGCTTAATGATGACTAAAGGAAAAGGAGTAAAATTAAGCCAGCGAGATCAACACCAACAAATATGCCAAAGCACATCAGGCACTTAAAATGCATCTGGGTAAGGCTTAGTCATTGCATATACTTGATACATTGCTAATTCTCTAATTGCTCATTCAGAGAACTATTGTAAGCATGCTGATAACAACTGACTTGTTAGCTACCCTCAAGTCAGTTCTGACGCATGCCCAGATCCTGCAAGCCCTTGCCTGTAACCCCCCTGATAAAGTCTATCCATCTGGTTTGTGGTCTTCCTCTCTTCTACCCTTACCTTTCCTAGCATTATTGTTTTTTCTAGTGATCCATGCCATCTCTCTATGTGGCCAAAGTGCGATAGTCTCAACTTGATCATTTTTGCTTCCAAGGAGGGCCCTGGTCTGATCTGTTCAAGAACCCATTTGTTTGTTTTCTTGGCTGTCTTTGGTATCCTAAGTACTCTTTTCCAGCACCACACTTCAAATGAGTTTATTTTCTTTCTGTTTCCTTCACTGTCCAGCTCTCCCATTCATACATGGTAATTGAGAACACAATGGCCTGGATGATTCTGACTCTCATTTGTATGTCTTTGCTTTTCCATGTTTTTTCCAGTTCTTTCATAGCTCCCCTTCCCATTCTGAGTCTTCTTCTCATTTCTTGACTCTGTTCTGGTCAATGTTTGATCTCAGAGATGGGGATTCTTTAACTATTTCCTCTAGATTGAATTTGTATATTTCTTCTGTGGTCATTATTTTTGTTTTCTTTATGTTCAGCATCAGACTTGCCTTTGCACTTTCATATTTGACATTCCTTATTAATTGTTCCAATTCCTGAATGTCTTCTGCTAATAATATGGTGTGTCCGCATATCTTAGGCTGTTAATGCTTCTGCCTCCTATCTTAACTCTTTCTTTTTCTGATTCTAATTCTGCTTTTCTTATGTTTTTAGCATGTAAATTAAACAAGCAGGGTGATAAGTTGCAGCCTTACCTGATCCCTTTGCCTGTTGGGAACCACTCTGTTTCCCTGAATTCTGTTCTGATGGTGGCCTCTTGGCCTTGGTACAGATTCCTCATTAGGACTATCAAAGGTAGTGGTACCCCCATGCCTTTGATTGCGTTCCATAGCTTTTCATAATTTATACAATCAAATGTTTTGCTGTAGTCTATGAAACACATGCTGATTTTTAAAAAGTTCTTTCATGTGCTCCATTAGCCATCGTATGTTTGCAATGTGTGCCCTAGTGCCCCTTCCTTTTCTGAATCCTACTTGCACCTCTGGGATTTCTCTCTCCATGTATGGTTGGAGTCTATGCTGCAGAATTTTGAGCATTATTTTGCTTGTGTGTTAGATTAGTGCTATTGTCCTATAGTTGCTGCAGTCTTTTGCATCTCCTTTTTTGTGAATTGGTACGTATATTGAATGTTTCCAGTCTGTTGGCCATCGCTATGTTTTCCATATTTGTTGGCATATTTCAGTTAGCACTGAAGTTGCATCTGTCTCTAGACACTGTAGCAGTTCAATTGGAATACCATCTATTCCTGGTGATTTTTTTTTCCCATTCCCTTTATTGCAGGTTTAACTTCACTTCTTAGAATTTGGGGTTCATTTTCATATGGCTCCTCATTCCAAATCTCATTCATTCCCTCATCTCTTTTGTATAACTCTTCTGTATATTGCCTCCAGCATCTTTTTATTTCTTTTTGTTCCTGTATTATGTTCTTTTGTTCTCCATAGAGCACCCCTGCCTTTGGTTTGAACTTGGCTTTAATTTCTCAGATTTTTTTTATAGAGGTCTCTCGTTCTTCCCTTTTTTGTTGTTTTCTTCTATTTTTCTGCATTGATCATTGTAGTATTTCTCCTTACCCCTGCATGTCAGATGTTGGACAGTTGTGTTCATATAGCTGACTTTTTCCTATCTCCCTTTCCTTTTGCAAATCTGATCACAATACAGTTCACTTGCTTTATATGTGGGTGAGCCATATGTGGTTTTCAGCTTACGCTGAAAGCTGCGCACCAGAAAAGGGAACGATGTGCTGCATGCATGAGCTCCATTGTTTTCAGTGGAGCTCAAGCATTCATGGATTTTCCCTTACACGGGGGGAGGGCGGGCAGAACCCATCCCCCACCTAAGGGAATGGCGTGGTATATAATACAATTTCTTTATTGATTGCTAAATCATTATGTTTGGTTCCATGAAAATGCACCACTGGGTTGCTTGCCATAATGGTATGTACCAGATTTTCTTCACTCCTTTCCCTATGCCACTGAAATAAAAATGCAGCAAGTACCTCATTAGCTGTTGTTATTATTTTTTCATTATTATTTCTTTTGATTTATAACACATAAAAAGAGTTTTACATAAGCTTTGGGCTCTTATGGATTAAAAAATTATAGGCATAAAAATCAAATGTACTGCTACTGTTCATTTCTAAAATAATTACATTAAAACCCAAAGGGAAAATGATAGAGAGAGCATGAGTTCCTAGCGTTCACTGGCAACACCTGTCTCCTTATGGAACATGTTTATGTATACTTTATGCTGAAGGTTTCTCTGTTATGAATGATCCAAAAATATGGTAAATCTGGCAATGGCAGTCATTTTCTCCCAGTAAAATAGTAGGACTACAGCTGGTTTTCCTGGTATTAAATGGAGAAAAATACAGAAGACAATGAACCAGGCTTCCACTCCTTCTTCATATAATTGGCTAGTATCAAGTGCCATGTGTGCAACTTCTTCTCACATTTTACTTCAGGGCTCTGAACTTCAGGTTCAGCAGATCTTCCTCATGTAACCAGATTTGGTCCTGGATCCTCTAGCTGGTGATCTTTGCATTATGTCAGCACTTAATGATGACTCTTTGTTTGATATAGCTTCTAATTCAGAATGATCAAGGGATAAAAATGAAACTAGAAATGACAACAAAACTTTTTCAAACCCTCTAAAGAAAATATGACATATGGCATAATAAATAAGAACAACAACAGCAACAACATTTATTTAAAATGCCCCTTTCACCAAAGGTTGCCATGTCAGACATATATAATTAAGAACAAAACAATAAAACACAACAGTATAATATACTAAAAATCAAATCTTCACTATCCCTCAAATCATCACTATCCCACTACACATCTTGGCAACCTTAGGCACACTGAGCAACTTAGTCCAATGAATCATAAACCCTTTACAAAATGAGTAAGATCTTCCTCCAGCTGAAGTTACAAAGGAAGACTGTTCCACAAATGAGGAGCCAGATCCTGAAAGGCTTGCAGTCTTGACAGACCTCTATGCATCAGAGAAACAACCAATAATCCTTTCCTGTAGATCTTAAATTCCTAGATACATTGTTAGCCATGCTACCAGGTACTGGGGAAGGTTAAAGCGCAGGGTCTTAAATTCCAGGACCAAAAGTTGTAATGAGCCCTGCCCTGAACTGGTAGCCACTGGAGGGGTCTACGAAAGGGAGAGACATGTGAGTATTTAGAGAGATTTAAAACTACCCAAACGGCACTATTCTGAATTAAAACTAGAGGAATAAGAGAGCAGGAAGGCAATCCTGCCTATTATTACAGTAGAATTCCAAAAAGTCATGTTAGTCTGTAGAATCAGTACATAAAGAGATTTTGTAACACCTTTGAGACTAACTGAAAGAAATTGGCAGCATGAGCTTTTGTAAACTTCAGTCTACTTTCTCAGATGCATTTGGTGGAATGGAAGCCAGGTACAGACATATATATACCACTGGTATGTGAGGATGTCAATACAAATTACAAATCCTTTGTGTATGGAAATGAAGTTGCAGGTCCAATTTTAATGATGGTCATTAATGCACAAAGAGATAGGAAAGTGGTCTTTGTGCATGGAGATGAAGTGGTAGGCCCAGTTTTGCAATGGGATTAGCCTGTGGGTTATTACATTAGTCCAGGTGTGAAATAACCAGGGCCCAAATAACCAGATGGGCAGTCTCAATGGTCAAAAATCTGTGGATCCTATGGACAGAAGTTACATATCCTGCTAAAGGGACGTAGTGACAGACAAGAACCCAACAGGACTCCAAGGTTTCTGACAACCAAGATAGGGGTCAGTGCATAACCCTATAAACACAGTGGAGGGCATGAAAGTGGGGCTGCTAGGCAGTCAGATTGAAACACGAGTATCTTTGTTTTATCCATGTTCAATATAAGATGATGAATGGTTGTCCACAGATAAATATTCAACAGGCAGTCCATCACAGATTTCCCACACAGTAACATCAATTGAATCAAAGCTCTGGAAGATCTGAGTGTCATCTGCATAAATGTGATATTGGAAACCCACTTCTGAAATAAGAAATCCAAGGGGAAGTGTACATCATGAGAAGAGGACCCAATACTGATCTTTGAAACATCCCTGCAATTACAGAGAATGTTATTGACATATCTCCCCAAATTGAAACAATGAAAGGACTAGCCAACAAAAAAGATTTGAACCAAGACAAAGTATTCCCTATTATTCCTAACGATGCCAACCATGGTAGCAGAATCTGATGGTCCAAAGTGTCACAGGCTGAAGAGAGATTCAGTAGGATCAACACTGATGCCTGGGTAACTCGCTAAGGGCTTGAGAGAAAGATGCCAAAGATATCATAGGTAAGTCTCAACAGTGCTTCATTTGTGTGGGAAGCACATGGTGGGAAACACAGGTGGTATCTTAACGTTAGAAGACTGTAGAAAATGATCTGACATCTGTGTCTATAAATTGATGCAGCTCAATAGTTAGGGTCCAACATTCATCCAGCTACATGGTCATACTGATACCTGAAGAACACAAAGATAAAAGGCAGGCTGTCAAAATGTTTTGAATTCAGTTGGCATTAGCAACTGAAAAGCTTCACAAAAAAGCTTTGCATGCCTGGACTGATGCTTGCAGGCCTCAAATGTTGCCATCAGAAGAGAGCACTGACCAGGTCTGATGCAGTGACCTCATGGACCCAGGCTGGTTGCAGATGACAGAGAGCCTGAAATAAAGCAGGTAATAAAGAGGTGGGGGATAGATTTAGCATTTTAGTAATTAGCATTGATAATCATGTACCCATTTAATCCCAGTCCAGTAATAGGATTATGCAAGAGTAGAATGGTATGAACAGTAAGCGTTCCACTGTCCTAAAGGACAAAAACATTAATGAATAAAAATAAAGCATAAAAGGCCCAAAAGGCACAGAAGAGGGGGTACAGGGTTCAGCAGTTCCTAGTCTGATTTCAATTTTCCGCTTGCTTTAAGTGTCATTTATTTTATATGAAAGAACAAAAATGTCACTATGCTATGGCAAAGGTCTTTGCTTTGCAGGTAGAGCTGCCAACCATTTTCCTCCAGAATAGCTGCACCAGTACCTGCCCTCAGCTGCTTTCACCCTTTGTAATCCAGCTCACGCATGCTGTGCAACATATTAAACACTATCTTTTTTGAGTGTACCACTCCTCTGGGTCCTTAGATGGTAACTGAACACTTCCATTGATCTTCCCCTTTGTCCATATTTTTTTCTTTTGTTTGCTTTGTTCTCCCTGAATGATGATGCTGGTAAGGATTAGCTTCTTTTGAGGCACCTGATATGCAGGGCTTGGCTAATGGTGACATTAATATTGTCATCCCCACTGGCTAGTAAAGGTGAAATGCTGCTGTATGTGTACATTCCTGTATAGAAAGGTCACAGAGCAGTCCATTATTCAATGTCCTTGGTCCTAGAGAGCAACTTGGTGAGGAAAGTTCTTCACTTAGATTTATTTGTAAAAGGGCAAGGGGGACTTTCAAATTATGAGCATCAGTTCCAGATCATTCCCAGTATGAAATTTCTTAAGAAGTAATCCCATGTGGCATGCACATTCAGAAAATATACAGCTAACACACTTTAAAATTAAGGCACACAGTTAATTAAAAAGGCAATCATTCCAGTCAAGGATATGCCTTCCATTCTACAGTAAATGGTAAATGCAATGATAAGTTTCTTCATAAAGTTTTAATTCCCATTGGGTTTTGCTTTTCTTTCTTACTTGTTTACTTTCTTTCTGGTTAATACCACAAAGGGGCTGAGCAGCACAGGCTGAACCTGGGTGCTCACTGGGGTTGGTCCCAGGGTTTGCGTGGAGACAGGAAGGTGTTCTCATGCTCATCCCCACGCTGCTACTGGCACACACTCTTACCTTGCTATGTTATCACCCCTACTATGAACCTCCCCCCCCATTGCCACATCTGATGCAGAAATAGGGCTCCTGGCTGCAACCATGTGGCCAGGCTTACCATTTCTGCATCAGACATGGTAATAGGGGGCTTCACAGTAGGGGTGATGGCACAGCAAGGTGAGGAGCACAGGGCGGTGTTTAAACAGCCAAGGTTTGCTGCATAGTTTACAAGAAACCCCATATAAAGCCAGGGTTAAACTGACCCAGTGTAAAGTCTGTTTTCCCTAAAATCGGGCCAGATCTGTATCTGATCTGCCAGGATCCAACCTGATCCTGTCCCTGGAATTTTGGCTTGTGTTGTCTAAACAGGACATTACCAGGTCAAAGTGAACATGGGCCTTTTGCCTCATGTGTACAACCCCAAAAGATACAATATACTTGAGCCACATTATACATTTATCTTTTTCATAACTAAATAGAGCTCCCCTACCCATAACCTGAGGGCCAAAAAAGATGGTCTTGATTGCTTGATTGGGGCCATAACAACCACACGCCACAGCCCAATCTGACATTTTTCTGGCACAAAAAGAAGCACCAAACTGCTGCTCCCTTTTGCACCTGAAAAAGGCACCTTTTTCTGCATCTAAACCCCATGCCTCTGAAGTGCCAAAAAGCTGCCACAGTGTAAATGGCCCGGTGGCTTCCTGCTTGCTTGGGGGCATCGTGCATCTGCCATGTCTCCAGGCTGGCAGGAAACTTGCTTTTTTGCTGGTCTGTTCTGGCCCTGAATGTCATAACTGTTGAAAAATGCTCTTCAGCTCTTCATTAAAAGATACACTGTCTCCATCAGTTATACAGTCTCACACAGCTGTGTTGGATGTTGTAGAACAGGGGTAGGCAACCTTTTTGAGCTGGGGGCCGGGTTGCTGTCCCTCAGACAACTGGGGGGCTGAAGCCAAAAAATAAATAATTAAAAAATTAAATAAATAAACCGGGACAAATGTAGGACAACATTTTCAAATGGTGGACACTTTTTTTAAAAAAAGTGGACACGTGAAAAAATTTGCTGTTTTTTTCAAAAATGTTAATATATATGCATGTTTCTGAGGCTTCTATAGACAATTGCCCCCGCGCGCGAGAGGCCAAAGGCCCCGACGGCAATCAGTGGCAGGACCGGGCTGGGGCCGATCCCAAGGCCTCGCTGGGCCACATCCGGCCCGCGGGCCGCAGGTTGCCTACCCCTGTTGTAGAAGAATCATATACTTCTAACAGTGCAAAAGTAATGATGAATTTGCATGTTCAGTTAGTCAAAAGTTATCAGTGTACAAAATATTTCTAGCAAGTATCTAAACAAAGATATTTTACAGGCTATAAATGTTGTAAACTCATACACAGACACGCACAAAGATCTGCAGTACTTATTAAGGATAAGCAGAGATATAGATAGATACATAGAAAAATGTTATTGTGTGCTTTCAAATTGTTTCCTATCACAAGAATTCTTGGTAACATTTGTTCATACGAATTTACTACTGCCTTGCTCTGAAGGTGAGAGAAGGTAACTTGGTCAAGGTCACAGAGTGGGTTTCCATGGCTGAGCAGCAATTTGAAACCTGATCTCCACAGGCATAGTCCAGTGCACAAACCACTACACTATGCTGGCTCCATATATGGATCCAATATCAGCTTTAAGGCACTGTGTTCTTAGACTTGAATCTGTCTCATTTCAAAAGAATTATACCATGAAATATGAATATATTAAAAATATTAAAATGTCTTTTTAATAGAAAGACAGATCTTACATGCTTACATCAACATGGAATTGAGAATAAAATGTTTTCCATGTCTGCAAGACTGTAACAGAACTATTACATTTATATAATGGCATTAGTTTTCCTTAGAAATCTTATGACTGTTGAGATAACAATAAGAATGGCAATGCAAATTTTCATTGTGGTGCTGATGATTTATGATGATGGTTTTTGCTAATCTGCATACTTTGTGTTCCCTTCAATTTCATTGTAACATAGACCAAATCTACTGGGAAACTGATCTCTTTTTATGTTTATGGTACTTACTGAGAGTGCTTGGAACAAAATGGGGTAAACAGATTTTTTGTTATTGTGGTCAGGGATACTGTTGATATAACCATTCTGCCTTTCATAGAATCATAGAGTTGGAAGAGACCATAAGGGCCATCCAGTCTAAGTCCCTGCCATGCAGGAAATCTCCATCAAAGCATCCATGACAGATGGCCATCCAGCCTCTGTTTAAAGACCTCCAAGGAAGGAGACTCCACCACTCTCCAAGGAAATGTGATCCACTGTCAAACAGCCCTTACTGTCAGGAAGTTCCTCCTAGTGTTGAGGTGGAATCTCTTATCCAGTAGTTTGCATCCATTGTTCCGGGTCCTACTTTCTGGAGCAACAGAAAACAAGCTTACTCCCTCCTCAGTATGGCGCCCTTTTAAGTATTTAAACAGGGCTATCATATCACCTCTTAACCTTCTCTTCTCCAGGCTAAACATCCCCAGCTCCCTAAGTCGTTCCTCATAGGGCGTGGTTTCCACACCCTTCACCATTTTAGTCACCCTGCTTTGGACACACTCCAGTTTCTCAACATCCTTTTTGAATTGTGGTGCCCAGAACTGGACACAATGGCAGGTTATAGACCGCTGCTTTGAGGCGGTCTGCCGCCGCCGCTGTTTGCTCCGTAAGGGAGCCGCTGCAGCCAAACCGCGCGACTCCGTTACGGAGCAAAAAAGAAGCTCCAAAATGGAGCTTCTTCTTGCGCCGCCCTAATGACGTCACGAGGCGCCAGGGGCGCATTCGCGACGTCATTAGCGCCCCGACACGTCCGATACGTAAAGATGGCGCCGCCCGTATGAACAGGGCGCTGCCATCTTGTATGTATTCTATACGTACTAGGGTTAGGGGGGTGCGGAAGCACTGCCCCTTCCTAACCCTAGTACGTATAGAATACGTACTAAATGGCGGTCTGTAGCCAATATTCCAGGTGGGGCCTGACCAAAGCAGAATATAGTGGCACTTTTACTTCCCTTCATCTAGACCAGGGGTAGGCAACCCGCGGGCCGGATGCAGCCCGGCAAGGCCTTGGGACCGGCCCCTGCCCGGTCCTGCCGCCGATTGCCGCTGGGGCCTTTGGCCTCTCGCGCAAGGGCACGGGGCTTTTGGCCTATCAGGAGGAGGCGGACAAGCAGCGGGCGGGGGAGGAAGCAGTGGGCAAGGGGGCAGTTGTCTATAGAAGCCTCCAAAACATGCATTTATATTAAAAAAAAAATTAAAAATCAGCATTTTTTTTGCGTGTCCTCCATTTTTTAGTAAAAGTGTCCTCTATCTGAAATTTTTGTCCTACATTTGTCCTGGTTTGTTTGTTTATTTATTTTTTTGAAAATTTATTTAATTATTTATTTTTTGTCTCCCCCCCCCCCTCAGTTTCTGAGGGACAGCAACCCGGCCCCTGGCTCAAAAAGCTTGCCTACCCCTGATCTAGACACTATACTTCTATTGATGCAGCCTAAAATTGCATTGGCCTTTTTACCTGCCACATCTCACTGTTGACTCATGTTCAACTTGGACCCCTAGATCCCTTTCACACATATAAGTCTCGTTCAGCCAGGTGTCCCCCTTCCTGTATCTATGCATTTCATTTTTCTGCCCTAAGTTCAGTACCTTACATTTTTCTGTTTTGAATACAGTATCATTTTGTTAGCTTTGATCCAGCTTTCCAGTTTATTCAGGTCACTTTGAATTTTGATCCTGTCCTCTGGGGTGTTAGCTACTCCTCCTAATTTGGTGTCATTTGCAAATTTGATAAGTATGACCTTAATTCTTTCTATTGACTTCTCCAAACACTGGGAATTGCATAGGCCCAGTTTTTGAAAGGTGATATTTAATGTTTATCCCTGTGAATAAGAAGGCAGATAGACATGGAACTATAGAAGAATAACAATGACAAGAGCTATGATTTATAAGAAATAGACAATGTTTTAGAATCAATAGGACCAGCATCAAAATGACTTGACAACCATATCACTCATATGATCTCTGTGAAAGTTGTAACTGACCTCAATGAATGAAGTTTTTCAATCAAAGTATTGCTATAAAGATTAACCATCTAGGGAAGCTTCGAGAATTAGTTTGGACAAAACTAAATAGAGTATAGATTTCTGAATCTTAGGAAAAAAACAAAAAAGGTGTTTTTTTTTCCTTCAAGGAAGTTGTAATTGTACTTTTAGACCTTGCTTAGAAATACAACACACTATGACCTTCCTCTTCCTCCATGACTACAGTGATTGCAGGGCACTGAGCTTCATCCACTAATTTCAGGTCTGGAACATTTACACTGTCCATAAATGATTGCAGTTGAATATCTATCATAAGACATTATCCAAAAATCTTTAATTGTAAATTGGCCTGACCTATTCACATAGCACATGTCATGGGAAGGCCTTTTAATGATTGGTGAACTACAGTGTCCGTCAATATCACTTCTTCACTCAAGGGCATAGCTTGAAAGAAACAAACAACACTTCGTGGGGGGCAGGAGTAATGGGAAGATTATTTATTTATTTATTGAAATCTGTGGCTTATTGGATATAGCAAGTACCATTTATTCATTACTCCTAAAACACTCTCTTTTGAGAGATCATTTTGAATGATTTTGGCCCATTTTCTAAAAAAAATTCAAATGTATTTTTAATAAAATTACAAATTACAAAGTTAAGGGAAGGCAAAACTTCTCTAAATAAATCTTGGCAGGAAAAGTCTGTGGCTGGGATATCATAAGTCAGAGTCAACTTGAAAGCACGTTAACAACAACAACATTAAAAAGCAACACATTAGCAAAGTGTAATTAATGTACTATTCTTTTAAATACACATTACAAGTAACATAATTGAGTTTCTTTTTTCAAAATAATGAGCTGCAGGTAGTGAAATACTTTTTGAAATACAGAAATAACATATAAAGTTGTGCTCAAGAAGGCATTATTCCCCACTAGTCTCTTTTAGACACTGCTAACTATCCATGCTAAGCAAAACAACAACAAGATAGGTGCACATATGGTCACCTAAGCAAATTTGTGGGGCTAAATTCAATTGTTAATCCCAATTAGAGCACACATTTTAATCAATGAAAATTTGGTAAGTAAAACACTTATGTAAGCCCCATTGATTTGGTGGGCCTACCCTCGTTAAGACTTATAATTACATTTTAGCCTTGGCCATTAAGAGCATCCAGATTGTATTCGCTGTTTCCTTAACAATCTTTACATGGTTACAGAAATAAATGGGATAAGGCTGGCCTGGTAAAGGACTTGGTTCCTAAAAATTAGCATGTGCAATTATGACAAAGGATTTAACACACAATACACTATAAATGAGAAGCTGTTGAGAGGGGCAGGATAATTATTAAAATGTTCAAAGGAGAATTTCAGGGCTTTCAGCTTCATAGAAGTGTTTTCTCCACAATATCTGAAACAGAGAAACTGTAGCAATTTTAACCTCTGATCTTGGCATACTTTAACAAATGAGCAGTCATAAAGAGCAAAAGAAGAAAAGAGCTTAACCAAACAATGCTGCCAAGCTTGACCAGGTTCATTGTAGAGGATCAATTTTCTGTTCTCATTTCAATGCTTGTGAGACTTTGGAGGGAAAAAATGCCATTCATTTTTGTTCTTGGGATTATTTTATAGAGTACATGCAGGAACCAAAATGTTCCATGACACAGAAAAGTCCTCTGGTTGTTTATATTCATGTGTCAAAACTCTGATTATTAGTTGCTGGAAATAAACTACAGTAGGGTGAGTATCACCAATTCCTTTTGCATTTGATCTTCCCAGGGGAATCTAACTGGCCACTATATGTAAACCAACATTGACTTTTTCTTCCTTCCTAAGACACTTCTGTCCTAGTTTTGGATGTCAAAAGGTGACATATAAAAGAACAGAGTAAAACAAAATGAACATCTGTAGAACAGTAAAACACCTGGTTCTTTTTTAAACAGCTAAGGAATCCTAAAAACTATTTTTTAAAAAGTTAGAATAAACAAGGTGGATTTCTTTAACAACTTTTATAAGAGATATTAAAATCAAATGGCCTTGCATATTGTGGCATTTCTTACTGTTGTCCTGGCTAGGGCTGCTGGGAGTTGCAGTCCAACAAGGGCTACAAGATTCCAAACACTGTTGTGTAGAAAATATTTTGCATTCCACAAACTCATCTGTATTACCAATGGTTAACATTTTATTCATTAATTTCATTTCTGTATATACTCATTGTGCTACTTGGTATAAGAAAGCCCCAAACAAGTTGCATGTGCACTTTGCTATCTAAGGGACAAACTATAGATTAAAACATACTAATGTCCAGAATAGAAGTAGGCCCCTCAGCATAGGTTCAAATTTTATGGGTTTTTTTTCTGGTTTACACTGTCCACATTTTTAATTTGATAAACAGGTATCTATCACATAGTGGAACCTAACCTGAGTTTGGCCCTGAATCAGGCCTGAAATAAAGAACCAAACAGAAGTATTTTAGCATGATTAATCTTGTGCCTTGGTTGCATTTCTTTAAGTGAAGGGTACTCTAAAATATTTTAAATAAATTTTGAAAATGATTAACAGACCCATGCATTACCGTATATACTCAACTATAAGTCGACCTCAGGTATAAATCAAGGGCAAGTTTTGGGGCCAAAATTGTGGATTTTGATATGACCTGTAGAAAAGTTGAGGGTAAAACATAGGGGAATGTAACAAAGGATGGAAAGGATGATGGAAAGGGAAAGGATGCCAAACAGGTTGTGGTAGGCAGAACTGTTTGTGCTCATCCTAAAGGCTGGATGGATGCAAGAGAAGAGGAGATCCATGTTTCTTTTTGGTGTTCACAGGATCTTTTAGCACTCTGTTCAGAGAAAGGGTATATATATATATATATATGTGTGTGTGTGTGTGTGTGTGTGTGTGTATAGAGAGAGTGTTAAAGTTCAGTACTTACATAGACATCCATGGGTCATGTCTATCAATTTTTGACTAAAATTTCTAGACTTGTACGTGAATATCTACAGTAATCATAGGCATTAATAATGCAAACAAAGGATCATGCTTCCTGGACATTTATTTGATTGTTCTTGAGTAAGGCACAGACAAAATGGCACTTTTGGAAATTTTAGAAAGAAAAATTTATAGAAATATGTCTTCACTATTTTAATCACAAGGCTATGCCAACATTACTAACCTCATTATGTTTTTGCTTTTGTGAGTCTCAAAACAGTACTTTTCATACTTGTTGGCAACAAATTTTTAATATTTCCTCTTTTCTTTACCGGATTTTATCCACATTGCTCCTTCTCCTTTCAGTGCTCTTTATTTTATTTTCCTCTTAAACTTTTAAATTGAATTAGTTATACTAGCCCACATGATTTTGTCATTATTCTATTAGTATGTGTGATAAATGACATTTTGATCAGAATTCAAAATGACTTTAACAGATCAGAAAGCTTGGCCAAAACTAACAAAATGAATCAACAGGGAGAAATGCAAGGTACTACACTTGGGCGGAAAAAATGAAATGCCCAGATATAGGACGGGTGATACTTGACTTGACAGCAGTATACTGTATACAAAACAGTGCCACTTTATTCTGCTTTAGTCAGACCTTTCCTGGAATAGTGCATCCATTTCTGGGCACCACAGTTCAAGAAGGATTTGTTCAAGCTGGAGCATGTCCAGAGGTGTGCCACCAATATGATCTGGATACCATGTCCTAAGAGGAGTGTCTTGGAGGGCTGGGTATGTGTAGCCTGGAGAAGAAAGGGTTAGGAGATAATATGATTGCCATGTTTAAATAATTTGAAAGGATTGAAGATGGAGCAAGCTTGTTTTCTGCTGCTCCAGAGACTAAGACCCAGAGCAATGGTTTCAAGCCACAGGAAACGAGATTCCCCCTCAACATTAGGAAGAACTTCCTGACAGCAAGAGCTGTTTGACAGTGGAACACACTACTTCAGAGAGTAGTGGAGTCTCCTTTTGAGGTTTATAAAAAGAGGCTGGATGGCCCTCTGTTGGAAGTGCTTTGGTTGTGTATTCCTGCATAGCAGAGGTTTGGACTGGATGGACATTGTGGTATGTTCCACCTCTATGATTCTGTGACCCCAGCATTACAGATAAAGTATCCAGAAGTGTTTGGGAAAATGCATGTGAACCATAGGACTATTTGTTCTTGATATATTCTGACCTAATGGAAAATTTTAAATTTTGCTGCTAGTCTTTTACCTTCTGCAACCCTAGCATGTATCCAGGCCGGCTCAAAGCAGCAGTCTGGATACTGCCTTAGTAAAGCAGAGATTTCTTTTCCATACATTCCCAACTAGACATGGGTATTGCTTTCCCTATATTTTGGGACTATCTTATCATATTAGTTTTCACTGGCTCTTCTATCATTTCTGTGCCTAACAAAAAATTATAAATTTTTAAAATTATTTTTTCCTATTTCCTTTAATGATCTTATCAAATTCTGTCTCCTTAGTTTTTTGTGGGGTTTTGGGGCTATATGGCCATGTTCTAGAAGAGTTTCTTCCTGACGTTTCGCCAGCATCTGTGGCTGGCATCTTCTTACTTTCTATACCAATTGTGGCCAGATCCCTTTTCACTGAAAACTATGAATTAACTAATAATACCTGGTAGAGTACCAACTTCAAACCAGTTTTACTGTAAATTTGTGAATAAACACTGCAATACTATACAGTGCTCCCTCGGGTTACGAAATTAATTCGTTCCGCGGCCGCTTTCGTAACCCGAAAAGCCTTCGCAAGCCGAAAACCCATAGGCGCTAATGGGGAAAAGCCGCGATTTCGTGTGAAATAGCGCCGAAAAGCACCAAAAAATTTTTCGTAACCCGAAAAAACATTCGTAACCCGGAACAATTATTTCCTATGGGATTTTTTCGTATCCCGGAAATTTCGTAACGTGGGTATTTCGTATCCCGGGGTACCACTGTATGTGGCTCCTGACAAATAAGGCACATGAGTCCAGTGGGACTTACATCCAAATAAGTGATTATGGTTATTAGATCTTGATTAATCAGTATAATCTGGTTTAATCAATAGGACTAAGAATAAAGAAAGATCATTTTTAATATTTGAGGCTATTTTTTCTGGTATGTTACTGTCGCTGGAAATGAATGGGAAAATACAGTAAGTTGGACTTCCCCAACCTCCTTCATAATGTTGCATCTACACTGTACCAATACAGTTTGATACTACTTTAAATGCTGTAGCTCCATCCTGTGGGATTTATAGTTTTATAACGGCTTTAGCCTTCTCTGCCAAAGAGTGCTGGTGTCTCGCAGAACTACAAATCTCAGAATTCTGTAGGATGTTGTCAAACTGTATTATTTACACAGTGTAGATTCACCCTAAATCTGTATTTTCATATTTTAGGTTTTGTCATTCATCATGCAGTATACAAACAAGTGTGTATATTGAAACTTTAGGTTCTGGTAACTCTTGTTAGAGATCTGTGGCTTAGTGGTTAACATGTCAATTCTGATGATTGGAAGATCAGAACGTTGGCAGTTTGAGGCCCGAGTGCTGCATGATGAGGTGAGCTCACAGCGTCTGCCAGCCCAGTAATCTAAAAGCATGCAAATGCAAGTAGATAAATAGGTACCACTTTGTTGGGAAGGTAATAGCGTTCCGTGTAGTCATTCTGGCTACATGACCACCAGAGTCATCTTTGGACAATGCTGGCTCTTTGGCTTAGTAACAAAGATGAGCTCCACCCCCTACAGTTGGTTATGGCTAGACATTCATGTCAAGGGAAAAGCTTTACTTTTACCTAATTTTTGTTTAGACTGAATTGGTTTCCAAATTGTTATTTCATTGGCAGAAGAGCCTCTGAGCAGAGTTGTGCTGAGAATACATCTGTTAGTTGAAGCAGAAGGCCCAATTCTCTCCCAAACTGCCTTCTCTTTTGTTCTTGACAGTCTGCCACCCAGCTATCATTTTTTGAAACATTGGAGCACTGTAGTTGAAGGAAAGAAATGGAAGAGATAGTTGCCTCTCCTGTTCAATCAGTGGAAAATCACCACTGGCTCAAAATCCTCCTGTTTGTGCGTGCCTTTCCATCTGCATGAGGCCTTTGCTGGATCCAACCTATTGAATCAAGTAATTGGTTAAAAGGAAAATGATTAATCAATTAAAATTTTTGTAATTAGCTGTCAGCCCCCATTTCCTGACATTTATTTGGTTTTTACAGTGATGGAGTATGCTTATGGACACTAAATTGCAGATTAATGGAGCAATTTATGAACCCTACATATGGTTTCTAAACCTATATATTTAAAAATACCTCTATATAAGTTTCAGTCAAAGAGATTTTCTCAAAACAAAGCCTGTTTTAGTTCCCATAAACTCAGACAAGCTTCCTGCAAAAAATGTGGATTCCATTCTGTGGAATAAATTATTGGAGTGGGGGATTGACAATAGCACAATTTGTCATCTGCCACCATGGCAGAAGTGCTCCCTCCCGCTATTTTTCATGGCCATGGAGTTCTATAGTATGGTAATATATTTGAGACAATACCTTGTATGGTATGGTATAGTATGCTAATATATAGCATGGTAATATATTTTGGACAATACCTTGTTCTTACCACATACTGAGGGATAGAATAACCATGTTTCCTTAATGAGATTTTTTTTCTTTCATTTAATTCATTTTCATCATTAAAGATCTAATTCGTGTTATTATTCAGTTATAGAATCACATTTATTTCATTATACATGCAAATAAATTATTCATTTTGATTTCTTCATTGATGCTTCTTTTCTTTCGTCAACTGATATGGGAAGCTGTTTCATTTTGCTTACAGTTTTCCCAGAACACTGCAACAACCATGGAATTGTGGGTAGATAAAATGGTGGCTCACAGTAGCCAGCCAATAAGACTAGGTTTCTGTGGCTGGAGTAAGTTTTTTGATTTCCCCATTCTAAATATCACTAATGAGAAATAAATAATTTAAGTTTTAAAAAGCATAACATTTCATTTATTGTGAACAGTGGTATACTGGCAGGTCCTCAGCAGGACAGCAACACACCCACAGACAGGCAACGATGCCAGCCTAAAACCATTTTAGTGGGTTTTAGGTCATGTCCACCATGATCTAGAATTACTCTCCAAGTTTTAAATTAAATTGTATATTTTCTAACTAAAAGGGGCAACTTAATTAAATTTATTTCAGCTGCAGTTGTTGATTTAAGTTACAATTTGACATTAACTTAATTCCTGAATTAAATTACTTATTAATGAAATGAGAGGTAGTGCAAAAGAGCTAACAAATGTTACATTTCCCAGGTTGTTGTTTATTCAAAGCTGAGTTTTCTTGAGTTTTTGTAAAGCTACTTCTTGCTTTCTGTTAATCCTTCAGAGTTGGAGAATTACAGTATTTAGATAACAAGATACAAACCACTTATTTTAATTTAGGATTAGAGTGTGATAGTTCTAAGTTTAAGGCATTCCATGTCACCCCTCCTATTGATTTCATCCTATATCACACCATACAGAATCCTTGGTTTTTTTTTTTTTTTACTAATGTTAGTCATAAATCATAATTCCCATGTATCACTAAATGTAATGGTAACAGTTGTAACATAAACAAATAGCAAAATTAAAATTAACATCTTTAAATTACAGTATCATACACACAGTCTAAATGTATTTACATGTACATAGTTTCATGTGGGTTTAGTGAAAATTTGGTAAGATGGGATGTTTTCAAAGAAAATTTTAAAAGAATAAAAACTATACACACACAAATATATGTACATATTTTTTTCTATTTCTTTTGGCCCATTCTCACCCAAAGGCAGACGTTTAGGGAGCAGTAGTGCTACCAACCCCTTTAGAGTGTCATCTGCTATGACCTGGATCCCCTCTGCCCATAGCTCCTGGTGAAGCCCCTGGTGAATCCAACATACAAGCAGATAGAATGATCAACTACCTTCAAGGTATTTGTTACTGATGATAGTCATAATATGCATGCTGCAAGTAGTTAGGATTGCCAGGTGAAATGAAGGGCCAGGCCTTTGACCCTTTAATGGTTATGTAGAAGAAGGAATTTCAGTAGACATTGCCCGCATGAAAACCAACACCTGCTGAAATTTATTGTTCTGCACAGCCATTAAAGTGACAGGAACTCTGTCCCTTAGTTCTGTTTATAACTCCAGATGTACCTAAATTCAGAAGATTAGGAATCATTCCAGTAATTCCCCATAGTGGAAACATAACCATGTGATACTGATGCCAAAAGACACCTCAGAAGGACCTCAGCATGTTTAAAAGTTAAAAATACAATGGACCCTTGTTATACGCTGGGGTTTGGTTCCAAGATCCCCCGTGGAAAACAAAATCTGTGGATGTGCAAGTCCCATTAAATATAATGACATAGCAAAATGGTGTCCCTTATAAAAAAAAAATGGAAAATGAAGGTTTGATATTTGAAAATTATACTTTTTTGAAGATTTTCAAACTGTGGATGCTTGAATCCATGTATAAAAAATCTGTGTATAAGAAGGGTCGACTGTAGTTTTAAAACCATGTGTATTACTATTTTGAGATACATCAGTGAGGTTGTAATAAAAAGAGATGTTTTAATTTGGTCCCTAAATGATATGTGTTTTGGCACCTCTAAGAGGAGGACATGCCTTATGTATAGAACATGTAAAAGTATGTACATTAAACATGAAATATGATCATAGAATCATAGAATCGTAGAGTTGGAAGAGACCACTAGGGCCATCCAGTCCAACCCCCTGCCATGATATTATGTTGTATATAAAAAAACTAACAAAGGTGCGTTACAGACCGCCGAAAAGCGGCGGCCTGTACCGCCCCTTTCCCCGGGGTATCGGGGCCTCAGTGGTCAGAACGGCAGCCGCTGAGGCCCCGATCCGCCGCTTTCCAGGCTGCGGGGAAGCAGCAAAAGGCTGCTTCCCCGCAGCCTGGAAAGGGGTGTCCTTGGGGCTTCAAGCCCCAAGGCACCCCGCGGCGGTGGGGAGGAAGAGAAAGGGGCCCCCCTTTCTCCCTTGCATTGCTGGGCGCAGCCGTCTGAAGGCTGCGCCCAGCGCCGCAAAGCAGCGCCGCAAACCAGGAAGGAGCTCCGAAACGGAGCTCTTTCCTGCTCCATGCAAAGGGATCACTAAGCGCCCTCGCGCGGAGCAATGACATCACGTCCGTGCCGCCCCATATAGAGGCGGCGCGGTCGTGACATCGTCATGGCGGCCCCCATGTAGATGGGGCGCTGCCATTTTGTACGGACGCAGTCTGTACTAGGGTTAGGGGTGCGGAAGCACCGCACCTTCCTAACCCTAGTATGGACTGACTCCGTACTAAAAGGCCCGCCTGTAACGGGCCTATGTCCACCTGGGAGCACAAATATAACTCCATGGGTCTTAAGTCCTTTTCTTTTACAACTGAGTCCAGTTCTCTGTCAGCTAGAATATATGGGCTCTTTGTGTGTGTTGTTTTTACAGCTTTCTTCTGATTAAAGAAATCTTATAATGCATTCCAACACATCATCTAAATCCAATAGTAGTTCCAATTAGATGTCCTCCACTAAAATGAATAGAATGTTTACATATGAACCAACATTTTACAGATGAAAATTGGGACAGTTGTGACCAAGCAACATCAGAGCGTAGCCAAAGTGGCAAAAATTAATGGGGAAGACCTAGGATTGCTGTACCAGATAATTTTTACTTGATCCTACTGCAAAAGTCAAAATGTTGCTGCCACCAATTCCTCTCTCTCTCTTTATTTTTGAGTGCAAATTCCTTTGCACTTTGAACTCACTTTGTAGCAAACCTCAGTAAGCAGAGGCCAAAGAGCAAAATGGGAGGAGGAGAGAATCTGGAACCTATTATCTATCTATCTATCTATCTATCTATCTATCTATCTATCTATTTCTATAGTGCTGTATAGATTATTTCTATAGTGCTGAGTACATACAAATGATCAAATCAATAAAAATAAAGCCTGCAAATGGTGTACAATCTACAAAATACATATAAAACAATAGGTAATAATATAAAATAAAATTGGTTAAAATAAGGAGGCAACAATTAAAAACATCTACATCAACTATCCAAACAAAAATCAGATAGAACACGGCTGGAAAGGTGGGACAAAAGAGGATTAATCAGCACTTAACCTGCCAAATGTGAACAGTTGGAAGATGTTTCTACATACAATCCACTTATGTTTCACTAAATTGAGTAGATAAGACTGATACCTGATGCAGGGCCATGTCTCTCCAAAAATAAGCCCTGTTCAGCAGGATTTACTCTGAAGTAGGTGTCCACAGAGTGCAGTTATAATAGGAATGTATAAAATTCGACTGTTACTTGAATAACTAGGTTTTAATTAATGATATATACAATCTAACCTGTTGACGAAATGCTGGAAACCTTATTGTGCTGATTCTGTTCCAATGATTCCAGCTTTCATTATGCATCTGTGCAGTTCTTAAAAAGGTATTAACCTTTAATACAATTGGACCACATTATAGATAGTTAATTTAAGTTTAGATTGCCTATGTATTGAAGTGCATCTAATGATTTAAAAACAGTGTCAGGATAAGTTGGCCCAGGTTAACATAATAGATTTTGCTCTTATTGTTTATTTTATTGTTATATATTGCAAGGCCTTATTATGTTTGATATTGATCTATATTTTTAAGTTCAGAACTGCTCCAAACTATAATTAAGGCAGTTAATCCCATTTCTGTAGGTAGTTAACTTCAGCAGCAAGCACTATTCCAATTATGCTGAGCAAGGTACAACGACCAATATGGTTGGATTAAGCTGTCTGAAGGTAGGGAGGAACTTTATTGTGACAAACTAATTAGGTTACAGTCTTATGGTGAACTCAGAAGTCAAATATCACCAATTACGGTGTGACATGCAATGAAAAACTGAGACAAACCTAATTAGCTCGCCTAATAGAAGGAGTCATCTCCAGAAAATTCTATCTTATATGTTTTGTTTTCTTGACCTCAGATGCCTTCTGGAATCAGAAATAATCTCTTTTGTGTTGTTGTTGTTGTTGTTTTTAATCAAAACATTGTTTAGAAAAGAGCCTCGTAAAAGAACAGAGCTTTGGAATATAACAACATTTGTTAAATCTCTCCAAGAAACAAACAAACAAACAAACAAAGACCAAAAACAAACTGTGCAGTGTGACTGCTTCTGTTAGGGTCAAACCAACCAGTTGTGCCCTCTTGGGAACATCCCATCCCATCTTCCTTCTCTCCTCTCTTAAATTTAATGGTTTGTGGTTAATGTACATGTTCAATCCTCATTATATTTCCATCTTGTTTCTCAGTGGCCCTGTTTGGATTAGAACCTTTTCAAGCTCTAGTAAATTAGGTTCAGTCTTAGGGGCAGTTATCTATAAATACAAATTCCTATTACAGTTTCATTTTATTTTTAATTCTGCTTTTGTTTAGCTGTCTTGAGTTTATGAAACCAGAAAGCCATGACTTTGCCCCATGCCTTATCTTCACAGAAAAGAAATGTTTCCCCATGATTTGAGATTTCTAAGATTAACTAATTATATAAATAAATAAATCCCTTGACATGACTGTACTGAATGTGGAGCTGTGTGATCAATTTGACTAAACTGAACGAGATTGATTTGGACTGTATTTGTCTGGATCACACTGATCCATACCAGTTCAGACCAATTTGGTGAGCTGGATGTTAAAGCTGCTATAAAAGAAGGTCAGATAGTGTGCCTTAAAATGTTGCAAAGCACAGTAATCAAAGCAAATTTAAGGATAGGAAAAGCAGCAAGGAAAGAGGTAAGCTGGAATTTGCTAATTGGCAGTTTGAACAACTTCCAATTTGGGGCAGGAATCTCACCTATAGTCTCCCATCATGATGCTTGGGAAGGATGGATTGTGCTTCTAAACTCTTGCTAATTCTTGTTTAGTAGTAGTAGTAGTAGCAGCAGCAGCAGCATTTTTTAAAAGTGTTTTGTTTGTTTGGTAACATGTTTCTATAACTTCTGTTTCTCCTTCCTTTATCCTAGCAGTACCAAACCTTCAGGCACTATCCCTCCCCAATTTTTTTTTATTTTTATTTTTTGCACAGTAGAATAAACTTATTACACTGTCTAATCCATTTTTTTTACTTTACAATTAATACTGAATCACAAAGATGGTGTAACAATTTGATAAAATTTTCCCAGGAAACAGTATTTTTGGGGTGTGAAAGCCCAATGCAAGTCACAACTAATCCAGGAGCTGGTGCAATAATGCAACTCTGTTGTTTAATCTTAATAAAATTGCATCATACTCTCCAACATTAGACAGATGAAAAGTGGGACACATGTAACAAAGGAACATCCGAGTATGATCAAGATGTCAAAAATTATTAATGAGAGAGAGCACAAGCTAAGAGAAAGTGCAGCAGTTACTTTTTCCTAAGCCTACTGAAAAAATCAGGAGTCTGTCTCTTCTCCTTCCCCTACCTCCCAAATTTAATAAATACAAATGATTTTTGCATTTTGATCTCAGTTTGCAACAACTGAAGTAAACTGAAGACAAAGTGGGAGAGTGAAAGAAAGGGAGAGGAGCTGTGACATTTTAAAAGCAGCTGAAAAAGAGGATTCATCAGGACCATTGGCTGCCTGCACCTGCATGTCTGGCAGATGATTCAGGAAGGGCACAGTTTGATGGCCTTCATAAACAGTGGTGAGATTTGTTTGCCCTGGCATTTAGGCATCAGGCTGTAGCTTGTGAGGAGGTGAAGATGTATTTTATGGCCTTGCCACTCTTTCACAAGCTTCTTTTGGATCTTGTGCGTGTGCAGTGTGAGGTATGCTGGTTGCTTCGGGGTTGCTTTCTGCCTTTTTCTTTTTCGCCAACTCTACACTGTATCTGGGGGACATTGTCAATTGGCTTGGGTGGTGTCTGTAAAATAGGTTGTTATTGGCAGGTTATGATGGGAAATATTAGGGTTGGATGTACACCTTGGCACACTTTCGATGAAGAGTTGGGCCTGGAACTGCCACCTGAGATATGGGATCCAGGGAGGCAGAGAAATCCTCCCCTTGTGGCTTTTTTTGTGGGGGTTCTCTCCTGTAGTGTATAGGGGGGGGGGGGGGGGTTGTGTATTGTATATTTTTTTAGTAAACATCTAGCCAGGGAGCAACCAATTATATTGGATTGCTCTCAGGCTGTCAGGGCCATGGATGGTGAACTTTGGAGAGGTTGAAGGTAAGTCAGGAAATAGTCCAGGTATGAACACAGCAATGCCAAGTTCCAAGAGTCCAATGGAATAAAGGCAGAATGAAGGAACAGACCAGGTCTAAACATAGCAAACCAAACAAGGCAAAATACAAATGGGGCAGTACAGAAAACTGTGTTGCTGTGGCAAGGGTTGAGAGGTGAGTGTAGTCCTTAAATGGCTGTACTTCCAGATACTCCAGCTGCCCTGCATGAGTAGAGCCAGCTGTGCTTGGTGACTTAACCCTGATCCTTCCAGAACTCTGGCAGCTCAGGCCTGGTCCTGTAAAGACTGTGGCAAAAAGACTCCAGATCCAGAGGTCCTATTCTGCAATGACGTACTTGGCTGGACCCTTACAATGGGTCAGGGATTTTACCCAAAGGAAGACTCAGGAGCTGGTCGCAAGTTGACACCTGGTATTAGCTGGACTCACAACAGGTTGCTCCACCTACCACATCATTTATCCCCAGGTTCAGTTTATTAAATAGGTTTTTGTTCAAAGTGGCTTTTGTTTATCCCAATGTCTTGTATCTGTTCTCATTATATTATGGTTGTTCATCAATGGAGGGTATGTGTCAGGGTACATTGTCAGTATAGCCCCCACTTTAGTCATAATCATGCAAGGTGTTTCTTCAACCACTACAGCCAAAGTAACTGGGATGCTCAAATTGTTGGTCCCATTGGAGGAAGTATGAGAGGACTATTGCCTCTTTGACAATTAACTGGTAATTAGAAACATAAACATAGGGATTATTTGTGAATTTTAAAAAATGTTTAAGGGTTTTCAAAATGTGTTGGAGTTTACACACTTTTTCTCTGTGAGTGTGAACAAGAGATATAAGAGATCTTTCCTCCATTGCAAAGCTGCTGCACCAAATGGTCTTGATGTGTTTGTTGTAGTTCTTACTGGTGCAGTTTGCACAATTTGTGCAACATCTACTTTGTGTAAAATCCCATTCTCTGCACATAATGAATGCCTTCCTTACTCCTCTTTGTGATGCTGAGCATGTACACAGAGCAAGCACAACAGGAAAAGGCACTGACAAACTACCCATTGTCCTTACTTTTACTGTAGGGGAACAGGTATCACATTTTTCAAAGCTGAACATTTTACAGAAATACACAAAAACTACTTACATAAATGGTCAGATTTCGTCTCAAAACAAGAAAAAAGTGACTATTGCAGCACACTTGTTAGAGTGACAATAAGAAGTTTATCGCACCAGGGTTAAAATGTTCTCCAGTGCACTCTAACGTGCCCGCCCGCGAACATGACGGGAATGCGATGGGGCCAAGAACCCCATTTTATCGCACACTGGAACGCCGCCTTTGCCTCCGGGCATTCCAATCGCGTTCCCGTTGAGTTCCAGGGGACGCCATTTCTGAGAACTGTTTCAAAGCATGGTAAAATTCTTGGCCGCATTGCGTTCCCTTCACGTTCCATGTGCGCCCATGCGTGGGCATGTTAGAACACACTGGGGAACGTTTTAACCCCGGTGCGATAAACTTCAAGAACACAGTACACATTCCTGTGTAGAAATGAGTCTATACAAACACTCCAGTCAGATTCTCTATGTGTGACATGGAGGGAGAAGGTGTCATCTTGTTCTTTGAGTTAGGCAGCAAAACATTTTGGCTGACTTTGCTTTTTCTCCTCTTTCTGTGTGGATGGAGGCTAGTTGTATTTAGTCAGTGCTAGTAGCAAGTTGGGGTATAGGTTATTAGGTCAGATATATCTTGCTGGGTTATGGATTGAAATTGTCTGTAGAACTAAATCATGTGAGCCTCAGCATAATTCAGTCCTCTCTGAAATTTGGTTTAACCCAAATTTAAATTTGTAGTAAATTCATGACTGCTGGGTTTTCATGCTAACTTTGTTTGCTGCTTTGTCCTCATTCTCTAAATTTAGAAAGAAAAAATGCTACTCTGTTTCTGTATTTTCACTTTTGCTCCACAGATGATAACTTGTCTGGTGCACAGTATCTAGGTCTTCAGATTTGTTTCTCTGTGAAGGCTCTAATCCTTTTAAGTGCAATAATTATTTTTTCAAGGTGCCATAACTTTGAAGCACTTCAAAAACTGAAATGATTTGTATTCAAAACAGGTTTGGATAAACATATTGGAGTATTATAATGATGTCATAAAACTATTTATTCCAATATTCACATTCAGCTTTTAAAAATTAATTTGATACTTGGTGCTAAATTTAATTTCTGATTTTTGTAGATCTTTACTTTCCAAAATGACCCCCTCCTTGAAAAATAACAGGACACTTAATATTTTGAAGTATTCCATTTTCTCCTGTGCATCTAATCAAATAGTTAAATGTCAGATTTTCTTGTCTTACCCTTATTGCCCTCATTATCTTTCCATCTCCATTTTGTGGTTCTTTTGAATCACATTTATTATCTATCTTTCTATTGTTAAAATGCTTCATAAATCAAACTGTGTTGTCAAGCATAAATTTTGTTTTTAAGTGCTACACACTTTCTCTGTGACTCATTTCAGTAAGTCTGTGTGTTAGCAAAGAAATGGCATTAATAAGCACTAAATATATTGCATAATTCAAGGTGAAATCAGCAGAAAAGAAAGGTGGTGGGTGCAAGAAGATATATTGAAAAATGTGCAAATCTGTCTCATAATGTGTGTACTGAGGCACCTTTTCTCATCAATGATGTGAAACTTTGCAAATACTCTTTACAGTTTAGAAATATCTGGCCTAAAAGTAATTTTGAGACCTTGCTAACTTTGGTGGTGGCCATTCCCACTTCCATTGCACAGTAAACCAGAATGATTCAACTTCAAGAACATTATCAGAAACAAAGAGGATGGCTGTGTGAATAACATACATCTGATAAGAGCATGTCTGTTACTGTTTTTAAGGACCTATGATAAACTCCAGCAGTGACCCTTGGCAAGGTGATGGAGCCCAGAAACTGATGTTGAGCCTAGTATACAGGTTGAGTCTCCCTTATCCAAAATGATTAGGATTGGAAGTATTTTGGATTTGGATGGGTTGTTGTTGTTGTTGTTGTTGTTGTTGTTGTTTTGGAAAACCTGTATTTTCATATATGTAGATAATAAGGTATCTTGGAGATGGGGCCCATGTTTAAACACAAAATTCATTTGTGTTTCAAATACACAGTTTTTTGTGGGTTTTTCGGGCTATGTGGCAATGTCCTAGAAGAATTTATTCCTGATGTTTCACCTGCATCTGTGGCTGGCATCTTCAGAGAATGATGGCATAGAGGTGTGTGGGGTGTATATATTGTGTGACCCTTGTTTGGGAGAAAGTGATTTACATGTTAATCTGTGTGTTCGTCTGTTGGTGAATGGCAAGGCCTCAGGGTGGGAGGACATGCAAGAAGAATTTGTGTCTATTTAATCATTGATCCTTTGGCTGCTAGACAATGGAATAGAAGTAGAGATGTGAAGGCCCATGGAAAAATAAGGGAAAAATATTTTTGTCTGTTTTTTTCCTGAATCATTCTAAAATAAAGTATTCCATAATTTATTTTCTTCCATTTTTCCATTTTTCTTTTTTCACTTTTTCCCCATTTTTTCCTAAAAAAAAAAAAAATCCCAGGAAAAATGCTGAAAAGGGGGCGGGGGGGGGGGAAGAAAAAAATTTAAAAAGCCAGTCCAAATTAACAAAATAAACATAAGGAACTCCATTCAGATAGAAAACAGAAATATACACATACAGGATGGGTATATTCATCTGGCTTGAAAGCAGCACAAATGAAAAGCATCTAGGAACTTGTTAGACCACTAGCTAGATATAAGTCAGCAGTGCAGTGCACCAGCCAGAAAAATCCAATGAAATTCTAGGCTGCATTACCAGGAGTATAGCATCCAGATAAAGGGAAATCACAGCACCACTCTAGTCTCCTTTGATCACATGTCACCTTGAATACTGTGTACAATTCCAGGCATAACTGTGCTGGAAAAATATTGACACACTGGAATGTATCTAGTGGAGGGCAATCACGATGGTGAAAGGTCTGGAAGCAATGCCTGGTTATGAATGCCTTAGATTGCAGGGTATGTTTAGCTTGTCGAAGGGAAGCTAGATAGATGATAGGAAAGCCATCTTTAAATACTTGAAGTGATGTAATGTAGAAGATGAAGTGAGCTTGTTTTCTGCCTCTCCAGAGACTAGAACAAGAACCACTGGATTCAAATTACAAGAAAAGAATTCCACCTAAAGATTAGGATGAACTTTTTGACTATAATAACTGCTTGACCGTGAAATAGACTGCCTCAGACAGTGGTGGACTCTCCATCTTTGGAGGTTTTTAAAGAGAGGTTTAATTGGCATCTTTCAGGAGTGCTTTAGATTATCACATGGGCTTTATTGTTTTCCCAATGGGATAAATGCTTGTTTAACTTTAGAGATGAATCTTACCGCATTCTCCCATCTGCAGCCTGTCTGCAGCCCACATGTGCTTGAAAAGCCGCGGGATAAGCCCAGATTGCAGATGGGCTGCAGACAAGTGAATGTGGTAAAACCCATCTTGAAAGATAAGCACATGTTAACCCTGTCAGGAAGACAGGATAAAGGCAATAATCTCACTAGTTTGACAAGAGGGACCTGTGATTTCTTGCAGTTTATAATTGTAGGGTTTTTTTTTAAAAAAAGAAATCTCTTCCTGTATGAAGAGAGTAAAGAAATTATTTTTTTAATTTTTCCCTAAATTTCCTCATATAGTAATAAAGTGCTTCTGATTTAGCACTAGCAGGGTCCTTTTCTTTTCCTACCTCCTTTCCCCCTTGACCAGTGATCCAAGGCCATTAGCTTATATGACCTGAAGCCTTGAAAGAGTCATTCCTGTTAATCTGGGGAAATTTGCAATCATTTTATTTTGGATAATTATATTAACTACCACATATCTGAAATTATTTTCCACTAAAGTGGTTATGAAATCATTGGATATGCCCATATCCAGTCATTTTTGTCTGTTTGAGTTGAAGATTATTGGTGCATTTCTTTTACATTATCCAAGACTACCTCTCCTCCAGTTCCAACAAACTGATCAATTTCCAATCATAGTAATAACAATAATCACAAAAGACAAATGATGACTATTGTTATAATAGATATATTTTGTCACTCTTCACTAAAATGGTTGTAATCAAGCTCTGTTTCCCACACCTCCCCATCTCCAGAGGAAAAGAAAGAACCATCTGCTTCCCTTCCTTGACATTTCTAAGGGAGAAGATCTGAAACTTTCCTCTCTCCACTTTCCCCATGATCCCAAAATTTCAACAGCCCAGGAGGAGAGGTTTAATTAAGCCCCTTGCCTATAACATCAGGCTGCATCTGATTATGTAGATGTCAAGACATTTCCACTTGAAAGATTTAAAACGAGAAACATTTTAGACAATCACTTTAAGGTAGTTGTTCTGATCCTCATAATATGTTGGGCAGTGCCATTTGCTGCCCTAACAGAAAACTTAAGACTATCACCATATGAATTAAATAGCTTAGATCATGTATATTTCTATGTCAAATGTCAAAGAAATTATTGAAATACTGTGGGCCCTCCCCTTACATGGAGGATCCGTACCACTCCCCCCCCCCCCGCGTAAGGGAAAATACGCATATGCTCATGTCCCATAAGAAACAATGGGGGGCGTGCATGTGGCAGTGGTGCGGTGCACATGCCACAGACGCACACACCATTGTTATTGTCACATGGCTTCCACATAAGCAGTGTACAGGCGTACTGTAACAATATTTGCTTTAGATAAAATTAATTTTATTTTTTCTGGATTGCTGGAATACATTTTCATATTTGATCTGTCATCTTATTTTTTATATTTTATTGGTTATCTAGAGAGGGGGAGAGAGAGAGTATAAAATCTGTCTGTCTATGTATCTATTTATCTATCTATCTGCTGATTATTTGCTTTTGTGTATTCTAGTGGGCAAACATAAAAAAGTTTGACTTTAGCATCAATCTTATTGATGTGCCAAAAATAAGTGAAATACAAGGCACTGATGACGTGTTGTAATCATATGTATAGGTTAATATGTTATCATAATACACAGTATTTTAAAATATTGTGTGTGAGTATTAAGAATATATTTTAAGAAAGTGCCTTTTTCATATGCCAATCAATCTTGTTCATGCAAAAATAACTGCACAATAAATATTTTTAAATATTTATAATAATGCAGCCTTCCAAATAGTCAATTGTTATTTTGAAAATCCCAAACCAAATTTTCTAGCATAAAATTTTAAGTTCTTGGAACCAGAAAAATAATTTCTAGTCTTTTTATGAGGTTAAGATTTGTTTGTGGCTGTGGGAAAAATCTGATATGAAAGGTATAAGCTCTAAAGTGTCAGAAGATATTTTTATGTAAGATTGCTTTTGAAAACAGTGCATTCCCCAGAGAGCCAAGGGTGGACAACCTGCAACCTTCAGCCAAATTTCATTTACACCTTACTGTAATTTAAAAAGTCCATTGCAAACAATCAGTTCAGACCACTGGCACTAGTAATCTGTTTCAGTTGGCTGCTGGTTGGGGAAAGGGGGATAGGAGAGAGAAGAGGGTGCCATCAGGAGGGAGAGGGAGCAAAAGAGAGGAAAGGGGGAAAGAAAGAGTGGGCAAAGAAGATGATGGCAGAGAAACATGAAAGAAAAGCCACCACCCACTTTTTGATTTTGGCCTTCCCATTGCTGGCAGATCCCCAAAAGATTAGTTGTTGTATACCTTCAAGTCATTTCTGACTTAGCCACTCTATGGGGAACCTATCATGGGGGTCTCTGGAGCTGAGAACATGTGACTCACCCAGGGTTACCAAGTGGATTTCCATGACTGAGCAGAAAACTGAACCCTGGTCTCCAGGGTCATAGTCCAATGCTCAAACCACTATACCACAATTAAAAGGAAAAACTAAAACAAAGAAACAAAATCGCTCCTGCAGAAATGGACTTCTCCACTGGGGGGGCAATCCTATGTTCCTAATTTAAGGCTGTCATGAAACACTGTCATAAATCACTCTTTGGGGAGTGCAATTAGCTGATCCTTCCTACAACCATCCAACCAATAGAGGAGACAGATACCAAAATGGCAGCATTTCAGTCTGAACTACTATTATGATTTTTTGCACTGGGACTGAGAAGATCCCAGTTCTAGTGCTTGCTGAGTCATGTAACTCACTGGATTACTTTGGCTGAGTCACTCTTTATCAGCCTGAGCACTTCACCAGGATGTTGTGAGGTTAAAGTGAGGAGAACCATGTACACTGCCTTGTTCAATGGAGAAAAGGAAGGGTAGGACTGAAGCTAATAAATAGAAATAAATTTGTCTGCCTACTCAAGACAAGATGTTTCTGCCAAGGTTCCTTCTTCTACAAAGTTGCACATTTGAAACAGGGCCAAATTTAATTCATAAGCCACTTTATGCAGTCCTGTAAATATTTGCATGATGATAACATTTACTAATGTGAATGGCAATTAATTGCCCATGAAGACCTTTTTGTTTCCCCAAACTATGACTCTGTATCTATGTGCAAAATAGTTACATATGAGAAAACAATGTAGACTTTGGGAGTTTTAATTCTTTTTTTTAAAAAAAAAAACACAAATACAAAAATGACACCCAGATACTGTACTAGGGTTTTCCAAAATAGTGAGTAAACATTACTTGTTACAGACTGATAAAAGTAATTATATTGGCAATGATTATGTTATTTTGCAAAATTTATATTATCGCCCTCTTGTATTCCCCCAAACTGACACATTACAAGTAATTTTTTTACTTTCATTGCGTTTCTTCCCATATCTGGAAGCAAAGTTGTATATTACTTCCCTTCTGTGAAGTTGAAGGCTTTCATGGCTGGCATCCATAGTTTTTTGTGGGTTTTTCGGCTATGTGGCCATGTTCTAGCAGAGTTTCTTCCTGATGTTTCACCAGCATCTGTGGCTGGCATCTTTAGAGAATGCTTGCCTGGAAAGGAGGTGTGTGAACCCAGGAAGGCAGGAGTGATTTGCATGTGGATTGTTCTGTTGCTAATGGCAGGCCTCAGGGTGGGAGGGTCTGCAAAAGAGGATTAGTATCTGCTTGATTAGTGCTCATTTTCTGCTAGGAGATTTCTCATTTGCATTTGTTGAGTCTTTAATCTTGCTATTTTTGAGGACTGGTAGCCAAACCATTAGCAACAGAAGAATAAACATGCAAATCACTCCTGCCTTTCCAGGTCACACAATATATATACCCAAGTCCTTTCCAGGCAAGCATTCTCTGAAGATGCCAGCCACAGATGCTTGCGGAAGTCAAGAAGAAACTCTTCTAGAATATGGCAACATAGCCCGAAAATCCCACAAAAACTACTTCCCTTCCTTTTTCTTTCCTGTTGGTGATGGGCAAAACTCCCTGCACTTTCATTCAGAATTTGGCTCCTTGCTGAAACTTGTACGTGGGGAGCTTTCTGGAAAAGCTTGTGTATGTTTTAAGATTTCTCTCCCGGCTTGTAATGTTTATACCTGTGCACTATCCCTTGTGATCTGTACAGCTGGTATTCAGTATCTGCTGGCGTTTTTCTCCAGGACACCCTGTGTATACCAAAAGCCATGGATGCCCAAGCCCTACTATATACAGTGATGTAGTAAAATAGTGTCCGTTATCTAATATGGCAAAATCAAGGGTTCCTTTTTGGAATTTTTGTGTGTGACCATAGTTGGTTGAATCTGTAGATGCAGAATTCTTGGATACAGCCAACTTTAGTTTATTGCTTAGCCATGGCAGCATAGAGATGTGGCTTATGATGCCTAGATGGGAAAAGAGGCAGCCACACTGTAATTATTTGCTGGAAGCTAATATTTACAGGGTGGTGTCTGTTTTCCTATCTACCATACAGCCATCCTACCATACAGTGTACCTACTGACCCAGCCACCATAGTTTTATCTGTGCTGCTGACTCCACTCCCTTTAAAAATAAACAAACAATTCATTACCATTAGAGAGGAAGCCAGGTAGTTATATGACCAGGTAATTATTATTAGTAGTATTATTATTATTTGTATTCCACTTTTTCACAAAGGAATCAAAGCAGATTCCAACAGTATAAATAAAACATCAAACAATTAAAAATTACAGTTAAAAAAAATCCCAAAACCCCAACCCTCCCCCCAGAGATAAAAACAGTGATCAACCTATAGAAAAAGATTAAACATCAAAAAATTTAAAACTATCCAGTAGGAATACATTACAATTTCAGGCAAATTAGCACAAGAAATGAATCTTCCTCTAGAGGAGCGGGCATGAGGGGTGATGGTATCAATCAATTTGGTGTCAGTATCAATAGAGGGGGAATGGAAGTCTGATGGATCATATGAATTGGAAGTCAAGGGTGGTTGGAATGAAAGAGACAGGCAGCTAGTTGAGGGAGAGAATAGAAAAAGTTTAATGGTTGACCAGACAGTGTGAGCAGATGGAACCCAGCCTGCCCTGTATTTGATCCCATTATCAGGGACTTAAGTGGTCAAACTTAGCATAAAAATGAGCTTGGAACAAGCAGTTGTGTTTCTGAGATTTGAAAAAAAATTGCTCTGATCTTAATTGTGATTGTCCTATCACTAATTAAAAAAACAGGTCTGAGATGTGCATGATCAATTAAGTACTTTGGAGGAGATGTATAGGGTGGTGGTGCATGTAATCTACAGCTTCTGGTTCCTCAACATTTAATACCTAATGTTATTTCAAATCAAGAATTATTTTCTTTGGATACAAAGTAATGGATTTATATTATAGATTGAAGGTGATCTAGTATTATCAGATTGATTTTGTCTTGTCTACTTAACATTTTTTTATTAGAAATCATTTGATTGGGGATACTTGCACACACACACACACACACACACACACACACATTCAGCAGTATTCAGAAAAGAGCTTGCTTGTCAACCAGTATTTGGGGAAAAAATAAATTTACAGTGGACCCTTGTTATACGCTGGGGTTTGGTTCCAAGATCCCCCGTGTATAACAAAATCCGTGTATGCTCAAGTCCCATTAAGTATAATGACATAGCAAAATGGTGTCCCTAATAAAAAATGGAACATCAAGGTAAATTTATACTTCTTTGGAACATTTTCAAACCGTGTATGCTTGAATCCGTGTATAAAAAATCAGTGTATAAAAAGGGCCGACTGTAGAGTTGTTAGTTATGTATTACATGTTTAAACCTTTCAACTATATGAAGTTTAATCCTATTCTAACCAAGAGGCAAGAATTATTAAAGCACGCCCTAGCTAAGGGTTTTGATTCTTAGCTATGCATTCTTAGCTGCCCAACATAATGCTAGGGGGAAATTCACAAGAGATTTTTGAGAAGGCTTTAATTGCTTATTGCTTTTTAAAATTCCCCCCAAATGTTTGTTTTCCTATAGTTGTCTCAGAATTTATGATATGGTGGTCTGATTTTTTAAAAAGACTTCTGATGCTTGTATATCTTTTATTTTTCTGGAACTGAGAACACAGGCAGAGGCTTATTATACCTCTATAAAGCCTTATTGTTATCTTGTTTCTGGAAAACAGGAATATCTGAATGAAAGTTCATGTAAACAATCACTGCATGAGCAGTGATGCCATCTGCTACATCATCAAGAGTTTCAGTTGCAACTTTATCTCTTCCTTGGTGGTAACACCTCCTCAACCTTGTTTAGTGCTATGTGGAAAATTTATTTAGATTGCTCAATAACAAAATACTTTTCAAACAGTAAGGAAAATGTAATTAAGTATATTGCCTTGAACACACTGACTGTTTAAAGGGTGTTTATATACCATAGTAGCCAGCAGAATTCTTTGAGCTCATGTCCATAAAGTTTGTGGCTTGTATTATTGCTTCTGTCTGTATAGAACAGATGGGTCAACTTTGTCTCTGTGTGCTAAATTCAAAAGCCCTTTTCATGTGTTTGGACTCTTCTCTGTGATTTCAGTGAATGCTAGCAGGACAGGGTGCTGTACACCTCCCTTCTACTGCCTTATACAATACATATTGGTTTAAACATCTTTGTTATACATCTGCAGTATGCTTATCTGCAAACCAACATTCAAAGACAACTGCCCCATCCAAAACAATTCTGAAATTATGAAAAGAGTAACATGCTTAGTTTTCAAGAGGAAAGAGTGGGAATGAGAGTAGGAAGTGGGTTGTAAATCAGGAGCTGCATCCTTTGCTTCATACCCTCCAATACTGAACAGATGGAAACTGGGACATGTATGGCCAAGCAACATCAGTGTGTGGTCAAGATGTGGAAGTGCAAACACAGACACGGGTCACTGTGGCTTACTGGTTAAGACATCAGGTTGGCAGTCCGAGGCCCAAGTGCCACACGATGGAGTGAGCTTCCATCACTAGTCCCAGCTTCTGTCAACCTAGTAGTTTGAAAGCATGCAAATACAAGTAGATAAATAGGTACCACTTAAGTGGAAAGGTAACAGTGTCCATGCAGTCATGCTGGTCACATAACCACCAGAGTCATCTTTGGACAGCACTGGTTCTTTGGCTTAGTAACCAAGATAATCACTTCCCCCCTACAGTTGGTTACGACTAGACATTCATGTCAAGGGGAAACCTTTACCTTTATCTTTACAGACAAGGTAGGAAGGTGTACAGCAGTTTGCTTTTGCTTGAGCCTACTAGAAAAGCCAAAATTCCACCCCTCCTCTCCTGTTCCTTCTGCTGAGTTAAATGAGTACAAACTGCTTTTGCGCTCTGAGTTCTGTTTGCAGCAATTAAAGTAAGCTGAGGAGAAAGTGGTACTGTAGAAGAGGAGAGAAAAACTGGGACATTTTAATGACTGCTGTAAAAGTGGGGATAACAGTTCATTTGGACTGTCTCTGCCAAATCAGGACACTTGGCTGGCACATGGCTCTTTATGGTATCTTTATTCCTTTCTTATGAGTGTCCAACAATATATGAATACTAATATATGAATGCCCTTAAAAATAAAAACTATATATAGTGTGAGACCAGTACTTTTCCAGTGGTCTCACTGGATTTCTGTACATATCCAGAAGCCTAGCCATTTTAAGTTATGTGTGCTACTCCATTCATAGGAGCATAAGGTTGGAGCAGAGGTTGGAACATTAATTTGATAAAGTTAAGCGCTGAGGTTAATAACCTACCATGATGCAGTGGGAGGTGTGCAGATAGTTACTGCAAACTATCCCTTTTAGTTTGTGATACAGGCATATTCTTCCATGGAAATAACTTTTGTTAAAGTCCAAATGCCTCTAGCTATAACAGTTAGGTCTGGCTTCTCTATGGTTTACGTGGAGGACACTGATACATTCTAAGCACAGCAGTAAGTGAATGGCTACAAAGATTAGTCAGTGAATCAGGGAATGGGTAATCTTAATCAGAAATGTTCTGAATGCTCATGAGCATAAACAGACCCAACCCCCCCCCCCCACAAAATTGGGCCACTCCATGTTCTTTGCCTCTCTATCAAGAAACATCATCTTCAAGGATCAGTGACACTACACGTTTTGCTCATTTAACTCAATAGATTAACCTGCCTAGCAACAAAAGTATATGATGCATTTCCTCTAGGCCTAATTCTTCTTCTCCACAGGCCTTCCTGTGGTACTGAATCTGTTGGATGAAGAGCCAATTTAAATGATTCTTCGTGTTCTAAATTTACCTAACTCATTAAAGCAAAGGATTAACTTCTGTGTTGCTATCTATTAAGTTGATCCCCATCACTAAAAATTATAACAAATCAATCAATTAACGAGTAAAATAAAAACCATTGGCCTACCATCAGATCTATTTTCTGTGTTCCTAAATTCCATATACATTTTAGTTTGTGAAAAAGAACTCCAAGTTGTGTCCCCCACAGATTTTGAGTATGGTGGATGTAAGTGTGTGACTCAATAGTCATGTTAGCACACAGCTGCTTGAATACTTGAGCCTGGAATTGCTTCTTTCATCTCAAGATGTAGTCATTTTGTGACCATAAACTAGAAATAAAACAATATCTTTCAACAAGTTCAAACTTCATTTAAAGGGGCAAGCAAGATAGGCAAGAAAGTTGTAGGACAATAAATCCAAAGTAGATATAAAAAAAGATACAAGGGCAGTTCTCCATTTTAACAAGCTACCTAGGGATGCAAAAATATCTTTTCTAGAGAACTTTTAAGGGGAAAGTGGCCAAACCCAGATCTTCTGGGCTACACATTCTTGAATTCAGTAAAAATAAACATCATCATGTGGTGATCAAGTGGTTAAGACGCTGACTCCATTGATCGCAAGATTGGTAGGTTGACAGTTCGAAGCCAAGGTGCTGCATGATGGAGTGAGCTCCCATCACTGGTCCCAGTGTCTGCCAACCTAGCAGTCTGAAAGCATGCAAATGCAAGTAGATAAATAGGTGGGAAGATAAACAGTATTCTGTACAATCATGCTGGCCACATGATCACAGAGTAGTCTCTGACAATGCTGGCTCTTTGGCTTAGAAAGGGAGATGAGCACCCTACTTTCAGACACGACTTGACAGCTTTCTCAATACCTTTAATTTAAAAAAAAATAATCATAGTGAAATACATTTTTATTAACACTGTCCTCATTCTTTTCCTGTGAAATAATGAAATCCTTGGTAATAATAATAATAATAATAATAATAATAATAATAATAATTATTATTATTATTATTATTATTATTATTATTATTATTATTTATATCCCGCCTCTCTACAAAATGCAATCGAGGCGGCTTACAAGTTTAAAAATATACAATCTGAACCCTCAACCCACACCCCTTAAAATACAATTAAACAATGTAGAATTTAAAACATAAAACATACTTAAAAACAATTCAATAACTGTGGTGAAGTCAGAGGTCAGCAATTGGATATAGCCAGAGAACTATTCAGGAAAGGCCTGCTGGAAGAGATCCGTCTTTATAGATTTTTAAAAGCTGTTTAGAGTGGTAATGTGACAGATCTCATCCGGCAGGCCATTCCACAATTAACGATGGCCCTTTAACAAACAGTTTGCTGGGAGAGTAAATTATTCAGTGAATTCAGCTTCATTTTCAAGTTATCCACTATAGCTTTCTTGGTATATATGAATTTGTTAGCAATTAAATATTATTCAACAAATACATGTTATAAATGGATTTCAGAATGTAGGATCTGCATCAAAAAAAGTACTCAAGGTCTTGTGTGTCAGCCTTACGTCTATATATTCATATGTGTCATTAATTTAATAGGGTTTTCTTAGGCAAGGAATGGCTGCTGGTTGATAATCCTGAAAAGTACTGGGTTGTCACATCAGAACTTGATCCATTTATTCTAAAAGGCCTCATCAGATAATAACTGCCATTGGAATTGGAGAAAAAGCTTCCCCAAAATAGCCCACTAACCTAGACAGTGATAGGCACAACAGCAACCTTTAAAGATAACTCCAAAGCTAATGCTGCATACAACTGGACCTAGGGGTCCAAGCCATTATCCAGGGGTTGTAGTCAAACTGACACCCTGTTCAACACCTGCAGCACATTAGGTCTATTGGTCTATTAAGTTATCCTTCAACCTTCACCTCATATAATACACATACAGTGGTGAGATGAGGAGGCCCATGTGTAGTGGTCTCTTATTTTGCCAGATGACTTTTTTCCCCAAACAACATCTGAAAGATGGCAAGGAGCTTCTGAGGTGCACTGTGGCCTGCAAGAAAAAATCATTCATATAATGAGAAATGAGTGTTCTGTCCTTAATGGCTTCCTCACTGAGATAATGAGCAAATCCTATCTTGACCTTAATGGCTTCCACAGGAAGGTGCTGATGCCATCAAAGTCCACACAAGCCAAGGAATAACCCATGGCAATCCTTCAGCTGAAACTCCTGGAGGTGCATCAGGAAGAGCAAAAAATCAGGTTGAACATTATGTTTGACTATAAGGAACCCCCAGCCCACGTAATTTAACTTAGCTCAGTGTGTGGTCAAAGGAGGAGGGTCACACTGAGCAGAAATTGGAAGGAAAGAACCCCTTGGGACAGGATGTGGTGTATCAGCCTATATTCACCCAATGACTTCTTAGGACTACCCCAAGAAGTGACACCATTAGGTTTGAGGTGTATGAGTATGGTCACTTAAGTGGTTTGCAACCCTGTATCTTGTATTTGTTTGCTATTTTTGAAGCAAGCAAACAAAATTTTAAAATGCAGAAAAATGCATGTAGTCACACCGAAAGGGGGGTGAAATAAGTGAAGACTTACATCCCTAGTTTGTATCTGGGGCCATATACCTTGTTTAGGTGATTTTGGGTAGTTCCACTGGGCTTCTGATCATGAACAATAGCTATACATACAGAGAGACTTCTATAAAGTCTGCCTCCTGAACAATCAGTGTTCATCTTGTCAGTTTTGTCCTGCCAGGCTCTTCCTCTTGACCTACCAGGCTCTGCTTCTGGAACAGCTTAGTGAAATGTGTGATCTGCCCACTTTTGAACCACACAATTGCTGTTATTGCTTAACTGCTGTGTAGGTGGGCTGTCTAAAATGTCAAGGAGAAAGTGTTCTTAATCTAAAAATAGTATCAGATTTTGTTCACTGTCTTGGGTCTGCGGTCCCATCAATGATGTTTCTGATGTTTTTAATTTAGATAGATTAGGGAAGTAGCTAGGAAAAGCGTTCACTGGTGTTCTCACAGTTAAGTAATTTTCTAGTTCATTTTTTAAAAATTTTAATTATAACAGCCAGTGGTCCATAAATTACAAGTGCCCTTGGATTGTTAAGGTTGAATTTAATTTTCTGGTTGAACATTTTGTTGAATATTCATTTTGATTGAATATTTGACTCCAAGAAAATAAGTAATACTAGAAATTAATAGAAATCGCTTAAGAATTATGGTGGGGAAAGAACAGAGCTACCAAAACATGTTTTTAAAAGATAATGATCCAATTGGCAAAGTTATATGTAGAAAGTAGACACAATTAACTCTTAGTTTTAATAGTATTTTCTCTTCTATTCTAATATGGATAATGAATATTTCGGTTTTGCAGAAAATTGTTATCTATTCCGCCATGCGTTCATTATTAAACTATAGTTTTAAGTGGGGTTTTGTTTATTAATTTTCTTTTTTTTGTAAAATTTTTTATTTCAGAATGCTTTAGATATATATATATATTAATGTAGGGTATGAGCCATTGGGGGCCCATTTGGATCCCTGGTGGCACAGTGGAAAAGCCTATACTGCAGCCACGTCCCTCACAAACCACAAGGTTTACCCAGCCAGGGGAAGGGTTCGACTCGTTGGCACCCTTCGAGGTTGCAATGAGTACCCAGGTGGTTGGGGCAATAGCTTAACACATTGTAAAATGCTTAGGGAGTGTTAGTGTTGTGCACTGATATGCAGTATAAAAAGTACTTGCTATTGGTATTGTTTATCGGAGAAAACAGGATATAAAATAAATAAATCAATCTGTTATACATTACAAAATTCCAACTGATTCTTTCTAATTGAATTGTGCTGGCTAGATTCGATGACTCTCCCACATGTTAGTTATTGCAAGATTATACCTAGAAAGGAAAAGGTTAGTCACCTGCATTTTCTCTCTCCGTTTACTCTCTTTGTTGCAAGAGTTTTCTTCGCGCTCTGTGTCCTCCCTTCACTTCCGCTTCATGTTTGTTCCGCCAACTGCCAGCCCTTCACCTCCTCTTCTTCATCCGCCTCTTTCTCTTCGCTCCCTAGTTTTACCCTCTTTCCCGCCCTTTTTGTTTCTCGCCGAAGTCTCTCCTTTGCCCTTTCATTTCTTTCCCTCCCTCAATTTTCGCCCGCGGGCCCGCGCGTCCCATCGCTTGGCGCGCTCCTCCTATTCCTTTCACCTGTGTTCCAAATTTGTTCCAGGGATGCATCAATGGCCTTCCCTGGAACCATTGTGCCCACATTTGAACGCCCGGCTTCTACTGCGGCATTCCGCGTGTCTGG
>NC_056522.1:101391203-101434841 GCF_019175285.1 Sceloporus undulatus | reverse complement strand
TGCGGTAAACTTGCATTCTGGCCCTCATCACGTTCCAGGCTCGCGCCCGTGAGAACGCATTGGGGAACGCTTTTACCCTAGTGCAGTAATCTCCTATAGCTTACCTTGCAGTCTTAAGTATTTCTTTGTCCTTCAGTGTCCTAAAGGGGCCATGCAAATTTCAAGTAACTTGTAAAGAAGAGGATCTCCATGTCCCAGCACTCAGCAGATTGACATGGCAATCACTGCTGTTATATTTCTGTATTCCTCACTGCTAACTGAGTTGGGTTCAGGTACTCCTGCCTCCAGAATTTACTTAACAGCCAGGCTTGCATCTTTTTGACATACTTCTTCCTTTCTCACTCCTTCAAAGTATGTATCTTAAAGGACAAGTGTTAATGGATTGTGCAGGACCCACACTGCCCCCGTAGACTTCAGGATGTTCTTGTTACCAGTTTACAGCTAGAGGTTGCTTGACTTGCTTTGGCTATGTGTCTTTTTCCTTTCCTGAATGGTCTTCACAAACACAATCATTCTGTGTCATATGTCCCTTCCTTCAACTGAGCATGCTTCAGACACTGACATGGTCATTTTAATAAAAATTAAGCAAGAACTACAGTATATACCAACTACTTACTATTAAAAGGTCATTTTTGTCTCCTTGATACTGTGGAGATGGTGTTTTAAGGCCACCTATTTATTTCTTTATTTTGGTCCAGCCACAGAGAAATTTCATTTAAGTACTAAAGCAAACATCTCTGATGCTAATAAGTGTCTAAACATCATGTGTACAAACTCTGTGGCAGTTATAATATAGTAATCTATGAGAATGGTCCAAAATTTCTTATTTAATAAGCATATATTGTAAATTGGCACACAATTATGTTAATGCAGTAGAGAAAAAGAATAAATTGTAACAGTGATTGTGATATTACTTTAGGGTTAAAAAGGATGAATACTGCACAGTGTGTTTCTTGCTCAGCGCAATATGTGTGTGTGTGTGTGTATATAGGTTTTTATGTTCATATTGACAACTTTATTAAGATACAATTTTCACATTTCAAGAATTGGCATTTCCTAGTTTCAAGATTCCAAAGTGAAGTAAAAAATTATGATAATATAAAGTGAAGATAAAGTCAGTAGTCTAATTAATCATGCTGTATATATTTTCCTCATCCAGAGCAAACATGTTTTCTTTCTATTGTCAAGAAATAAAAATATATAATCATGTGATAGTACTTCACCAAAACATGCAAAAAGACTATTTTACGATTTATTTGTTTGTGTATCTATTCTGTACTGTGAATTAAACAGATATTGTTATCTTTTTTTTTTAATGAACTGTGGTGAAATCTTGATTTGTATGAAATCTTTTTTTCCCCTGGCTAGACCTTTAGCATCATGGCCTTCTGTTCATGTTAGTGCAAAATAAAAACATCATGTACCAGGGCATTTTTTAAGTTGCCTGATTTTGGTTTGTTAGGGGCTGAACAGACTGTCCCTGAGGGATGGCCTGCAGCTGCCCCTTTCAGTGCCGAATCGGGGCTGTGGCAACTACATGCTGTGGCCCTGATCTGGACTTTCTGTGATAGAAAAAGTGGTTCCTTTTTGCGCCACAGAAAGGCACCATAGCTGCCAGCACCACAGCTTTTCAGTGCTCCTTTGGCACTGCATCATCTGGACAAAGTGCCAGAGGAGCGCCATGCCACCTCCTGCCATACAGTGGGGCGCTCAGTGTCATGCCAGCATGAGGGTGTAGTTGGAGCATGCATGAGGATGCCATGCCCTCACTCCGCCCCAATGCTGGTCTTTATTGCTGGCCTGTTGAGGTGGTAATTATCTTTTGAATAGTATTTATGTCTCTTATTTTGTAATTCTAGTGATTCTATTATAGTGCATTTGTATTTTTATAATGTAATATTTTTTGCACTGAGATCCCTTTTTGATGGAACCTAGTTTATAAATGGTAAAATCAATGAATCGATCAATCAGGAGGGATTGGGAAGGTATGGCAATGGTTCATATTTTTTGCTCTGGGATCCCTTGTTGATGGAAGGTCATTTATATATTGCAAAAACAAACAATCAATCAACAGATAAGGAGGCATTGGAGAGGAGGCAGTGCCCCAGGTAATAATCTCCTTCCCATAGATACCAATGCTTATGTTGGCAGAGGACATTTAAAATGATACATAGATGAAGTGTCCTCACAACTTTTTGCTTGTTCCCTCTGGGCCAGAGTTCTGTGTGACACCTTGTGCAATGAAAGTTGTTGGCCTGCCCACTGGCATGACCTCTTAAAGCTTATTCACAACCTATTCTCATATTACCCATGGATAAGGGGGAATGAGACTGCACTATTGGTCTGATCACTATCTCAAACATCCACCCAGCTCAGCCTCCCTGCTCACAATGTGAAGCAGGAGCTGACTGAACAGGCATAGTCTATGATGTGCAGTAAAGAGCAACAAAGAAGTCTGTATGAATACCTATTCCTTTTAAATTCATCCATGTTCCATCCATTCCCTTTCTTCATTGATCTGTATTTCTTTAAACCCCAAAATATGCTAATGTGGATATCAAACCCTTAGGAGCCTTAACTGCAACCACTTACTCTAGAGTAGTACTACTAAAATTAATGGAGTTTTATCATAATGTTGTGAGCTCTGTAATAAATTGTGGGACAGCAATATCAATTTGTGCCCCAGTCTGTATTTATATCTTCCTGCCTTCTGCAGAGAGAAAAAAATACTTAGTTCCTTGCCAATCCATATTAATGTAATGCTCATCAGATAATATTTATCTTTGGAGCTCTGAATCTTCTGTACATCTATTTTAAAAGCCTGTTTTTTTTCTGTGAAATATGTATCTAATAAAATTACTTTCTAGTAAGGTAAAATATCATAAATATGTGTACCATTGATGCATTTACTGGGTGGCATATTCTTTAGCTTTCATCACTTTGTGATTGATGACACCTGCTTGGTACCTTAGCCTTTATACTGAATTAATGTTAGTCTTCTCAGTATAGATATCAGTAGCTAGAGAATAATCATGTGGGGAGGTATTATTCATTCTGAGAGCCAGAGTGCTTTGAGTGGGACTGTGACTCTGGAGTCCAGGGTTTGAATCCTTTCTTCTCATGGAAACCCATTGTGTGACCTTGGGGAAAGTCATACTGTGGCAGACTCAGAGGAAGACAAAGGCAAAGCCCATCTGAACAAAATCTCGCCAAAAATGCCCCATGTTAGGCTTGCATTAAGATTGCCATAAGTCAGAAATGACTTGAAATCATATAGCAGCAACTGCTGCATATAGGTCAGGTGGATAAAGTATGTCCCGTTTCACAAACACACACACCCCAATGTTTTGGTGGTCCACTGTTCTTGTTGAAAGTTTTACAACTTTTCAACTGTTATATTGTTTAATGTTTTCATTCTTGAATTATTTAATATGCTGTTTGACTGTTTAAACTATTACTGAAATTGTTTTAAATTTAAATATATGTAAATGGTTTTAAATTGATTATATATGTACTCTGCCTTGAGAATATGTGATATAGGGTGGGCTATAAATATTTTAATAAAATAAATAAATATGTTAGTTGGGGCTGATGAAAGTTCTAAGTCTGCAAAGATAAAGGGAGGGCCTCACATTGTCCATCTCAAAATAGGTGGACAGTAACAACAGGTACCAAATAGCTGTCTCTACCATCCCATGGTTCAACTACTGAAGAACTGAGACATAGGGGTGAACAGACCGCCAGCTTGGAGTGGCCTCCAGCCACTCCAACTCCAGTTGGCCCCCAATTGGGACTGGACTGCTGCAGCAGTCTGAAGGGGCTGCTGGCAAGGAGTGCTTTAGTAGCACTTCTTTTGGGCTGGCTTTAGGTCATCCTAGGCAATCATGGAGCGGCTTCTGGCCATTCCAGGGGCATGCGTCATCTGCACACCTCACCCCCAAAGCAGCCAGAAGCCACTCTTTCCTGCCCATCTATTTCAGGCCATTGTCACCCATTTTTATTTTAAAGGATTGACCCTGCAGGTCACAGAAGTGATACAGAAGATTCTGTGGTCCATGGTATGATAAGCTGTTGAGAGATCAAGTAGCAGCTGTCCCACTGCTAGAAGGAATCATAGAGTTGGAAGAGACCACAAGGGCCATCCAGTCCAACCCCCTGCCATGTAGGAATCTCAATCAAAGTATCACCAACAGACAGCCATCCAGGCTCTGCTTAAAGACCTCCAAGGAGGGAGATCCCACCACTCTTCATTGAGGGAGTGTGTTTCACTGTCGAACAGCCCTTACTGTCAGAAAGTTCCTCCGAATGTTGAGGTGGAATCTGGAGCAGCAAAAACAAGCTTGCACCCTCCTCAGTATGGCATCCCTTTAAGTATTTAAACAGGGCTATCATATCACCTCTTAACCTTCTCTTCTCCAGGCTAAACATCCCCAGCTCCCTAAGTTGTTCCTCATAGGGCATGGTTTCCAGACCTTTCACCATTTTAGTTGCCCTCCTTTGTACACACTGCAGTTTGTCCACATCCTTTTTGAATTGTGCCCAGAACTGGACACAGTATTCCACAGTATCATTGATAAGGATGACCATGGAACTGGGCCTGAATCCAAACTGAAATAGATCAAGACCCACTCTCTTGTTCACATTCTCACACCCCATAAACCACAAATAAATCTATACAACAGAACAAGAAAATAATCTGACAAACAATTACATGAATGTATAAATGTGTTTGCATCCTTTTCCTGCAGCCCCGGGACTCAAGAACAACTTAGAAAATTAAAACCAATACAGATTAAAAATTAATCAGAAAAAACTCGAAATGAGACTATAATTTCAGTGTCAATAGAATTGAAAGCCATTTAATACATACATATGAAAATCAAGAAGTTGGAACAGCAAACAAGCAAGTATGGTGGTGGCACCATAGTCAAGCCTATTTAGGAGAAAAGTCCCACAGTCTGGGAGCAGCCACCAAGAAGACCCACATATCAATAATACTGGTATTTAAGGTGACATCAGGTTGAGACAAGCAATTTTGATTTTAAAATGTTTGACAAATTCATCACAACAAGCCTCTGACTATTCCAATGTAGTATATTTAAAGGAACTATGAACCATTCAGAAAAGCTGAGTCAAACAGCTGCTCAAGAGGATAATGGAGGCAGCAGAGGAAAAGTATTTCACCATCGTGTAGCAGGTACAACTCTTGGCTCTCATACAGGTTTGGCCATCCCTAAAGTGAGTCTTTTATGTCTTGTACCACTTTTGTTCCAACCAACTTCCAGCAGAGATTTTTGAGGGGAGACTGGATAGCTTTATCAAGAACACTGTTTTTACACAGAGATTTTGTGAAGCAGCAGGAGCTTCAACTAGATGACATTTGAAGTCCTTTCCAAACTCTGTGATTCTGTTTTCTTTAATAAAGGGAGGGCTCAGCAATCCATCATATATCCACCATGGTTTATGCCCAGATCATCTATCCTATCAGAAGATGTGGTGCCCATTCAAAATCGGTAGCAGAAATGTAGGCAGGAGCTTCTTGACCTTGTTTATTAATGAACACTGGCTGCTAACCTTATCTGTATACGTTCTACCCAATTTTTTAAAAAACTTAGTAGAATTTAATGTAACATGCTAACATAAGCACTACTTGTCATTTATATGTTTCAGCAAGTGGAGCAGCTTTAACCTAGGATATTATCCAGGAACAACCAGAACATTCTTGAATATTAAAAGTTACCCTTTGGGTGTGACAATAAAGGAAGGGAAATGATAGGTTTTCTTAGGAAAGCATTTTTTAAAAATAAGCCTTTATCTATAACAGAACATCTTTTCTAATCTTACCAGAACAAATATGCTGTTAGTTATGGATCTGCTGGTCTCTCTGGGAACATTTCAAGATTTCTTACAGCTGCTGGGTTTACTTTTATTTCAGGGATGGGGTGGGGTTAGCCGGAGAAAAATTGAGAGACACTACTATAAAGTAAGTTTGCCTGTTACATGACAGCAATCACTATGGATTTTTCTGATTACAAATTGAAGGTTGTTACACAGCTACATATTATTTAAAATTTATTTTCCTGTCTTTCTTTTTTTTTTAAAAAAAGTCTCTCAAATGAATTATGTAAAAAAAAAAAACTGGATTCACAGTGAACAAAATGCACCAACCAAGTAAATGTTATTTGTTTTCATTAGCTGGTTGAACATTGCTTATCAGATCTCACCGATACCTATCAGAAGAATCTAGGACTCTGTCACATTATCAAAACCATCCTTCTCTAGTAACATGGGGTGTGAGGCTCGATCAGTGGGTACCATTTTGTTGCCTGCAGACCATTTCTTTGTAGCAGAGGGCATTTGTTAATGGAACAGATGGGGATGCATTAGTTATCTTTTGTACCTTCTGTTTTCCACAAAGACCAGAAATCTCATTCTTAATAATTGAAGGTATCACAGTATAACTCATGTAATTCAAGAGCGGCTGGTTTTATTAAGCCTTAAAATTTTAGTGTGATTCCTACAAAGTCAAGCATTTTAATATTATTTATGTTTCTGTCTGTAAAAGTTGCTTAAGTGACTAATGTAGTTATGGATATAAATGAACAAATCAGTGTCCTGAGTCAGTGGCAAAACCCCAAAAGTTCTGTACATATGCCTACAGCGTGTTCTTCTGCATATGTGAAGGTACTGCTTATGCTGCCTTGCTGCTCTAGTTCCTTGCACTGTGTCAGTTGCTGTTTTGGAGGATTCCCTACCTTTTAAGGTGACTTTTGGATGCACAAAGAAGATGAGGTTTAATTGTCTTGGTGCAAACATGGCCCTTTGACTCCTCAGCAATAGCCTTTTATAGTATCTTAAATATTTTAATAGCTATTTTCATTTTCATATAATTCACAGTCATCTTGCCAGAACTTGAGCAACCATAATAACCAAAGTCAGGTTACTTTTGCCTTTGTTTGTACAGTGTGGCATAGTGGTTTCAGTGTTGGACTATGACTCTGGAGATAAGGACTCAATTCTCCATTTGGCCATGAAACCCACTGGGTGAGCTTGGTCAAGTCACATGATTTCAGTTTCAGGGGAAAGCAAAAGCAAACCCTCTCTGAAGAAATCTTGCCAAGAAAATCCTATAACAGGTTGACCTTAGATAAAAGGTGAGGAGGGTGAAGAGGAGATGCCACACATATTCAGAGACCTCTTCATTCTTATGTTGCACAGTTCAAAGCTAAGAGTTAGCACTGACAGCAAATCTGAGAGGAAGAGTCAAAAGTGTCAAATGTTTCCAAAATATCTGAGGGTGACTGAAAAAACAAAATACTGTAATAAAGTCTCAGTTGGTCTATTTACCATAGGTCAGGAAAGGTAGAACAAAGGTTAACAGGTCACACCCTTGACTGCTGAGCTGACAAAAATATATGACATATCACTATAAAATCAGCTTCTGTACTGAGGTTTATAGTATGGCCAATATAACACCAATATTTGAAAGGGGAATCACACATTAGCATCACTGGGAGGTGTGGGGTATGTGCAGCACACCAGGTGACACCTCAGAAGGGGGGGTGACACCTAGCCAGCCCCCTGCACCATCCCCTACACAATGTCTGCCATGTGTGCCACTCTATCACCCCCATATCTGCTCCATAACCCCAAATGCGCCACGCCTGTCTTTTACCCCCCCATGCCTGTCCATCAGTCCCACACCTTCTTGTCACCCGTGTGCACATGCAGCTGCTTCCCCAGACATGTGCCACTCCATTTCCCTGCACACACTCTGTCCTGCATGCACTGTCCCTTCTTTTTCCTCATCGCCACCAGCTCAGGGAGGGGGACTGCATGCCATCCCCAAAAGCCCCACCCCTGAAACCCTGGCAGAAGTCCCACCCCTAGAAGTCCCTTCCAAAGCCCCCCACACACTGGGTGATACCCAGTGTGGGAATGCCACTGGAATCGGAGTGGATCCAAGAAATGGCAGGCCAAATTAACTTAATAGCTGTTCCAGGTAGAAATAATTTTTAATTAGTAGAAATAATTTTTAAAAGTTATAATTTTCCAAGCACATAGAATAGCAAGTCATGCAGCAGAGAAAGCAACAGAGCTCTGTAAAGGTAATTCCTATCTCACTTCTGTTTTTTTTTTTAAGAGTCTGTAAATATGTGGACAAGGTGACCCAGTAGATATATGTTCATTTAGATTTCAAAAAAGCTTTTGATGATGATGTTTGCAAGCCTTTTGGGGTAAACCTAATAGTTATGGAATAAGGAGAGAAATGCTCTTATGGATCAGTAATGGAATAAAAAATAGAAATCAGAGAATAGGAATGAATAGACAGATTTTCCAGTAGTGGGATATAAAATATGGGGTCTTCCAATGATATTTTTTTTTAATTAAGCCTTTTTCATCAGTGATGTGAGGTGAGTAGTAGAGTGGCCTGACTTGCTAATAACATCATTTTAGGGGATTCAGAACAAAAAAATCCATTGGAAATAGTACCAGAGGATCTTTCCAACCTGGAAGACTGAAGAAATTAGGCAAATGAATATTAATGTAAGCAAGTGTAAAATTATGTATATTGGAGCAATAAAATATCAGCTTCACATACACACTGGCAAGATCTGAGTGGGTGTTGATGGACTGTGAAAGAAATCTTGACATTATGGTGGATACTAGATTGATAAAAATGTCTAACGATTCACAGCTACTGTAAAGAAGGACAAATTCCATGTTGGCTGTAATTTAAAAGGAAATAAAAAATAAAATGGCTAATATTATACTGCCTTAATATAGATAGATCCATATTGTGCTTCTACATGAAATGATCTCTGCAGTTCTGGTCACCACACCTAGAAAGGGATAGTGTACAACTGGAAAAGATGCAGAAAAATGTCACCAAAATTATCAGGGAAGTGCATTGACTTCCCTATGAAGAACACATAAGCTACCAGACATCACAGCAATATACTTTTGCCTGAGCTGACTGGGAAGGGCAGGATTTGAAGGGTGGGAAACCACCGTCTAATTAAATGATTTTATGTACAGTGCTGTGTAAATTTACAGCGCTATATAAATAAAGTTTAATAATAATAATAATAATAAAACCACCTCATCTCCCCCTCCTGTGTTTGTGGAGCACAAACTACTTTTCACACTTTGAACTTGATTTGAAGCAATAGAAGTAAGCCGACAAAGTGGAGGAGGAGGGAGAAACTTTTTAAAAACATTTTATAAATAACATAAAAAGTGTGGTGACAGATGATTAATCGAGAATGTCTCTGCCAAATCAGTTGGAGGGTATACTAAAAGTGTGTGACACATGCACACACACACACAATTTTAAGATAGATGAGAAGGAGATGGCCTTTCCTGTGTTTAGCTATTCTAGCAGATTAGAAGAGGAAAGAGAGTTGTTTAAAAGCTCTAATGATACAGCTCTCATTTGGCTTCCACCCAAGAGAAGGAACAAACTTGAAGTGCCTGACAAATTTGGGGCTGGGTGTGTGTGTTTTTCCTTAATGACCCAGCAGCTCACACCACAGAAAGGGCACTGTGATAGCTTTTCTCTGTTGTAGTCCATTATCTGCATCCATTAATCAGCATTATATTCAGTAAAATGGCTCTTTACTGCAGACTCATTCTAGCCTCTGCTATTTTAAAATATAGTTGATGAGCCCTGAGTGGATCAGGCCTTGGATTAAGACTCAGGGTCATCCACTGAAGCTGAACAGTGGGAGATTTAAAATAGATAAAAGAAAATACTCCTTCAGGGAGTGTGCAGTTAAAACGGTGGAATTTGCCATTTGTTTGCAAGATATGGCGATAATGGCCAACCTGCACAGCTTTAAAGGGGATTAGATAATTTCATGGAGTATAAGGCTATTGATGGCTGCTATTCAAGATGGCTACTTTCTAACTTCTGTGTCTGGACAGTATACCTGAATATTAATTGCTGGGAAACATGAGTAGCAGAATGATGTTGTATTCCTGTTGTTTCTGCTTTCCATAGGCATCTGATTGACCACTCTGTGAACAGAATGGTGGACCATATAAGTCTTAGATCTAATGTTTCTTATGTTCTGATGTAAAATTATTTATTAATTCATTTTGGATTAAAGATTTCCAGCCACCACCCATAACAATGAACAACCTCATTTAACAGATACAGCATACTTGCATTCCTAAATGTGGATGATGGAGAATATTCACTCTGTGTAAAAGTTATTTACTAATCTTTTTGAACTATGTGGAGCAGCAGATTCTTCTTTGTGCATCCACAAATATGGAGGTATCCTGCAGTTGTGTGAATTAATAAGCATAGGGTGAGGCAGATGTTCCTCTTCCCATTCATGTACATTGCAACATGATTTGAATGCCTGACAAAGCATGGCAGTGCACAGAAAAAAGTCTCTGTGTGTGTGTGTGCACGTGTGTGTGTGTTTGGTTTTTTCTACACTCAGGTGGCCTGCAGTGAGCCTGTAAACAAGAAAATGAAATGGGAAATGGGTATATGTACAACATATTAAGCATTTCATTGACAGTCTGCATGCAGGAATTCACAGGCACAGATTTCTCTTGTCACTAGCAGACTGTCATGTCAATATTTCCCAGCAAAAGGACATATGAGTGGGTCATGCTATGTTAATAACTTATTTGAAGTGTATTCAAATTAACTGGATGTTTTCTATGACAGTTGTAGATTTAATAATTTATATTTTGTTGGGTTGATGATGTGTTGTATGAGTTTAAAATGACCCTTCATGCTAAAGATAGGCAACTGCCTAGTCTTCCAGGAGACTTTGAAAGGCCACACTCACACTCTTTACCCATTGCTTTACCTTCATTATTTTTTTATTAAAAAACCTATTTGTTTATGGTAAAAAGAGGCCAATTTGGCCATGGGGGACAGGGTTAAGCCCAGGAGAGGTATTTTTCTAACAATGAAGTAAGTAAGTAGTTGACTCTTAGCTTACTAACTAGTTACAAAAATGATTCTCCTGGACCTGAAACTACCTGGCTAAAAATAAGGCGCACAACCTTTCATGACCATTTTTAGCCAGTTCCCCCCACAATGCTTTAAAAAGATATTTGGTTTCCCTGGGGCCTCAGAAACAGACTTGGTGGTTCACATCAAACATGTCACACTTTCTCATCTCTGTCTTACACCAGGAGTATCTAATTTAGAGCCAGCATGGTGTAGTGGTTTGAACATTGGACTACAACTCTTGATATCAGGGTCTGATTCCCCCCTTCAGCCATGGATACCCACTGGGGGAGTCCCACACTCTCAGACCTTGAAAACCACATGATTTGGTCACCTTATGATCACCATAAATCAGAAATAATTTGAAAGCACACAAAATGAACCACCTTAATTTTAACATTGCATTTGCTGTATTTGCAATTCAGATTTGCTATGCTTCCGTGCCCTGCATGTGCGCTAGATAAAAAGGACAATATTCAATTGTATTCATTTACTGATGGAATGGCAACTGCCAGCAGAACAGATTCCCAACCCCATGCCAGCCTCTCACCCACAATGTACTCTGGATGGTTAGGTGCATACTGGAAGCAGATGAGGAGATGTGAGGGACTGGGGGGAAAGGAGAAGAAGGAAAGTTTCTGTTAGACAAACAGTAGTCTATTTGCACTGTGTTAGATGTAGCCTAAAGGTTGTACTGATCAATAAACCCAGAAAGTATCATGAGGGAATAATAAATAAACTGAGCAAGTATCAAGAGGGAATATTCACTAGTGGTCTGAAGGCTCTCATCATTTCTGATATCCATACTGATGAGAAGCACGGCTGTCCTCTTGTCACACTATAAAGGAATTGCAGCTATGTGGAAATTTAGAAAGGGATCTGTTTATGGATAAGACCATATAAATTGTTTACTAATATGTAGCTGCACACACACATTTGCTACACTGAATTCCTACATTGTGGTTTACTTGACATAAAAGCTGACTCCTTTTCTGACAGTGAGTTGATCTCACTGACATGGTATGAACCTTTTAAAAAAAGCCACCTGTGGTTCTTATGGCATCTCATTTCCTACATACGCTTCATTACCCTAAAGCAGTCCACACACCCACTAGTCTTCCATCCCAAAAGTTAATAAATTGTGGTTTCATTTCTGGCTACTTTCAGAAGATGGCAGGTGGCTGATAAAGCACTCCATGGAATTTTCCATCTGGCTTTCTACTTTGTCCCTATCCAGGATTTGCAGAGCATACAGTTGAACAGTGTACACTTCAAAAGCCCAAAAAGAATTTCTCTTCTAGCGCTCCTACTTCCACAATGCTTCATCAGTCTGCCATGGCTTTGTGATGGCACATTTTCGTGATTTGTTTTCCATAGTGATACTGAACTCTAGGTATTTTACTCTTCATGGGGCTTAGTGTTTAATGCTTATCTGCAGAAAACTCAGATTATACTAAGATTGGAAACCTTTTTCAAAATGCAAAATAAAAATCCTCTTATTTTGCTGCTGTGGAGTAGAGATAATGCAGAAATCAATTTTTACTCTAGTTATTACGAGCTGTGCTTCTCATATAACCTGTCCCTGGAGTTACCTAAAATATTAAAAACCATGTTATTATCGCCACATAATAGCCCAGTAATGATCAAGTAAGAAGGACCTGCATAAGTGACTCCACCACCTCTAAAGTGTTTGAAACATCAATAAGGGGTTTTGTGGCACCTTGAAGACTGACGAGTGTTATTTGGCATTAGCTTTCATAGGCTCTAGCTCAGTTCATCAGATCATGTCACTAATGAAATGGGCTGCAATCCATGAAAACATGTGTCCAATAAAACATGTTACTCTCCAGCACCTCACAAGACTCTTTGCTAGTTTTGCTGCAGTACACTTAACATGGCTATCCCCTCAGACTATTAACACTAATATTAAACATTATTTCAGTTCTTCATTAAATAGGAAGTTTGGTTCACATTAAATGTGGTGAAGGGTAGCACCATTTTACTACAGTCTAACCTGCACTACATAAATGATGCAGTTTGATACCACTTTAACTGCTATAGCTCCTGCTTTTGGAATCCAGGGTTTTGTAGTTTGTTGTGGCACTATAGCACTCAGCGAGAGAAGGCTAAATATCTCACAAAACTACAAATCCCCAAATTCCAAAGCATTGACCCTTGGCAGTTAAGGCAGTGTCAAACTGCAGCATTTTTACACTGCAGATTAAACCCTGGTCCACATTTGAAATCAAACTGACTTGATCCCAGTGGTATTCCAACACTTGGTGTCACCTGGTGTAGGGGGTGGAAAATGGGGTGGGTAAGTGAGGGAGGGGTGGGAACACCCATCTCTGTGTGACTTCCTCATAAGGAGGGAGATGCACAGAGAAAAAGCCAGGAGGGTCAGGCTCACCCCACTTCACCTCTGCATGGCTTCCTCCTCAAAGAGAGAACCACAGCAGCAGAGAAGAAGGGACAGGCTCCAACAACAGCACTGTGCTGCCCACTGTGGGAAGAGAGTGCCAGTATGACTCAGTATGATCCACACACCCCACACACCCTAGTGACACCACTGCTTGATCCTCCTAGATTAATACACAGATCAGACTACCTAGGGCAGTGATGGTGAACCTTTAATAGGCTGAGTGCCCAAACTGCAACCCAGACCCCACTTATTTATTGCAAAGTGCCACGTCCCTCTGGCTTTATAGTAAGAGACTCTGGAAAACTCTGTGCTAGGACGACAGCATGTGTGCCCACAGAGAGGGCTCTGAGTGCCACCTCTGGCACGCATGCCATAGGTTCGCCATCACTGACCTAGGGCTTATACAATTCAGTTCTTGATTTGGAAATGTAGCAAAATGTATTTAAGAATGTCTATTTTACACACAGGACAGCCAGGGTGGCATATTGGTTTGACTGTTGGGCTGCAACTCTGGAAACCAGGTTTAATTCTCCACTCAGCCATAAAACCCACTGGGTGACACTGGGCAAGTCACATGCTCTCAGCGTCTGTGGATGGCAATGGCAAACCTCCATGAACAAATCTTGCCAAGAAAACCCTATGACAGGTTTGCCTTAGGGTCACCATAAGTAGGAAATGACTTGAAGGCACACAAGAACAACAAAAAACAAATTTTACACATGCTTAGAAATGGTTACTGTGAGGGGAAATAGATTTCGGTATTCATTTCTTCCTTTCAAAATGTTCAGAATATTTAAATCTAATTAAATCTAATTGGGTTTTTCCCCCCAGAAAACTTTACTCACAGATTAATGCAGAAAAGGAATGGACTTATGAATAAACATTATCAAAACTGACAAAGACCATAAACAGAAATATCTCTAATTGATGCAGACATTTTCCTTTAACTTTTGAGAAGGAGAATTCCAGGAAAGAGATTGGGAAGAGGGAAATGGCTGATGTCTATTCCTTTAACCACCATGGAATGGAAGACATCACTATGTGTGCCCCTAGCCCTAAGTGTTTCATATGTGTGGTTGTAATAATTTATACCATGATCTCTTAGAATTCCGTGATGTATAATCTGCATAAATTTGTAATCAATCAATTAAGGAAGTTGTGTTCCAAACTAAGATGAATAAATCTTCTCTTTGACTCACTACCCCTTTCATGAATAAGCATTTTCTTTCATTTGTAGCTGGCAGGGTGAATAGCTTTATTTCTGAGGTCCATGTGTGTTTTGTTTTTGTTTTTTGCTTTTTAGAAAACAACACCATTGCATCTTTTCTGCAGATGAGTTCAGAAATAGGTTTTGCTCCAGGCTCTGCTACTGAGTTACTTGTGTGACCTGACTCAATTAACTTAATTGATTCTTGGTTAGATTGTCAATGGCAAACACACAGTGCTTTAGAGCCTAAAAACCTATTAAAAATCAATAGGGATAACTAGGAAGCTGAGTGCTTTCAATCTTGATACAAGTCTGTTCCAAGGCAGTTAACAGCTGGGATGTATTGGGCGGGGGAACAACTTGACAATGGGAAAAGTTAAGAATATTGCTGATGCATTCCATAAATGTAGTTTAAAATTAGACTATAATAACAATAACAATAATATTTATTTATTTATTTGTTTGTTTGTTTGTATCCCGCTTCTCCCTGTATTGGATCGAGGTGGGTAACAACAAACAAAAACAATAAAATCAAACATGACTATCAATCTCCCTCCCACCCTAAAATACCATTAAAAACAATTCCCAATAAAACGGTTAATAAAATAAGATCAAAGTCCGATGGGTACTGCTGAATAAATGGAGAGTGAAAATTCTGAGGAGATCAGTTTAGGAAGGCCTGCTGGAAGAGATCCGTTTTTATTGCTTTCTTAAAGGCCTCCAACAATGTTATATGGCGGATCTCACCTGGCAGGTCATTCCAGATTTTTGGAGCGGCAACAGAGAATGTCCTCTGGGAAGTCGTCTTCAGTCTAGTTCTCTCTAACTGCATTAGGTTCTTCCCAGAGGACCTGAGAGTGAGAGAAGGATTGCATGAGAGGAGGCGTTCCCTCAGGTAAGCTGGGCCCAAACCATGACTATACAGATTGGGTCTCAATTACCTGAAATGCTTGGGACCAGAAGTGTTTTGGATTGTGGATTTTTTTTTCCAGATTTCGGAAGATCCTGGAGATGGAACCCAAGTCTAAAGATGAAACTGGTTTGAGCATAGTATAGGACTCTGGAGATTTGGGTTTGATTCCTTGCTCAGCCATAGAAGCCCAATGGATGACATTGGACAAATCACATGGTCTTAGGCCCAGAAAACTCCATGTTAGTTTATGGCCTTAGGGTCACTGTAAATCAGAAACAGCATGAATGCACACAACAGTAACAAGAACAAATGTGTACACATAGCCTGAAGGTAGTTTTATATGTAATATTTTTAATAATGTTGTGCATGAAACAAAGTTTGTGTACACTGAACCATCAAAAAGCAAAGGTGTCACTGTCTCAGCCACCAATGTGAACAATCTTGGAGTATTTTGGAGTATCTTGTAGTATTTGGGAGTATCTGTAGTAATTATAGCCTCAAACATTTTTTCAGTGTTGGGGAATGAGTAGCCATGTGTGTATACATGTTACTGAGACGTAAGATGGTAGCTCACAACATGATATTTTTTTTAGAGACACAAAATCACAAAATATATTAACATACAGTTAATAGATTATCATTTTTTTAAAATGAATAAATTAGAATGTTGGAGATGCAGGTCTGACTGTCTTAAAGCAGTGCAGTGGGCCCTTGGTATCAACTGGGGTTTGGCTCCAGGACCATGATCCCCCCGTGGATGCTCAAGTCTCGCTATATACAATAGAATAGTAAAATACATCCCTTATATAAAATGGCAAAATCAAGGTTTCCTTTGGAAATATACTTTTTAAATGTTTTCAAGCTGTGGATTGTTGAATCTGTGGATGCAGAATCCGTGGGTATGGAGGGCTGGTTGTACTTCAGATGCAAATATTTTGGCAGGACCAAGTGGAACATAGAAAGCAAATGGTGCATTTATGGGTTGAGTGAACCCATAGGAAGCTTGATAAGATGAAACAATGCCAGAACTGGGAGCTAACTACATTTCAGGTTTTGCTTTCTTGCAAGTTTGCCATAATGTGTAGCTCTCTGGTTCTGATTACTCTGGACCATTGACTACCTCTGTCTCATCACATCCTGTACATGGCACCTCATCACATTCACCCGTGCTCAGATCATTGGCCACCATTGTGGCAGATAGTTCATATTTGAACCATTCAGTTCTGGATCTCTATCTGAATCTCTGCAGTTTCTGGGGATGTAGAATTTGGCCTGCTTATCAGTAAAACACCTGAAATCAGGCACATGATTCTGAATTGCAGCTGCCTCATTTAGGTCATTAAAGGCTGAAGAATTATCTTTTGATTGGGAGGATTGGTTGTTAATGAATAGTTCTGGTCTGAAGAGTAGATGTTAGAATCGTGTTCAAAATGGTTAGCATTAATATTTAGAGTTCTCATTAAAAGGGTCATTTAATGGGGACCTCAACCCTCCCCCCCCCACACAAAACATTCAGAGTTGTTCTTTATATCATTGCCAACTGCTGATAATTTCAACTGTTTATGAACCTAAATTGAACATTAGATTTCCCTCATAGCTTCCCTCTTCTAGACTAATCCATGTTAAATGGGTCAAAAACAATTGTAAACACCTAGCTTTTTGCAGGTCATGATTGCATAGATAATTGCTTCTTACCAGTCAAAGAGGGTCATTAGCTAACAAGCTGGAGTACTCAAAATGGACACATTGAAGCAGCTAACCTGAAATTTTCAGCATCTTTTTCCCCCTGATAGGCACTGTGGAAGAGTTAAACTCAGGCAATTTAATTTGCCTTTCATAGCCGGTGACAAGGCTCATGATTATTACATACAACAAAATATTCAGTGCAACAAATTAGCAGATCCTGCTATTTTGGACAGGCAGCATTTAAATTCCTAACATTAAACTGCTGGCTGCATCCCACATTCTACCAGCATCATAATTACTGTTCCATTCTTGGTATTCATCAAGCCAGCAAGGTGATCACTCCCTTGGAACAGCAGAGGGATAGGAGGCATAGTGAAATGAAAGGATGAACGGAGAAGAAATGACAACATCTCTCTATCAGAACTTTGGCAAGTGCCACTTGAATTATGGCACTTGTTTCATACCAGTATGTCTCTGTTGGAAAGCAGCTTGCAGTAGCCTTGGATTTTTTTTGGGGGGGGGGTCAGTTTGCTCCCATGAGGGATTGCCATGCACAGTGAAGCAAAGAAACCAAATTGAGGGGAAATGGGAAGGGAAAGAAAGTGAGGATTAGGAAGCAAATACCCTATGGAAAATTGTGCTTTGTGAAATCATTTGGAGTTCTCATTTCAATGGCTTTCCCTGGATTTTTGACCAAGAAACAAAGTTATAATATAAGCTTAGGTGGTACATTACAGTCATTCCAGGTTCTCTCATAGTATAGCAGGAGATAATGGAGAAATCATGACTGACAATGGGGAAAATATTCTTATAGCCTTATCCTATCAACATTTATTTTTAAAAGTGCAGTACCTGCAGGATACGGTACCATGTGCAGACTGGGCATTATTGAGATCCTGTGTTTTTTTTGAGAGGAGCTAGAATCACTTCTTACACACATCAAACAGGTGATCATCACTGTCAGAGATGGCTATATGGACCATGTTGTTGTTGTGTGCCCTTCAAGTCGAGTCCAACGTATGGCGACCCTGAGGTGAACCTATCATGGGGCTTTGTTGGCATGATTTATTCAGAGGAGGTTTGCCATTGCCTTTCCCTGAGGCTGAGAGAGTGTGATTTGCCCAAGGTCATCCACTCAGTTTCATGGTCAAGTGGGGAATCAACCCTGATGTCAGAGTTATAGTTCAACACTCAAACCACTATGCCACTTTAGCAAAAAGGTGGGCAGCCTGTTTCATCCTCAGGGCAGAATTCAGTGCCACACATGTTCTGTGAGATTACATTACTAAATGATGGGCAGGGACATCAGGTTGTGACCAAAAGCAACAGCATATTTTAATTGAATGCTTTTGCTGATGGTTACCAAGGCTTTCAGAATGGAGGGGGGGGGATAAAAATGGGGGAAAATAAGAATATGGCCATATGGAGAATCCCAACAGGCAAATTTGGTCCCCAGTAGGGCAGGATTTATCCTCAGGGCCTAAGGTTCTTCATCTCTGTTTTAGTAGCAGGAATGCAGCCCAGGTCGATGTATGTGTACTGAATGTGAGTGAGGGTGTTTTCCCCTTCTAATCCTTCCCAGCATGTATATACATGTTCAAAATCATATGTAGCACAGAATAAATGCAGGGAGCCAACCTTGCATTTGTTATTGTTCTGTGTCTTCATGTAGTTCCATGGTGTCCCTAAGGCAAGCCTATAACAGAGTATCTTGGCAAGATTTGTTCAGAGAAAGTTTTCCTTTGCCTGCTCTGAGGCTGAGAGTGTGTAGCTTGCCTAAGTTCATCCAGTTGGTTTCCATAGCCAAGTAGGGTTCCCAGGGTCATAATCAACTGTTCAAACATTTGCATCATGCTGGCTGTGTCTATTTACAAATTACAGTTACATTTACACTTCCATTTACAAATTACTTTTGCTCAAGTGTAGAACTGCTACATTAAAGAAGCTTATCATACAATATTATAAAATCATTATCTTCCTAGCTCAATGATGATACAGTGAGTCCTTGGTATCTGCTAGGTTTTGGTTCCAGGATCCCCTGTGGATAACAAAATCAGTGGATGCTCATGTCCCAGTAAATACAATGGCAGAGCAAAATGGTGTCCCATATATAAAATGGAAAATCAAGGTTTACTATTTGGAATTTATACTTTTTCTGAATATTTTGAAGCCATGGATGCTTGAATCTGTGGGGGGGAAATCTGCAGATAAGGAGGGCTGACTGTATATGGTTATTCTAAAGATTATGATCTTTACAATAGGCAGGAGTTCATATGAATGCTTTTCCTCATGAAGTGTGATACAGCCTGTATGACTAGTTCGGGATGTAAAGTATAGTGAAGACTAGTTAGGGATTAAAATTTTTGTCGCAACAAGAAATGGTGTTTTGACAGATTAAAACACCCTGTCCAAGAATGGTCATTCACTATGTTGGTGTTGTTTTGTTTTAATATCAGTACCTTGTACAAAAATTTCATTTACACAAGGATTACTTTTTTTTCCAGACAGAAAGCAGGGGGGGGTTGTATAAAAAAAGGAGAGCTTTACAAAAACTATTATTGGCACAGATGAGATCTTCACAAAAATTTCTAAAAGGCAGAAGATCCTTGCAAAATGTGCAGAATCTCTTGCAATGCCACCCAGTGGAGAGGAAACTTTTGATTGGGAAGGAGGGGGCATTATGTGTGATAATGAAAAATCAAGGATACAGCATGTACCTCTTGATTATTCTAATTACAGCAATTTTATTAAGATCAACAATGTAACATAAAAATGCCTGTGCTAATATTTCCGCTTTAATGTTGCTATGCTATAATGTATTATTAATGAAATCCATTTTATTAATGAAAGCCAAGAATGCCATTTCTGTATGTTAGCTGGCATGTAGGTACATAAAGAGCCTGAGGGTGAAAAAGTTTAAAAAAAAGTATAAATGCAAATTTCTAACATGATGGATATTTTTTGCACTAGCAAAGGAATAATTGAAGTTGAAATGCAGACAGCCAAGACTTTAATCCTAATATATACGATAGGACTGTAATTATTCTATTGATAGACAGCTATTAAGTAAGGGGGGGTTGTTTTTGTTTTTAAAGTAGGCATCTATTAAACAATACCAATTCAGGTGTTCAGATTTTGTGTCAAGTGAATGAAGCACAAAAATCTTCGCCAGTTTCTGAGTTCTGACAAACAATTTATAATTATAAAGATTAGAGTGATCTGTTTAGGTTGTTCAATTCAGGAGCATAAGTTAAGTGAGTTGCTCGCCTTGCTGAATAGTCTGATTTTACATGGTTCTTTATCCATACAGTTCTACTGCTTTTCAGAAAGCTCATGGAGAGTGATATTTAGGGGACAACCACCCTCAAAGCAAAACACAATTGAATTAGTTCAGAGTAACAGACAACATGGTGAGAAGTCAGGTGTTCCTAAGAACAATGAAAATAAAGAATGCATTGCATTAAATGTAATGGTGGTATTAATTAAACCACAAGTAAAGGAATGCCCATGTGACCATTATAAAGGCTAACAACCATAGTAGTTAGAATTGAATAACATTAATAGCAATAATCAAATAATGAATGAAAGATTGAAGCTAAATATATTTAATAATCAAGACATAACAGATATAACTTGGTATTGTTAAAAATGTATTAAATATTCAACTTCAGCTTCATCTAGCATCCACTGCAGTTTAATAAACTTAAGCATTTCAGATTTCTAGTTGTAAAGGAAAAGAATGCATATCTCATAATCCAGTTCAGGGAATTTGAATTGTTTCAACAAGAAGTTTCAAAAAGTCTAAAATGTGTACAAAATGTATAAATCTCCAGATAAAAAAGGGTATCTCTAGGCCAAAGTTCCCAAAGTGTCCAAAATCAGCAAAAATAAAGGAAATGTAACAAATAAAAATAAAAATAGTTTTTTGTGGGGTTTGGGGGCTATGTGGTCATATTCTAGCAGAGTTTCTTCCTGACGTTTCACCAGCATCTGTGGCTGGCATCTTCAGAGATGCTGAAGATGCAAGCCACAGATGCTGGTGAAATGTCAGGAAGAAACTCTGCTAGAACATGACCACATAGCCCAAAAAACCCACAAAAACTATGGATGCTGGCCATGAAAGCCTTCGACTTCACATTAAAAATAAAAATGTAACAAATAAAGAAAATGTAACAAATAAAAATTTTAAAATACTGGTTCATGCTTCAGGAAAGAAAGCTGCAATAGACAGAAAGAAAATCTAGCAAGAAATATTCGGAGAGTGATACAGGCCATTCCTTCATCCTGAGAGAAGGCCGAAAAACATTGCTGAAGTAGCTGAAAGCTATTGTGTAAACAGATAAACTGTATCTAATAGCCCTGTCCTTTGCTCCAATCAAAGGTACATGAAAGTGTTTATTTCTGGCAATACCTCAAAAATTGTGTGTGTCCTGTTTTGGTGTTGCACCCCTCTAATCAAACCTATAACTCTATATACAGTAGATGAATTATTTTACCAAAACTTTAGCAATCCCTTTGATGACCATTTTAAACTTCAGATTTATATTATTATAATGTTAAGGTCAGAAACCACTGTACTCAAAAGATACTTAAGGTTGTCCAGCCATATTACACTGATTATACCATCGAGCTGTCAGCTGAAGCAGTGAGAATTAGTTTTAGCTTTAGAATACAGGACAACATAAAATACAATACCTTGTCAGAGAAGTACATAATAGGTCCAATACTTATTGACATGATTTTAAAAAAATCCTTTATTTAAAATTTAACATTCTTCTCATTCTATGGTAGAATTTTAAATTGCAACAATGGCTAGATTTAAGACTTATCCCAATACTGTCTAGAGGGATGCTTTTGTGCTAGGCATCCTCAGGAGCTGGCACCAAAGATTCTGAGGACTCCAAGTGGCTGCTTCGATGCCAGCCACAGATTATGGCAAAAACATCAGGAATAAACTCTTCCAGAAAACAGCTACATAGCCCCCAAACCCCCCCAAAAACTATGCTGCTTGGATTCTCTGCCGCTTGAAGTCTCACGATGGCATCATTGTTGTGAAACTTCAAGCAAGATCTGGCACAAATCTTTCCCAGTTCTCAGGGATGTTTCCACAGTGACTAGACTTAAGGCTCACTTAGTGCAACATTCTTTTACACATTGGTAGTTGGTTTTTTATGAGAAGCTCAGCCAAAGACCTGAATACAACTATACCCTGTATTCTATGTTCTGGAGCACTCTGAACAAGGAAGAGGCACCCTGGTAGCACAATATGAGATAATGACCTGATTCACACAAGCATCTGCATCACCTTATAAATGATTACCCATTACTTATTATTATTGTCTCTTTACTTTGTGACCTGTACATGACTGTGTTCACTCAGTGCCTCTGGTGAAGCTGTACTGTGTTTGTGTGGTGTGTGCCTTCAAGTCATTTCTGACTTATGGTGACCCTAAGGCAAGCCTATCATGGGGATTTCTTAGCAAGCTTCTTCAGAGCAGATTTGCCATTTCTATCCTCTGAGGGTGAGAGTGTATGACTTGCCCAAGGTCTCCCAGTGGGTTTTGTGTATTTGCCTTCATATTGCCTTTTGGCATACAGCCACCTCCTCATTTAGTAGCTTAAATATATATACTGTGAGATTGAATGGATGTATGTAATATGTGGATAATTTGAATGTAATATTTTAAACTGTTAATAAACTACACACTACACACACACACACAATATATTGAAAGTCATTCATTTCTCCTTCAGTAGACCAAATGGGTCACTGACATCCTTGACCTTTGCTTTAAGGGAGGAGGAATTCGTCAATTTCAGCAGGATATAGCTGACACTTTCAAACAGAAGTAATTCATACATTTTGAACTGTAACATGCTTGATACATTACCATTTGTGTTGCCTGGCCTCTTTTATTGTGATGACTTCTTCTGCCCATTTTTCTTTAGTTTTCCCCTTTTCTTTGACACTTCTTTCTCTATGTCTTGCATGATGGCCCAGTTTGGCAGATTTATAGTTCTTATCTTTCTTCTTGTTTGTAGATTATGGAAGTAAAATGGCTGGTGGGGATCTCTAGGGTCTCTCCCCCTCCCCATCAGTTGTCATCTGAATTCAACAAAAAGAATAACAACAACTTTAAAAAATTCTGATTGAGGTAATATGAAGTATGGAAATAGAGATCTCATACAGATGTTTCATATAGGTAATTCAGCATATTGCATAAAATCATAAAAGGCTATTGCAGTAAGCCAGTTTAGAACTGCTATTTGGAGAGGAGATTATTTATAGTATGGAAAATTTAAATAAGTGGGGAAAAGGTGTTGAAATGAATGTGAAAAACATTTCCCCATTATTTTAACATAATATGTTAATATAATAATAATAATATAGTTTATTTGTATCCCGCTTTTCCAAAACCTGATCAAAGCGGCGAACAACAGCATATAAAAACATTCCAACAAATATATTGTGTTCTATGTCAGATGTTAATACCATAGTCTATTTTAGTAGATATATTTTATACAAAAAATAAAATAATATTATAAGAGCTCTCTGTCTCCATATGGTCCACACATAAATATGAATGACAAACAACAAATAAATCTGCTCATTTGATGTACTCTTCCCCTTTTGTTTCCAATTTCCAAATAAGGTTTTACTAAAAGTATGTATTAAGGATATAACAGGAGTTTTCACATTACAGTTATGGCCTATATTAGGGCTTACTTTACAAAATACTCAGATATCTTGGTAGCATTACTGATTCAATCTTTAGTTTAGATGTAACTGTAGAATGCAACCATATCTCATTAAATTTGTGCTTGGTTTGTTATTGCAGTTGTTAATGAACAGGAAATCAAATATGGTATAGAAACTCCTGGTTCCCTGCGCCTCAAAGATTATATTGTACATTGCAAGCCTTATAGCCTGGAAATTGCAAATAAGCAATACTGAAGATCTAACATACTGAATATTTTCCAGATGGCTGGCTTTTCCAAGATGCTGAGTTTTGGGGTGGTGATGTGTGTTTTATAATAGACTGGTTTAAATCTTCTTACAATATGTCTTTGGGAGCTAAACAAAGTTCAAACTGTTGTCTAAAATTATATAATAGAATATATATTAATTTGATTCCTGTATATCAGATGGACAGTTGTTTAGCTTGTACATTGTGACACTGGTTTCCCTATTTGACTTGCCAACTTGCACCAATAATACAAGATTTTCATGAGCATGACCAGAGCTTGAAATGGAAGGTGTAAAGATTAATTTGTTAATGTTAACCACTGTAATTGAGGAGACTAATTTGCTTGACATTAATGCTAATTCTTGAAATTGTTTAAGGCACCAAATTACATTTCTGACATAATTGTTTGAATTGTTGATTTTTCAAAACCAGCCATGAGATTTCCAGAGGATGGTGCAGGGGTTCACTGTGGGGCTCTAAAGTCACATTCTTTTATTGGCTCCTTCAAGGGTCCTCTTTTTGTTTTAGATTTGCCAGGCACTTTTTTCTTGATGGACTAGAAATTCCATAATATAATTTCTATTTGACATGGTGGGTGTCTAATATGTCCTGAAACTGTCCAGTTGGAAAAGGCTGCCCTAAAGCATGGGTTCACTTTTTGCAACCAGCTAAATTTTGTCACACATCTGTGTTTCAACTGTCCAGCTCCTGTTCCTGCCAATATTAACACTGTCCATTCACCTTTCAAATGTCTTGCTTGTTAATAAGAAATGATGTGTGCATTTCTGTCAGAGGACACTGTTTCATGGGAAGTGTAGCATTAAATGGCTGGCTGTAAATATTAGCCAGTGAATTAAATTTGGAGAACTCTTAATTAGGAATGTTTGAATGCCTATGAGTATTTTGTGTGTGTATGTCTATGAGTAAGTTTGTGAGGGGAAATTCCCTTTTTGCTTTAGAGTTTACTTATTGTCTGAGGCTGATGATATGCTACAGAATTTATGGAGTTTGACACTGCTTTAACTATCATGGATCCATCCTATGCAATCCTATAATGTGTATTTTGTTGTGCCACCAGAGCTCTGACAGACGTTACAAAATTCCAAATCACAGAATTCCATAATATTGAGCCATGATGGTTAAAAAGTTGTGAAACTGCATTAATTCTGCAGTGTAGACGCAGAGTGAGGCCTAATCCTTGAAAAGGCCTAAACCTCAGTATGGCCATATTGAGATTTGTTTATATTGCCACTTACCCAGGCATAAGACTTGATAGAATAGAGATTGTTATTTTTAAAGAAATCATCATCTTCATCATTTCAAATAATATTTTAAAATAACAGTTTCAACTGAAATGCATTCAGTGAGGTGTACTCCCAGATAAGAGATTAAAAGACTTTTAAAAAAAAAAAAAAAGACATGAACAGAATAGAGGCATAGCATGGCTGTATCCTTTTGGACCAAATTCACTAACTGTGTAGAAGCCGGAGATCCAATCAGTACAGCCAAGTTGCCAGTTAATTTTTCACTTGGCCCATCAGGACTTGCTGAACAAACAAATAGTTTCTGACACTGTCCTGTGCCTCCATTCGAGGTTGAAACCCACAATTTCTTTTCTTTTCCACTGCCTTATTGTCTGTCCTGGGTGTGGACGTTTGCTGGTGTCCATTATGAGGCTGGAGCCTCATACACACTCCCTTTCCAGACAAAGAGAGAAAAAGGACTAATGTCTTGGGCTAAAAGGGGGGGGGGAATAAAGGGAGGGAAATAACCTCTCCTGACAGGAAGGAAGCAGAAAGGCTTGAGTACATTGATCAACGAAAGAAACAGAGAGGTGAAACAAAAGGGCAGACAGTGATGGCACTGGGTGAGTGGGTGGGGTACAGACTGCTCCAGGTGACACCCCAGAGAAGGAATGACACTCTGGTGGGGTCCTCCTCCCACTGCAATGAAGGGAGCAAGCTTGCCCCTCAGTCCTCCATTGCTGGCCTGGCTCTCTCTCCAGGAGGAAAAGGGGCCAGCGATGAAGCCATGATGGATAAGTGGGGGTTGCTGTAAAGATTTTATTACTTTATGCTGGCTGTATGCCGTAATAAATTCATTCATAGCGGGAGTTGCACGCTGTTGCTTCCACACCCACTCCCCCGCAGCCCCTCCTTGCACCAGGTGTCACCAAGTCTGGCCACACCGCTAAAGCAAGCATGCTCTCTACTAACTAATCACTTTACAAGCACTGATGCCTCTTTGCTTTGCACAATTTCTTCATACCTCTCTAATCAAGACCATCCCAGTGTCTATCTGTACTCTACACAATCTTTTTGGGTTTGTGCTGTGCATTTTTACGGATCCACATACCCAATTCCCTGTATGTTCCATCAACTTCCTGTGATGACCAGATTGCATAAGTCCAAGTCCTCACTCATCTATCTGTAGAAACTAAGAGTTGCCCTACTTGCCTAAAAGTATTCAGTATATCAGACATGTACAGTCTACTTTGTAGTCTTTATTAGATTCTAGGGATCTGCCAGCACAACAAAATGGTGGCAATGATAGGGAGCCTCTTACCTACTTCAGTTCATCTCATATGTCATACTCTAGGAAGACCTTCATATACAAGCACAAATCTGAGTTACTGCTAAATAAGACATTCTAACAACCACCACCACCTGTTGGCACATGTGGACAAAGACCTAATCGAAGACAAGCAATAATACTCACATTTTACACATGAAGTGTTTAATTCACAGATGCTGGATATAGATTCAAGACCAGCCCTTCGGCTTCATTTGCAATGTTGAAGGGACAGAAACTTGCGTTAGAATTCTTAGTAATAAAAGTCTCTTTCAAAGCTAGGAAAAACTAAAGCTCAGCTAATGTATACACAATTTTCTGAGGCTGGTAATTCTGTTTATAATAGTCTACTGGCATGCTTTTTGTAACAAAGCAACAAAAGCAAACTAACAACTTTATTCCATGCATATTTACTTTCGTTCAAGTACATGCCCTGGGACAGGACTAGCTATTGTAAAACCATTTCTCTTCTTCAAAAGAGAGAAGGAGGGGAGATCATTGGTGTGTGTGCCTGTGTATGTCTGTGTGTTTCTTTTCTTTTCAAGACTTGCTGCTACTTCACAGGGTAGTTTGGCAATTCAACTGTGTCCCTGGTACATAATGCCCACAGTGCTACAGAACGTGGTGCCAGTCATTTTTGCCATTCAGTGCTTCAGAAAATGGAGTCTCCCCCAAAGCCACTCTTTTGTTTTGTTTTTGGCACTCTGATTTAGCTGCTCTAACACAGTCTTTCTCCAGACAGCTGTCTCCTGACCATTCTTACTTGCCAGGACCACAGACCTGCTTGCCCCTGGCACAGTGGTGAGAGGTTTTGTTGGAAGCTCTGGTGGGGGCAGTTGTTGATGTGTTGATTACCTTTACTTGGCACCTATATTACTGAGCAAACTGCTCTGTATTTACAGTTCTTGGCATCTGGTGCTAATCTTTTCCACTGCCGAAAAATAAGGAAAGGTTCTTGGTAATGTTTCAGCTTTTTAAAGTTATGGTGAATGCTTTCCCCACTTCTTTTCTTTTCTCTCAGGTGTCTGTACAAAGGGATAGCATCAGTGCCTCTATTATATATCAAATCTGCTCTCATCTGATCATTTTTGGCTTGGCTCGAACACTTTGTTCTAAAACTGATGTTTCTTGTTTGTGTATTGTATTGTCTTTCTCCAAGTTTCTTTACTGTGATGAAATTTGCAGACCTCATCAGCTGCATCTTTTTCAATCATAGTCACCTATTTTTGATCAGAGGCTGCAGTTGCCTGAAGAAATAATTCCATTTGACACCACTTTAATTGCCATGGCACAATGCTTTGGAATTCTGGGAACTATAGTTTTGTTAGACTTCTCTGTCAGAGAGCTCTGGTGCCACAGCAAACTATACATACCAGAGTTCCATAGTACTGAGCAATGGCATTTAAAGTGGTGTCAGATTGGATTATTTCTGCAATACGGATGCAGCAAGAGTCTCCTAAAAATAGCAGGAATTTTGCCTTCAAGCAGCTTTGTTTGGTTCATATGCTGACATTATTTCCTTGTGTCTCAACAAGAGGTCTAGTCCATCTTTCAACTCAGTCATTGGCAAACTCCCATTTGAATGTAGTTCTGTTGAGTTCGTAAGCATTATGAATTGTAAGATCTCTATACAGTATTTGCCTTCATGTTCTAAAGTAGCTTGATATTCTTAGAAGTCCAATTGGAAATGTAATTTTGATAACTGTGGAGAAGTATGCTATTCTCCATTTCTGAACTGCAAGTATTCTTTTGTATATTTATCCTATCTTTCTGGTAAACCTGGTGAAGAGTACAGAATTAGCCAGTCCAATGATAAATTGGGATCTCATGAGTGAGAATGATGCTTGATACTGACAAACTCAGGAGGTTATGCTTCCTCCATTAATATGGAAGAGAGCCTTCTCTATGTATGAAAAGACCAAGGAAGTCTTAATTTCCAAAGTCCTTATTGCATTTATTTGATTTCTGCCCTTTGGGACTGTGGTATCCCTATTGGCCTGAGCATTGCATCACAGAGTGTTTATTTTAACCTGCTGTGTTGTTGATCTAGCATGGAGTTGTCATTTTGACAGCTCATCATTGTTAAATAGACACAAAGGATACAATTCACATACCTTTACATGGTATTTACTAGCTATGTTATTTTTTCCCAGTCAAATTTCTACCCCACAGCCTTTGTAATAAAATATATGTATTACAGTACTTATCTATAAAAGTACTGACTGTGCACATATAAAATACAAATGCAAAGTGAACAGGGTTAAATGTACAGATGTTTGTACAGTGTGTTATTCTGAAAAGGAGCATATAGTCAACAATGGCGTGGGACAGACTGCCAAGAAATGGCGGTCTGCTGGTGCGCTGCCACTATGGAGCAAAAACAACCCGGAATTTCTGGGGTGTTTTGTGTGATACCGCAGTGATGTCGCAAGTGTGCCATTGGTGCACTCATGACATAAGCAATGTGCAGCACCGTATGATGCCACACGGCGCTTACATCACAATTGCGGCGCCATGTACACAGGGAGCTACCATTGTTATGCCTCCACCACATAGTAGGATTGCGGGGCATGACTTGCTCCACCTCTAGGCAACCCTACTAGGTGTCCAGGCCAGTTCAAAGTGCCAGTCTGGATCAGGCCAATAATAACCCACAGTCCTATATTTCTGCAAGATGCACCTCTCTCTCTCTCTCTCTCTCTCTCTCCCTCTCTCATTCTCTGACAAAACAAATTTTTAATTAAACAAATATATGCTGTGTCTATATGTATATGTGTATGTGTATACACGGCATATCCACAGTATACATACAATATACAGTACACATAGGCACATTTACATAAATATATATATTGTGTATATAGACAAATATATGCAACTGTATAGATTTGCATATACATATACATTGTGCATATGCAAAGAATTTATGTTCTGTATATGCTGTGTACATTTTGTACATTGGGAGCTCTCCAACATTTTGCTAGTATACCTGAAATCTAAAATGATACAGGTGAGCAGCAGATATCAAGTGGAATTGTTGGATGTGTTGCTCGGCTATAAATTCAGAGTCAAGTGAAAATTCAGTGACAGGAAGGAGAAGACAGAAAGCTGTTTATCTCAATAGAAATACGGTGTGAATGTTTACTCAGTTCATAAGAGACAATGGATCAATTGAATTAGGTGTTTATGTCATGCATGCACCTTAGTTAATTTAAAAGTTAATATCAGTGCCTGAGATGAAGTATCACCAAAGTAATTAATGTTGTTTACTTATTTTATTTTAATTTAAAAAGGATTTCAAGGACACACACACACACACATAAGCCATTTGAGGGACCTGATCCTTATGAGATTGATGCTCAAACAAAACTGGCCTTCAAAAGCCATAATATGCTTCCATATAGTACCATTGAGACCTAACATGAGTGGATACTATACTAACTGGGTCCAAAGAGCCACTTGAAGGTATGGGCTTTTTTTGGGGGGGAGGAAGGGTTACTCTGAAGCAGGATAAGGCAGGAGAGATTCTTCCTTCTCTATGGCCCCCTACATACTGCCAAAATAAAGCTGCTTCGGGTCACTTTGGAGGTATGCTGTTTAAATTATGTATGTGTCCTGAGTCCAGAAGCTTCACTAAAGCTGTGCTCCAGTCCTTAGGACTGAAGTGTGGCTTTGACGTGCACTTCTTTTCATTAATACAACTGGGACAAGAACAGAGGTTGTGTGATAATCTCCTAACTGTTCATTAACCATTTCAGTAAGCCATTGTATTAAGTCTGCAGGCAAAACTCCATCCCTCTTCATTTTTTTAAAGTGATGGCTAGGTGTTGATGACATTTCTAACTTGGAAATGTGGAAGTCTAATTACAAAAATGAATCCCAGAATACACACCACTTGTTTGCAGCTTAATATTGAAAATCTCCAAGTGCTATCCTTTAATCCTTTGATGATAATATTGACTGTTCCTGCTGAAATCTTCCCTTCTCCCAAATCAGTAGTGGCATTTGGATTTCTAGTCTGAACTTAGCCAGAAGAAGCTGAAGTAAACTGTATGCTGGGTTTCTTAATGCAAACATTTAAAAAGGTGTGGAAATGAAGGAGTCTGTTGTGCCTTGTTTTAACTAGATTTGGATAGTGCTCCAATGCTGCATAGCTTCCATACCATTAGCCACATTCCCCATACGAACCACCTAGAGCCCTAAGATCCTCAGGAGAAGACTTTCTTTCTGTCCCACCACCATCCCAGGTTCGCCTGGTGAGGACATGAGAGACAGCCTTCTCAGTGGCTGCTCCCACGCTGTAGAACTCCCTTACATGGGAGACCAAGCTGGGTCCCTTACTACTGGCATTTTGCCAGCAGACAAAGACATTTTTATTTAAACAGGCCTTTTAAGATCTATCAGGCTTGGTTTTATTGGGGGATGAGAGGGTTGGTTTTAGATTATTATTTTTAAATTTGTATGTTTTAAATTTTATGTTTATAATTTTTTATATTTTTACGATTTTAATTGTAGGATTTTAATTGTTGTTTTAATATGTTATATATATATGTATGTATGTATGTATGTATGTTGTTAACCACCTTCGGTCCCACTTTAAGAAAAAGGCGGGATAAAAATTAAGCAAACAAATAAATAAATAATATGTTGTAATAAGTAAAATCTGGTCATTTTCACCTGGTGTAATGCAGTCATCTATATTGCTATATTATAAACTGCTTAAGGAGTGCTAGTTCACTGATAATCAATATAGAAATGTACTTGGTATTGCTATTGCTGCTATATATTATGTACTAGACAGGGGTGCTTCCCAATCTACTTTCACCCATTATTTGCTGATTGCATTATGGAGGTTCCTTGTTAAAACTAAAATTTAAGTACTTGTGAAAGAATTGTCCATGAATTATTATGCCATTTGAATTAGATGTTTTACCTCTGTTCTGTAGTTGCCATTTACATTAATTTGTACCATCCTCCCAAGTGAGGTTTTCTCATTCAAATCCTGTGCAAATAATATTGCAATCTATGAGACCGATTCTGTTGTTACTTTTCTCCTGTGTCTTAATATGACAATCACTAAAACAATCTTGGCTTAGATTTCTGTTCTTTGCTATAGGTATTCATCTTTATTAAGAACCTTTGGAAGTACCATAGCTAAAGATTGTTGAAAATCTGAGTAAAATGCCATTGAAATTATGTAATATGTAGCATTTAAAATGTTGGGGAGGCTTTTTCAAATCCAGTCTCAAGCCCCATTCAGACATCATCATCATCATCATTATTATTATTATTATTATTATTATTATTATTATTTGCAGTTGTGCAGAGAAAGCTGGATATGCAAGATGTAACCTCACTCCTCTACTCCCAACCTTCCCATTTTGCTAGAGGAGGTCTGTAAAAGAGCTGTAACAACATTCAGATAATGCAGTTACACAGATCCATGTAACTGGATCTCAGATAATCCAGGATTCTCAAGCATTTAGAGTTTTGTAACTGTATTCATGTGAATGTGGTTGCAGCTGCTTTTTAGACACTTATTTCCAACCTGGAGACAGGGACGTAGCCAAGGGGGAGGGGGGTTCTTGGGGTCCGGAAATGAATGGTGTGTGCTCCTGCGCCGCCGCACCCAAGCCCCATTATAATGATGGCATTTAGTCTGGAAACCCCCCCCCCTTCCTAAAATCCTAGCTATGTCCATGCTGGAGAGGTCAGTGAAGTGGGGGAGGCATGAATCTCATACTCTCCAACATAGTCTCCAACTTTTCACAGACAAAAAGTGGGACACATGTCACCAAAGAACATCAGAGTGTCATCTAGAAAAGATCCCTTTTGCTTCTGTAGGCATGGATATTACTCCAAAGTCAAATTTTCTTCTTCCCACAACATTTCATAGCATCAGAAACCCTGGTAAAAGAAAGGAGAAGACAGCATAAACACAAGTTGTATTTAAAGTAAAACAGACAAATATAACTTTATTCTGCTTTCCATGTCTAAACTAGGCAGCTGCCCTATGTAAAATTCCTTATTAGTTGTAAGTGACAAAGCTGTTAATGCTATAGTTGCTTCAATTGCAATATCTCCAGAAATGAGGATTCATGTCTTGGCAAAACTGTCTGTGTAAATATTTTAAATGAGGATAACTTATTGGATTGTCACTATAAAAGTTTTTTTTTTTCCAGGAAAACAGAAATACTAAAATCTTGCAAAGTCATCTATTTCTCCCTGAACTGCTTACATGTCAATTTTTTAGTGATGGTACTGAAGAGGAGAAAACCAAAACCATTTGAAATTACTTTTTCAAACTATGAGACCCAGTATCTCTGTGTTGGCTAGGGAAATCTGAAACTTTTAGTACAAAACAAGTATGGGACAAGTGTTTCAAGCTCTGAAAACTGCTGTTCAAGACTGACTTGTTCTCTCTCTCTCATTCTCTCTCTCTCATTTTCTCTAACTATTCTAATCAAATTATTGTTTCTCTTTAATCCTAGGTGTGTGTGCTGGAGAGACAGATATTTGATTTCCTTGGTTATCAATGGGCACCAATCCTGGCAAATTTTGTACATATTATTATAGTCATACTTGGCTTATTTGGAACCATCCAATATAGACCTCGCTACATAACAGGAGTAAGTACCATTAACCTTATATCATTAACACTGTATTTGCCATGTGTGATAAAACACAGTGTTAAAAATCAGGGTACAGTGTTGGTGATGAGCATAGAGATATAACGGGGGTTTTTTGAGGGGGGTATAATATTGTTTTAAGATATAGCCACTAAAAAGCCAATGTTTTAACTTTTAGAAAATGTGGTGCAAAAATTTATCTAGTGCCATGTAGAAATATTTGAACTGTACTCTAAAGTTCCATACGTGAAAAGTTATTTGTGATATTTTATGTATAGAACATATAGGAACATAATTTGATCATCTGCTGCTGCTTTGAAAAAAAGAGTAAAAATAAAAATTGCAATATAGTAGCCTGTCTTTAAGAAGTCAGTACAGCCTGCAAGTCAGTATGAGATAGATGATGCAGAAAAAAGATACTGGAAGCTTGATCCTATTAGTCTCACTGAGTTCAGTGGGGGCTCATTCTCAGGAGACTTATGCATAGGATTTCTGCCTTAGAACTGTGCACTAGTGACAAATCCAGAACAGAGTTGAAGTTCAGGTAGGAGTAAAAGCTGAAGAGTGATCAAAGAAACAGAAAGGTAATGAGCAGTACTGAAGTAATATGAAAGGGTAACCCTTAAATAATAAGGATATTATAAATAGACAACAGAACCAGTATATAACAAATTAGATGTCACAGTCAAATCTTATTTGAGCTTTATAGATCTACCAAATATGTCAAGTAACTTCTTTTGGTTAATCAGCATCCTTGCAAGTTGTTAATGATATCACTATTTTCCAGATAGACCAACAGTTATGTTGAGGCAGAGCTTTAATAAAGATAATCCTCCATGACAATGCAACCACTGTAAAGTTATAATACAGATTTTTGAGACAGTGATATTGAATGTTCAATAGCAAGTGAGCCCTACTTTCCTCAGAGAGGAAACTCTTCCCCATTCCCCTCATGGCATCAGGCATATGTATCAGGTCAGACGCTGTAAGAGAAAATGCAAAATGGAGAGGCCCAAATCATGTAATCATTACATACATTCTGGATTACATGTTTAAGGCTATGATGCATAAGCCCTGCACAATCATTATGCCCATGCGTGGATGTCTTTTGGGTCCATAAAGAGTGATGTTTTCCAAGGGCAAAATGCTAGGTGTGAAAATGTGCAGGAAAGAAGGCCTAGCCTGTGCAGAGTCAGTCAGTCACAGCCCTTGGAAAAATCTAAAAAATCTTGGCTATTTAGCTTTGTGATTGGGTCAGGAAAGAGAGCATGGGCATCAAGGGCACAGAATGAGATTCTGATAGGAGCTGGAAAGGGGAAGTTAATGGTGACATTCGGAAGGAACAGGTGAAGTAAAGTTATTAAATTAAAATAAGTATAGAGCCAGCTGACGTGATTCTTTTTCAAACCATCTGTTATTCCATAAATGTTTCTTACGGGTTTGTTTTATGCGTCTGCCTGAGTATCATTCACTTGCGGGGGTCACAGGAGCAATCAGTTATGCATATAAAGCAAAATTAGAACACATGCATATGTCCAATGTTGTGGTCATCTTAAGACAGAAAAAATAAACCAGAAAGTTGTTTCAAAGATAAAATGGGTGACAAAGAGCCAGGGTTTGGGTTGGTATGAACTATCTGGAGAAAGAATACATCTTAGTTGATTATAATCTCATTGTTTTATCATGCATAGTTTTTCCTTCCAAAACAACTGTTGGACTATATTTGGTGTCCGTTTTAATTCTTATTAATACAGGTGTCATGGATTTTTTTTACTACTTGTATTGAAAAATTCCTATCTTGAAATTGAAAGTGAATAACATGATAAAACCCTAATCCTCCCACACCTCCAGTTTATTACTTTCTCCCCCATATTTTTAGAACTATTCTTTTCCAAATTCAGGATGGAGATCTGATTATTACTGCCTTCTTTCTCTAGAATAAGTCTTGTGAAATCACATTATAATATCTTTTTTGGTTCTTGCCATTTTTATAAGCAATCTTCTGCAGTAATATGTATGTATGTATGTATGTACATATTCATCAGTGTGGTTAACAAACTTAACAGAGTAATTTACAAACTTAACAAATAAATTAGCAAACTGTATTGGCATCTACCATCTTGAGTTGCTGAAAACAAAAGTGAGCTGCCTCCAAAATTGTAGTTTAGAACATTGTCAACATACTTAAGTGGATGGTGGTGTTTTGTATTATCCTACAGGTTGTGACCATGTGGCATTAAGGTGTTAAGTTTGTGGATTCAAAAATTCTCCCATATCCAAAGTACTTGAAAGATATGGCACCTCAATACCAGATATAGACAAACCAAATAGACTGTGGTGTTGAAATAAAGACATATAGCTGCTGGTTGTTCAAGCGTCTCAGTCAGGATTGCAGACTTGTGATTCCTGAAGTGTGTATGTATTTATGTAGCTCTGTGATTGTTTCCCCGTGTACTGAAGATGTCATCCAGTATGTATGCATTCAGGTAAATAAAGCTGCCAAACTGGAAGGTAATGTTTTCTTTAATATACGGGTTGAATTTTCCTTATCCAGAATTCCAAAATCCGAAATACTGTACCCCAAGGTTGTCCACATGGGTGGGTCAGATTGACATATTTGCTTTCAGATGCTTTAGTGTACATAAGCTTTGTTTCATGCATATTCCAAAATCGGGAGGGGGGCATCCAAAATCCAAAACATGTCTGGTCTGAAGCATTTCAGATAAATGAGACTCACGGTGTAGTAGTTTAACTGATACTGATTTGTAAAGCATTAGTATAGTAGATGTGTTTAGATGTAGTCTGTATAGTTTCTTTGTATTGGCTAAAACAACAGCCAGTGAACTGTGCCAGTAATTCACAGATGACAAATATTGTCAGTTAAGGAGAATGAATCATTCTACTACACCTGAAGGTACTTTCTTTGGTGTTCTTACTGTAGCTAGCAGTGAAATGAAAGGAAAAATTCCTATTCTTCATACTCCAGTAAGGTCAGATCACTCCATTTTTAATAATGATTCTGGGATGTGTTGTAATCACATTGTTCACAGCTGCAGGTTGCATGGATCCCTTCTTCTGTCTGAAACAGAAGTAGAATTTTTGGATGGGTATGCAGTAAACATGACTGCAGCAGCAAGTTCCATTCTGACTTACATGTTAATTACAATATGTCTGTGGAAAGTCTTCATCTCCAATCTAGCTTTGGAGGATCTCCACAGTTTTAAAAAAATAAACACACATAAGTTGGAAGGATGAAGCCAGCTGCTGTAATGCCATCATCACCACCATCCTGTGTGTGTTGACATTTGAAAAGGTTGGTTGTGACGAGACAGAGATATAAAAGTAGCTTGTTAGTTAAATCGTGTTAATTGGCAAACTGGTCATGCACATTGTCTTACTCTGGCACAAATTCCTCTCAAAGCCTTTTACCCGGTAAAGCAATTCGGGGCTCATCTCCACTTTAGAAATAATGCTATTTGACACCGCTTTAATTGCCATGACTCAATGCTATGGAATTCTAGGATTTGTAGTGTTGTGAACTATTTAGCCATCTCTGTCAGAGAGCTCTGGTACCATAACAAATGACAAACCCCAGGATTTTATAGGACGGAGACATGACAGTTAAAGTGGTGTCAAATTACATTAATTCAGCAGTGTGGCAGCAGATAGAACTGACTTATAGTGAGATCCAGAAATGACAAATAACTCTCTTCCTAAGTTCTGAAAATGTTAAAATGAAAATTAATTGAATGCTTTGAAGTGTTGAACACATGTTCGGATTTATAATATTTATATAGATTTTGGAAAAGTTATTTTTCCAAGTTCTGCACTTATGAGTGAGGAAAGAATTAATTTATTTCCAACCTTCCCTGGTCATATAAATCATAATTCCAAGAGCAGCAGTTTGAAGGACCCACATCTTGTCACTGGTACCAAAACATATCAGTTAAAATGCTGTCAAACTGCATTAATTCAGCAGTGTGGCAGCAACTAGCACTGGACTTTTCTCGTGTGGAAGGAGACATGTTGGCCCCAATGCATGGCGACCCCATGGATGAGACATCTCCATGATCTCCTGTCCTCCAGGGTCCCCTTGCTTAGGTCCTGTAGATTCAGGCCCATGGTGCGCCTCACTGAGTCTATCCATCTGGTGTATGGTCTTCCTCTGCATTCTTCCTTCCCTAACATTATAGTCTTTTCTTTGTATTTTAGACATGATTGCCTGTATGGAGATTTTTGGTTGTAATGCCACTTCGATCCGCTGGGAGAAGTGGGAAAATAAAAATAAACTTATTATTATTATTATTATTATTATTATTACTATTACTATTATTATGAATGATGTCTTCTCATGATGTGGTCAAAAGTACAACAGTCTCAATTTTATCATCTTGGCTTCTAGGAATATTTCAGGCTTGACCTGTTCTAGGACCCATTTATATGTCTTTTTGGCTGTCCACAGTATACTCAGCACTCTTCTCTAGCACCACATCTCAAATGAGCTGATTTTCTTTCTGTCAACTTTCTTCACTGTCTAGCTCTCACATGGTTTTGGATGATTCTGACTTTAATGCTCAGTTGTATGTCTTTACACTTTAGGATCTTGTCTAGTTCTTTCATGGGTGCCCTTCCAATTCCTAACCTTTTTCTTATTTCTTGACCGCAGTCTCTTTTTGATCAGTTTTGATCCAAAGTATGGAAAATCTTTAACTATTTCAATATATCTTAGTGGAATTTATGTACTTCCCTTGTCATTATTTTTGTTTTCTTTATGTTCAGCATTAAGCCCACTTTTGCACTTTCTTCTTTGACCTTACGTAGGAATTATTCCAAGTCATTGGAATCATTGGAATTACATGGAGCCCTGTACTGCAGCCATTCACTCAAAACCACAAAGTTGCGAGTTCAAGACCAGCAAAAGGGCCCAAGCTCGACTCAGGCTTGCATCCTTCCGAGGTCGCTAAAATGAGTACCCAGACTGTTGGGGGCAAATTAGCTTACTTGCTAATTAGCTTACTTGCTGTTCACCGCTATGATCTTTGGAATAGCGGTATATAAATAAAACAAATTATTATTATTATTATTATTGATGTTTTCTGCTAATAGTATGGTATCATTTGCATATCTTAGATTGTTGATGTTCCTTTCTCTTGGCTTCACTCCTCCTTCTTATGTACTCCTTTTTAAGGTGTTCAGGAACAGTTCCATTGCCTGTCATGGGTCAACGTCTTTCATTTTTAAAAAATAGTATTCAATTTACTTAGGTAAAATGAGAACCTCCTTATTATATTATATTATATTAACATTAGTTAAAACTCACAGAACTTTGTTGCTTTAGTTATGGGGCTTTTTCAAGCCTCTTAGACATGGCTAGTAAGCAAGCATATCCTCAGCCTGTAAATGGAGATTAACTATAAAACTAGTCTACTTTTCAATTTACAAACTGTAAGATGGTATTTTAACTACTACAGCACTATATAAATTTCTGTTTTAGTTTGTCCTTACTCTGGATTTGCAACAATTAGCTTTAAACTACAATCCTTACTTAGAAATAAGCTTAGCTCAGTGAGGTTTACTTTCAAGTAAACATGGTAGTGCTGTTGTTGTTTCTCTGGTTCTTTTTTGAGTTTTATTTCTAACTTCTTGGTCTGTTTTCATTATATCTTACTTAGTGGTTTCCAAGAAAACAACAAAATATGTTTTTCAAACCATCCTTGTCATGAGTGCTATTACTCAGAAAGAAACATTTTTTCAGCTGACACAGAAACGCAAGATAAACAATTTGCATGGTTGTAAAATCTAGCAGTTACAATACAAAAAATCCTTATTTCTTGTCATTTCCATAGCTTATCTCTCAGTTTACTATTTATTTGGACATTTGTTTTTTGGCTTATTATCTATGCACAGACCCAAATGATCAAGCTATACATTTTCTTGTCAGATAAGCTCAACTACAGATAATAAACAAATCTCCAACTTTGAACTGGTAAGAATCTCAATGAAATATCATATTATGTTCTGTGAATTCAGCAGATATTGCACGTGTTATAAATGTCTGGCAGTGAGACACTTAATACATCTTTGACATTAGAATATTTTTATCCCTAAACATCTTTACTATAGCATGTTTTTTAATCTTTAAGGGTTTAAACTATCCATTTAAACCATAGTTTAAACCATTTAACTATCATATTGATAAAAGAAGGGATTGTTGCTAAGATTGGTTCTTGTCACTCCCCGGTTTAGAGATTACATACTGTGAAATGTCATTCAATTGTGTATCTCAAAACTAAACCGTTTTTATCCATTGCAGTGCTTATTGTTTCCTTGGTCTGAATATAAAACTTAAGAATTTCAGTTTATATTGTTGATATCTGCTGTGGAACCAAATTAGATCATGACTTTCCTTAGGTTTCAAGGCATAAACTACAATGAGTTAGCTACAGGTATGAGTTTGACTCAAACTGATACCTTCTTGGTAAAGCTGGCATAGGGAAATAAAATAATATTTATTTCAGTGATTGTTGACAAGGAGTTCTCCAACACTTCCCAATGATTCTGACCAATTTCTCAGTGTATCCTAGTAAGTTTATGGAGGTATGATGGAAGCAGTTGGGTCATTTGTTGTAGACATATGTCAAGCCTGTCCTAGATATCATCTGTCAGCTCAGTTTATGTCATCTTTTAGTGGGAAATGAAGGAATTGAGGATAAAATGTGACTATTAGCCAAAGGCACTTCCCTGGTATTTGTGTTTATGAGTAGCCAGAATTTAAAACCAGACACCTAAAACTTTAAGAATTACTAGTAATTGTCAGCATTTTTGGCATTCCATATAGAATGTATACTTACTACATTCTTCATTCGCTTCATGCATTTGATGGAGTAACCTGTTGGTTACACTGGGCTCTGCCCAGTAAACTGCTAATCTCTGTATTACTATAGCAGTAAGCATTCAGTGAAAGGCTTCAAATAGCTGCTGAAGAGAAGCTACCATTGTATGGGATGCTTTTTAAATCTGTACAAGACATAACTTTCTCTGTGTGGATGTAAACTTTATGTGGCAAGGCAGTCCAACGTGCTGAGTGAATGCATATGACTGAATGAAACAGTTAAAAATATGTGCACTGAGATAAGATCACATCTTACATTATTATATAGCAAACTGTAGCTCTTCAGTGCTTTGGTGCAGTTTGGCAAAAATCTGTAATAAATAGACAGCAAGAGAGAAGGAAAATGTATAGGCAACTGCTGCCTTCTCTCAAATGTATACTTCCATAACTGCCCCTGATTGAAGATCCATGGATCAATCTAGAGGCTTTCTGGATGGAAGTCTGTCTCCCTTCTACTTTTGCAGCTGAACAGACAGGGGAAAGAGGACAGATTATTGCTTGTCATTTATGGTTTGAACAAGGGAGACAGACTTCTTTCCAGTGAGATAGAACATTTTTAGAGTTTCATATTTAGTATGCATATATATGTAGTTTGAAGAAATAAAATAAAAGGTACATGCATTGGAATGAATTTGAGAGGCCCAGGAATGCAGGCAAAAGAGCAAGATTTAAGACAGAGTGACCCAAGGCTCTGACCTCGGGGATCTGGAAATTGTTGTTAGTTAAAGTTAGCAGAGAGACATGAATCCTGGAGAAGAGATATCTCCGCAAGGACTAGAAGGGGGGCAAAGACAGATAGGGCTAATGGAATGTGGCTAAAATGTACCTTTAATGTATTCATGCATCTGTACCCTGATTGTACGAAAATCCTATATGTTTAACTTTTACCATATCCAATGGGATATGCCAGCTAGAGTTCTTTGTTTCTATCCTATATAAAGCAGCCATTTTTTCCTTGTTCGGGGCTCTGGGATCTTTGTTGGAATGTGAATTCCTCCCAGAGTGACAGCTGTCTAAAATAAACAATCTGTGTTTTACAAATTCATCTTGGTCCCCTCCTTTCTGATTCTGTCAGACCGGGTTTGCTGTGAGTCAAGTGGAAGTGTTTTATCAGTTTTCCACAACACCAGAAAGCCTCTAGATTGACCCATGGATCGCTTCACCTCACACAATCAGTTTTTGGCAGAGAGGTTGGACTATATCATATTTGGATGAGATGGTTGTATAAAAGGCCTGTGACTATTTTATGTTACCGTATTTTCCGGCGTATAAGACGACTGGGTGTATAAGACGACCCCCAACTTTTCCAGTTAAAATATAGAGTTTGGGATATACTCGCCGTATAAGACTACCCCTCTTCCAATGCACACCAAATAAAAATTTAAAAAACATGAGATTTGATTTCAATATGATAATTTTAATTGCAATGTTTATGACATGCAGGTACTTAGCAGGAAAACTTGTTGTATACAAAGCCTACTTGGATTGGTCAGCTCTCCCTGCCTGCCCAGCCCTCCCTGTCTCCAAGACTATCAGAGCAGTAGTGCAAAAACAGCTCTCTTTTCCATACCCTGGGCGTCCTGGACACCTGCAGCTTGCTCCGCCCTTCACTTATGAATCCTGGTGAGTCGCCACATACAGTGGGGATGCAGCCGCTGCCATTTTGAGCTCCCCCCACCATATGCAGCAACCGCAGATTCTCCAATCCGGCTTGGAGGTTTCAGCACCTGCCCTATAAGACAACATCCAGCATATAAGACGAACCCTGACTTTTAAGAAGATTTTCCTGGGTTAAAAAGTAGTCTTATACGCCAGAAAATACACTACATTAAAAGAAATAGGTGATGTTCCCTTGTCCAGATGTTGGCACAATATGTCTGAACATCCATGGTAACTACATTTCCATTCCATATAACAACCATGTCTCCTGAACTCAGCTATTTTCTAGCTGCCACTGAAATTAGTTCTTGCATATTAGTGCAGTGATGGATCACCTCCAACTTAGTTTGAATTTTAAGGGAAATGTCCAAGGTACCAAACCTACCCCCACATAGACTGAGCACCTTTACCAGCATCTTTAAAATTCAGATTAAACACTAGAACAGATTCACCACCCAGCTGACATGGGAGGAACCGGCTGCCATTTAGACAACAAGTCTTGTTTTTACTATTAAAACAGGTAAAGAAGTGGATAGGCCTAAATACCCTAAAGACACCAGGTCCTGACTGATCCTGGAGGCTAAGAGCATCAGCCCTGATTAGGACTTGGATGGGAGACTGTTAACAATCACTTATATTTCAGAGGAAAGAACAGGCAAAACCATCTCTGTGCATTCATGAAATCATAGAGTTAGAACATACCATCCAGTCCAGTCCCCTAGTATGCAGGAATACACAAGCAAAGCACTCCCAAAAGATTGCCATCCAGTCTCTGTTTAAAAACCTCCAAAGGAGGAGGCTACCCCACACCCCAAGGCAGCATATCTCACTGTCAAACAGCTCTTACCATCTAATGTTATGTTAAAGTGGAATCTCTTTTCCTGTAATTTCAATCATGTCCTAAACTCTGGAGCAGTAGAAAACAAGCTTGCTTCTACTTCAATATGACATCCTTTCATATATTTAAACATGGCTATCATGGATGTCACAATTCTGAGAAAAAACAACTGAGTAGTATTGCCTTCAGTACATATTGAATCCTTCACTTTGGCCATTCCAAGTGAGTTTAGTAGTACTGTAAGAATGAAACAGTGCCATATTATTGTATAAATAATGATGGTATGTTACAGAGTTCAGTGCATATTAAGATAGTAGCCAGAGCTTTCAGTTTGGTCTATGCAGGATTTAGTCATCTGTATGAAAACAACCAAGTATATTAAGTATTCAGAGGGAAACATGTGGCTTTCTTCACTAGCCTACATTGACTCACACATTGCTCTCCTACTGTGTGCATTTATATGCCTGTTTATGATTTATGATAATAATAATAATAATGTTTATTTATATACCACTTTTCCAAATTAGATCAAAGCGGTGTACAACAGGAAGTACAATACAAAGTTAAAAAAAAAAACACATAACAGGCCTCTCTCCCCCCAAGATGGTGGTCGGAAGGGAGGGCTTTTTCTTCTTTCACGCAGGCAGTTGGAGCTTGCCTGCCTCTCTCTCCCCAAGATGGTGGCTGAAGGGAGGGCTTTTCTTCTTACAGGCAGGCAGTTGGAGCTTGCCTGCCTCTCTCCCCCCAAGATAGTGGCTGAATGGAGGGCCCCATGAATTTCATAGGCAATGGATAAGGCAGCTAAAAAGGCCAGTTCTAGTGATACATGGAGAAGAGGACCATTGATAGCAAAGAAAGAAAGAAAGAAAGAAAGA
>NC_056522.1:101250490-101391193 GCF_019175285.1 Sceloporus undulatus | reverse complement strand
AGATAGATAGATAGATAGATAGATAGATAGATAGATAGATAGATAGATAGATAGATAGATAGATATTATAAATTACAGTATTACTAAAATTTGAAACAGAAGATATGTAAAGGAGTGTACGGTCAAGTGAGCAAGGCATATAGATCAAATGACACATATTGAGAAATGGGAGAATGTATGGGTAAGGAATTAAAGTTTTCTTGCTTCTATGGTTTGAAGAGAAAAAATCAAAATTATGTACAGATAGTAATAGGTGGTACCTATTAAATTGTTGAAAAACTATTTTAAAAATAAATAGTAATTTTTGAAAGTGCAATAAACATGTAGGATTATTTTATCATGAATGGTGAACATGTCAAAAAGCAAAGAAGTATTGGCTAAAAATATGGTTCTGAGAGCAGAAATAATATTTAGGCCAGAATTACTTCTTTTAAATATGTTGGATTTAGTAGGGGAAAATGGAAAGAGAAAACAGAGGCTTTCTATGATTACAGGAGCAAGGATGTGTTGTGTAATATTGGAAACAGAAGATAACCCCAAATGTTGAAGAATGGCTGCAGAAATTACTGGCCTTTGCAGTATCAGATAAATTAACAAATTGGTTAAAGGGAAACTCAGTGCAAACATGCTAACATATCTGGCAGCCTTTTATAGATTCTGTTTTATAGATTCTGTTTAGACAAGAAAAGGAGAGGATGCTAGGTTTTGAAATTTAAATAGTAATTCTTTTCTGTATGGTAGAAATAAAGATTAGACTGGAGAAATTTTAGATATTAAATAAATAAAAATAAGCACCAATATTGTCCAGGAAGTAAAGAGGGTTGGAAGGAGGAAATTCTATTAGTCTTGGTTCTGTTAGTCTATTATGATCACTGTGAAAACTGTTTTGTTTGTTTCCTTGTATGTGTTATGTTGTTATATTTTATTTTTATTTTTGGTTTGGTATAAGTTAATTTCAATAAAAATATTTTATTTAGGATTTATTTAAATTATTTATTTAGTTGGGGAAAGATTCTCAGGAATTGAATTGCCAGAAACATTTGGAAATTATAGCTCTCTGGTCCATTAGAGTTCTGATTTACTGGCACAAATTTGTGGTAATGCGTACAGCTGGGGTTCTGCATTTTAGCTTTTTCCTGGTTTTAATCTCTCTCATTTCTTCAGTTTTGAATTAATTGAACATTATCTGTATTTTAATTATGTACATGTGCCTGGAAGGCCTTTGGGTACTGGGCACACATTTCATTACTGTTAATAATGCTATTGCTGCTTTTACTACTAATATATAGTAATATATGAAATAACACAATGGAGATTAAAATCTATCTAAAAAGAAGGAAGGGACAGAATGAATCTCATGTGATTATGAACAGAAGACATCATCTGTACAATAAAATTTTAATTTGACCAATAGTTCAGTACGAGTTCTATTTAAATAGGGAAGATATATTTTCATACTTGCTTTGTCTTACTAGAGATCCTCTGTATTACAGATCATATAAAATATTGGTCACATGAATAATCCTATTCTCTTGTCTCCAGTTTTCATTATTATTCCACAGTTTTTTATATACAAGGACAACCATATTAAGCCAATTCACAAGTAGTAGAATGGACAACTGTAAACCATTCTCTTGCCACTCCCACATGATAGCAAGTAGCAAAAGCAAGTACATTTCTACACCGCATATCAGTGCACTTAAGCACTCCCTAAGTGGTTTATAAAGTGTAAGCTAGTTGTGCCCAATAAGATGGGTACTCAGTTTAGCGACCTCGGAAGGATGCAAGCCTAAGTCGAACTTGAGCCCCTTGACTGGGATTGAACTTGCAATCTTATGGTTTGTCAGTGAGTGGCTGCAGTACAGGCATTTAACCACTGTGCCACCAGGGCTCCTTAATGATGTGGTGAAGTATCAGAATGCAGTAGGTATCACTAAACCTCATAACCTCCCAGTGAGCACCAGTTGTCATTCCTCTCTCTGCAGGCTCATGCTTCTTCTTCCCAGCATTGTTGCATTCACTCAGAATGAAAATAGACAATGCCTTTAGCGTGTATTTTGATGTGCTCCCTCAAATTATGAAGATATCTGTTTGTCATAGCCCACAATTGTCCTCACGTACACATTTTGGATTTAGAGTACTGTGTTTTGAGATTGGTCATTGGAAAATAAACATGGTTTGATAGACAAATTTGATTGCAAAGCACTCATGCACTTATGTCTGAAAAAAAATCTTGTAAGAAGGAAAATGTATTAATCACAGGGAAAATGTGTATTCTTTGAAACCTACTTGACCCTCTATTTCTTTAGAACAACAGCAGCAACACTTCCCAACAAATTACCTCCATGTTCCTCCATTCAATCATTTGCAAAGCATGTTGAATCTACACAGAAAGGGGGCATGTGCTAACCCCATCCCATACCATCTCCAAGTCTGTGGAAAACAACAAGTGTGAACAGGAGAGCTTTTTCTATACATGGGCACTCTCCGTGCAATCATGACCCTTAAAAACCAGGGAAGTTTGTCTTGCTCATACCCTCACTTTCTAGAAAGCATGGGAAATGGAGGACAGGGCTAGCATGCTCCCATGTTGGTGTAGAAACTTTGCAGACAGAGAATCTAGAAAAATCCAAGAGAGACAGGTTTTGATCTGTGTTTTCTAAGAATGTTTTTTGCTTGTATTGTGGGTGACTGCATTCTTGCAAACAAGCTAGTGAAATGTGGGCTAAACAACGTAACTGTTACATGGATTTGTAATTGGTTGACTGGCCGAAGCCAATGGGTGCTCAACAATGGCTCTTTTTCATCCTGGAGAGAAGTGACCAGTGGGGTCCCACAGGGCTCTGTCCTGGGCCCAGTGCTATTCAACATCTTTATCAATGATTTGGAGGACAGAATTGGGAGCATACTTATCAAATTTGCAGATGACACCAAATTAGAAGGAATAGCTAATACTCCAGAGGACAGGATCAAAATTCAAAATGACCTGAATAGACTAGAAAGTTGGGCCACAGCTAACAAAACGAACTTCAACAGGGAGAAATGTAAGGTACTGCACTTAGGGCAGAAAAATAAAATGCACAGATATAGGATGGGGGACACCTGGCTGAACAAGACTACATGTGAAAGGGATCTGGGAGTCCAAGTAGACCACAAGTTGAACATGAGTCAACAGTGTGATGCGGCAGCTAACAAGGCCAATGCAATTTTAGGCTGCATCAATAGATGTCTAGATCAAGGGAAGTAATAGTGCCACTCTATTCTGCTTTGGTCAGGCCCCACCTGGAATCTTGCATCCAGTTCTGGGCACCACAATTTAAAAAGGATGTTGAGAAACTGGAGCATGTCCAAAGGAGGGCGACTAAAATGGTTAAAGGTCTGGAAACCATGTTTTATGAGGAACGACTCAGGGAGCTGGGTATGTTTAGCCTAGAGAAGAGAAGGTTAAGAGGTGATATGATAGCCTCGTTTAAATACTTGAAGGGATGTCATATTGAGAAGGGAACAAGCTTGTTTTCTGCTGCTCCAAAGAACAAGATCTTGAACAATGGATGCAAGCTACAGGAAAAGAGATTCCACCTGAATATTAGGAGGAACTTCCTGACAGTGAGGGCTGTTGGACAGTGGAACACACTTCCTTGGAGAGTGGTGGAGTCTCCCTCCTTGGAGGTCTTTAAACAGAGGCTGGATGGCCAACTGTCGAGGATGCTTTGGTTGAGAGTCCCTGCATGGCTGGGGGGGTTGGACTGGATGGCCTTTGTGGTCTCTTCCAACTCTATGATTCTAGTCTCATAGAGTGGTTCTTCATACCGCCAGCTACCTGATCCCTTTCAAAGGAGATGCCATGAACTGAGCAAAGCCTATACGTGACTAGAGCTTATATAATTTACTTATTTTAACTAACAGCACCCTAATCAGGGTATCCCGTGGCCAGGCTGGATGGGGGAGTCTAGGAATGGTAACTGAAAGATGGAACTTCTTTGTGCTCTAATATTTTGCTGTAGTGATATGCTCTCACCTGTTTTGCTGTGCTTGGGAAATATTTTTCAATACTTGACAAACATGTAGTTAATAAGGCAATGTGTGAAGCAACATTTTATATTAAGAACAGTTACCCTGCATATCTGCAAAACCTTTTCCCTAGACTGGGAAGCAAGAAACTAGAATGAGAGTTCATTATCATATTGATCATATTTTAACTGTTAATGAGTTAAAAATTCATATTTTTGTTGTGTGTCTTGAAGTTGTTTCTGACACATAGTGACCCTAAGGCAAACCCAGCATAAGGTTTTCTTGGCAAGTTTCTTCAGAGAGGCTTTGCCATTACCTTCCTCTGAGGCTGAGAGGGTGTGCATTGCTGAGGCTCACCCAGTGGGTTTTATGACCAAGCCAGTATTTGGACCCTGGTATCCAGAGTTGTAATCTAATGGTCAAACCATTATGCCACTTTGTCTCATATGCACAGTAGAAATCTCTGTTATTCTGCTTGCCTAAAGTTCCTGTCACTGACAGTTGATTATGTCTTGGGACTGTAGGTAAGAAATGTGAATGTCATTTTTATCTATAAACATTAACATTTGGAATTGGAATTCTGTTCTTTGTGACAGAATAGAACAAAACCTATAATTAAACCAATATATGTGCAAATAGAAGGTCAGCTTATGATTTGCTTTAAAATATTCACCAGATTTCAGCTTCACATTTTGTCAATTTATCTGATGCCCCAAACATGGAAGTAACATGCAATGACATTATCTGTAACACATCATTGTTTGAGGTAACAAGGGCATAGCAACATTTATTTTGTGAGATAACATAACGATGGGTAGCTGGATTAATTATTCCCTGTCAAAAGTAATTGTGCATTTGAATTTTTAAATACACACACCCACACATTACTATATTAGTAACACTTTACTCTCAATTAGTAGTATTGATGTGTTGCTTTTTGAACAAAATAATGGCTGAGTAACAAATTATTTTGAAAACAAGTCCAAGTTTTGCTAGCACCATTTCTTTTTGGAAATGAAAATGGGTAAACATTTTGGATTTCTTTGCCCCAAATTAGAAAAGACATTCATATGGGTGTGAATTTTGTTATTTAATTACCAAATCTCAGTCTCTGGACTCATCTGAATCTGAATCAGGAATTATAAATCTGTGAGTTTTTGTCACCATTCTGCAGAGAAATACAAGCATGTGAACAAAGAATCTGGATCAGGTGCCATGAGTGTGATTTGACTCTGCCTTTCTCTAGTGGTGTGATTGTATGCTTCTGTGAGGCAAGAGGCTATACCAATGGCAGCAGTGCTGCTGGTTGGGTATCCCATGTCAGATAAGCTTTTGCTGCTACTGGGCAGCAGCAGCAGTAGTACAATGTTTCATTCCAACTAAAATCTGTCAACAAATATGTGTGCATATTGTTGCTGCTGCTGCTGTTGTGTGCTTTCAAATAATTTCCAGTTTGTAACAACCCTAAGGCAACCCTATCACAGGGTTATCTTGGCAAGTTTCTTCAGAGGGAGGTTGTCATTGCCATTCTCTGAGGCTGAGAGAGTGTTGCTTGCCCAAGGTCACCCACTGGGTTTACATGGCTGAGCTGGGATTCAAATCCTAATTTCCAGAGTCATAATCCAGTGCTCAAACCACTACATCACACTGGCTCCTTATGTGTGCATGCACACCCAGAAAAGTTTGTTACAGGGTGGGGTGGCAGTGTGAAATCTTTAGCAGTTAGAAAACACTATGTAAAATTGAAAAATACAGTAATGAGCACAGTTTATTCAACATTCAGTAATTATAACTCCTATGTATCAGTTATTAATTCTTCCATTTCATCATGTAATGAGAAATCACTTAACTTGAGCTTAGAAGTAGTAAGGTTTGGCTAGGTTTTAGTCTGTTATTTGTATTTTACATTACTTTTATTTTCTAAGTAACAACTAATGTTTTCTTAAGTCATATTTTGGGACAGATTAATCCTACATAAATTATGTGGTGAGGAACAAGGAAGTGGGTTTTCAGCTTTGTCCAGACCTTCTGTTCTGGCTCATGGGGTGGGGCAAAGGCTCTCTTGTACTATGGCAGAGCGGAGGGCAAGATTTTATTTTTAAAAAGCCCCTTTCCCATTGCTTGAAGTGAGAGAGGATATTCCAACATCAGTTCTGAATAAACCAGTGGCCTTAACTGGGTCACTCATGGGGATCCAGCATAGCTCTATTCTGTCAGCAGAAAATACAAAGAATGTCCCATTGAATGGGGCTCTAAGTGTGTCCAGAGGTCCACTTCTGGTTTTGCTTTACTTTGCAAGGGACTTCCTGCAATTTAGGGACTCTGTGTGCTCTGTCAACCCAAAGCCACAACTCCTGTGAAAATCCCAAGCTTTTGCCTAAAAAAGGGGAAGGTTGTTGTTGTGTTTTTTTTTGGGGGGGGGCACACTTTTCTGAGCCTTGGTTGAAAGATATGTTCACATTTGAGGGTGAAGTCTCAGGTTTTGGCCATATATTTTCATAATCTGATGCAATTTTTTTTTAAAAAAAATTACTGTCATTTCTAGAAGTAGGTGATAAATTGCACATACTGACATCATTTGGAGAATTGCAGGCTAATTTCACATCTTTTAGCAAAAATTAAGTGCTTGGTTTCTACATGTGGGAAATGGAAGTATCTCCCAGATAACAATTCATATTTTCAAAGACTGTTGACTGGCACTACTGTATGGCAGTTTTTCATCTGTGTTTCAAATATCTTAGTACTGAGAAGAACTACAAGGTTTGCAAAATCAAATCCTGCCCTGTGGCAAGATCTTTCCACCATCAGCATCTTACCAGTTTTCTTTATCAAGTAAATTGCCTGAGCAGCAACTCCAGATGCCCTTCCAATTAAATCTAATTGGACTAATGCATAATCAGTTGATACCAGTTTATTCTCAGTACAATTTTGCAGAGCATCCATTTTGTTCTTGCTAGAATAAAATCCCACATAGGACTTCTGCTTTTGAAAAAAAAAATTGGTGAAGCAATTTTTCAGGCTTTGCCTGATTGATGACAAACTTTTCATGCAGCAGCTAAGGAAAGTAAATAAATAAAAAATGAATTGTGACCCTTAGTTTTCCATCCAGTTTCTAGGAACTAGAGAATACTCAGAGCTGTGCACTGCATCTCAAAGCTTTATCTTTAAAATTGGACAATTGTGTACTACCACAGTACCTGAATTAACAAACACTGCATGGCCCTGAGAAATGCCCAGTCAGGGCAAAATAAAATGGATTCAAATTACTCTGAATTTGAAGTAACAGATTTTGAATATGGATCACTTTAAATAAATGTTTAAAGTAATATGGATTCAAATCTTGTAATATGGATTCCATATAAACATTTGGAAGAACCTCTTCACTGCAAGAGCCATTTATCAATGGAATGGACTGCTTTTGAGCACTGGGAAGTTTCTTTCCTTGGAAGATTTTAAAATACAGCTGGCCATATTTCAGGAATGCTTATGTATTCCTGCATGGCAGGCAACTCGACTAGATGGACCTGAAAGTCCCTTCCAATTCTATGTTTCTAGGAAGATTTGGGTCATGAGTGATATGTAGAAGACCCTCTACAATTAGCATTTCCCCTTGATTTGGCAGACCCTTACAGCCAATACCAGCTTCTAGGAGCTGAGAGGGGCAATTTTACTACCTACCACCTTTTAAAACCTAGGAGTAATCAGAAGTGACTTTATGTTTGAAAAACTAGACATAAAATAACTTGGAGAGTTTTAAAACATAGAAGACTATTTAAGTAAAAGAAATTGGGATGGTGTCATAGTGATGTGACCCAGCATGGGATTCAGACTTCTGAGGTCCAATGGGCAAGAGAACATGAGTAAACCCTGGACCACTGGACAACCTTATGGTTTTGAGTGAGTGGCTGCAGTACAGGCATTTAACCACTGCACCACCATAAAACATAGAAAATAGACTAGATGTAAATGTACACAAGACCTGTCAATTGAATATATTGCTGTCCAATATATATCTCCTCCTATATTTCAAATCTTGTATAGATTTACACATTATAATAGTGCACATTTAAGATTTTCTTACAAAGTGAAAATTCACCTTAATTTTAAAGTTGGCCAATAGTAAGATGAGTTTGACATTACTTGTTTGAATAAATGGTGCCTAAAGTACAACCAGTCTATGTTTATCCAGCATCTAATTACTGGCTTCCTAGGAGTGTGTAACATTGTGAGTGCAGAACTGATGTGATAAATGCATTTGCTGCTTCCTTCAAGTGAAATTAGTTTTTATGAAAGAAGCCAGCTTGGGGGCATTAGAAAATGAATCACAGATTTATCCCCAGAACATTAGCACAGCATGTCCCAACCTCTCTTGGTCTCCAACATATGTATCAAAACCTTGGCAAGTAAGGAGACATACTAGTTCAGTCTCCCTTCCCAGTGTTCATTTATGTAAATTCTCCATGACCAAATATTTCAATCTTTGGCCTCTCTGCCACATCCAATCTAATCATAGTAGTTTCTGCGGCAGAACTCATTACATTGGCTTAAGTGCCTTCTAAAATTCTAAGTCAGCAAAATGTGAAAGTGATTTAGCTTATAACAACATCTTCCTTTCTGCAACCACATCCGTTATATTGCCAGTTGTGTTTATTTTATGCATTTTCTTATTCTTTGCCTCTTTCCTATTGTTGCCATTTTATTTCCACTGCAACAGTTTTAGATGAGGTTTCTTTCTGGATAGCTGATCATTACTGAAAAATAGCATTGTAGGGGTTACAATACAGTATAAATCATTCAAACATTTCCCTCTATGTGACAGTGCTTGATTTAATAAATGTGAAAAAATGACATGCTGGGGAATCTAGGTTATTGTAATTGCAGCATAGCACCACAGTATGCTATAGCAGTGTGTATACAATAATATGTTTAAATCACAAATTGTTTTGGGGTTCAGCCTTAAACAGAGGTGTTTTGAAATCATGTTGTCTAAGGCTGAAGCCTAAATTACTGTTAGTCCCAACTAGTAGTTGTTGTATAGACTCTCTGAATTAATGAAATGTACATACAGTTAAGAATGAGTGTATGGTACCAAGTTCCAATTGGTTCAGTGGGCCTACTTTGTTTAGAAGTAATGACTGAATTTATGCCTGAGTGTATTATGACAAACTGATATGCAAAGTGTCTTTGATCCAGGTTTATAACTGCATCAAGCTTACAACAGAACATGCACCTTGCCAGTTTCAGCATTACTATTCTGCTTTGAATAGTTGTTTTCAGAAATTAGAGTCTTACTGATAACGAGAACTCTGATAATCTCACCTGACATATTATAGCACAATGGGCATATTTGCAAAGAGTGGGCATTTTTTTAAAAAAAACCCTTTTATTAGTGTATTTCTAATGCTAACACAAAATTATAAATATGTCATCATATAATAAAAGGATTAATTTTTAAAACCCTCTGGAAGATAGTATCAGTTTGCAATCACAGTATAAATATGTTTTTCTTTTCTTTTCCAGAAATAATCCTGAACCTTTCATTTTACAAATGTAAAGTATCAATGATCTCATTACAATTTTTTTCCAATATTTATGCTGAAACCCAAATGGTCTCAGGATATCAGATGTATAATTGCCATATCTCAATAAATGTTTCTGTCCTACTTTCCATTCTAAGAACTTTGCACTTAGCTGTTAATTTTTGCATTTAATGCCAGATCCAGCTGCCTCCACCATCTAGGAATCTTCCTCAGCATGCTTCTATCCCTTAGCTATAACAATTCTTGTCACTGTTAATGAAATATAACTAAGACATTTATGGTGCAAGTGTTCATTATTACTTTTAAAGATGGATAATAATAATAGTTTACCATCACTGTTCATAAGCTATGATGTCATTGTATATTCAGTACCTGTTTCCAAAATCGCTTATTTGGAAGCAACATAGCCACTTACAAATAAATGTTCTTCCCTCTTCACATTCTTTTCAACTGCAGGAAGATGAGTCTTTATTAACCGATGATAGTTGAGATGGGATATAATGCTATCTGTATACTAATATCCAATTATCCACATCCTCAAGCAAAGGAAATTGAAACCATCTATTAAAACACCAGTTAAATATTTGCCTCAAGCAACTCACTTAACTCAATTTTTGATGTGGATTCGAAGTCAGAACATTGAAGCAGTGGGAGTCCTTAAACTGAGTTTAAACTTTGCACTGTTTTGTTCTATTTGACAAAGAAGAAAACTTATGTTCTGAAATTCTTTGCTCATTTAAGTGTCAAGCAGTTGTGTCCCATAGAAAAACAACTGCAATTAACAATCTGCCAAATTAACAATAACAACAAAAAGCTCAAAACATAACTACAAATACTCGACTTAGAACAAGGCAACAATGCAGTCTCAAGGGAAATCCTTGCTACTTCTAGTAAGAATTCTGACAAACCAGCCACTAATTTGAGCTTCTAAATTGCTGAAGAACCTGTGGGGAGAAAAGTTTACTCCTTTGGATGATTGCAATGTTTGCAAATGAATCAATACAGCCATCAAAACTGTTCAGGCATTTGGCCACAAAATGACAGGAGTTTAAAGATAAAGCTATAGATTTTCCTTTTGAAAGGACATTACAGGAAGAAAATAAGATTTTTTTAAAAAAACAGAAAGGAGTTTACAGTGGGCACAACAGAAAATAAAGGATGTTTATGTGATTTCTTCCACCCAAGTCCCTTTTCATTCACATAACCACTTGCTATAGTGAAACTCCCATATTATCATAAGCAAATAATGCATACAACTGTTTCTGGAGCAGATGGAAGTTGCAAAGGGTAACTACTATGACTATAGTTTGTTTGGAAAACACAATAAAAATATAATTTGCAGTGGGGGAGACCATTTTGAATCTCTTAAATCTTTTTAAAAATGAACATAACTAAAAAACAAATGAAAGAGTTGATATGGTATAATGGTTTGAGTGTTGGACTCTGGAGATTATCAGAAGGGAAAAAGATGTCCTTGTCCTGTCCTTCCCATATGATTGTGGGAAGGAATTTCATATGATGTCACACTGATCCTGTCATTGTCCCATCACTGAAGTGGAATTGTTCTAGCATTAGATTAACTGGAGTTCTCATTAATACAATTCCACTGGATACAATTCAATACCAGGATAATGACAGGATCAGCACTTTGTGTATGAAAGGCTTTCGTGTGATCACAGTTATGGAGAGTGATCTTGACCATGTCCCGTCCCCATATGATTATCTCCTAGCTCTGGAAATCAGGGTTCATGACCCTATTTAAACCCACTGGAATAACCTCGGGCACACTCTCTCAGCTTAAAAAAAAGCAAAGGTAGAATAAACCTTGCCAAGAAAGTCCCTTGGCAAGAAACCAGGTTACCCCCTGTGGTTGCTGTAAGTCACAAACAATTTAATGGCACACAACACACAAAATACAAATGAGAGGAGTTATTTTACCATGTTCCTTAACTGAATAATATACTATGAGTCTTAATGAATGTAATGAAATTGATTGTCCTTCATTGCCAAAAGTTTGGTTTTATACAGTGAGCCTTTGTGGCATCTCTTCCAGTGGGAATTGCTAACCTACAAGTTGCTGTATAACAAAAAGGGAACTCAGGCCCAGTACAAACGGGCGCATTGTGGTGCCCTGGGACCAAAATTAGGGCTCGTGAGTGCAGAGTATCTTCATGCACCCGAGCCCTAGCATGCAGCGGTGGCAGCTCTCCATCCACATGGGGGCCATCATGATGGCGTGCAACAGCCACGCATGCCAAAAAGAACCTGCTTTTAGTGGATTCTTTTTGGTGCTGAGGGAGTCCACGCATTTTGGTTGCTGTGGACTCCCTCAGGACCAAAAACGGGCAGCTCCAGCCCACCCTTTCAGGGTGGACTGTCAAGCCCCTAAGCCAGTCTGTTATAGCTTGAAATAAAGCTCAGCATTGGTCATGCTGGCTGAAAGATTTTAGGAGACATCATCCAAGTTCTAGTTAGGGGGCGACTCTTTAATGAAAGAGTAATTCATTTGAAGATGACAGTTTCATCAAAGAGAATCTTCCCTGCTTATTATGTTTGTTCATATGTACCAGATCAGAGTAGTACTTCTGTTTGGTCTTCATGAAATCTTCTCTAAACATCTTTTCTATTCTGTTTCAGCTTTTGACTAGTCAAGTAGTCCACAGGACAGATGAGTCAGGTAGAGCTGATTTTAAAGGCAGATTTTCTTAATGAGCCCATGGCAGTTGTGGATCCAATCTCTGTATCCTTCAAATCATCATCTTGGTTTTCTGAGCCTGCAGCTACATTGCAGAAATAACTCAGTTTGACACCACTTTCACTGACATGGCTCAGTGCTATAGAATTCTGGGATTTGTAATTTTGTGAGATACATAGCCTTCTATGTCAGAGAACTCTGGTGCCACAGCAAACTACAATTCCCAGAATTCCATAGCATTGAGCCATGACAGTTAAAATGATGTCAAACTGGATTATTTCTGCAGTGTGGATGCAGCCTGAATATTAGGATTTTCATTAGAATGTTAGGATTGTGAGTTGATCAAGAAAAATATATACCTTGTTTGGATGTGGGAGATGGAAGAACCAATGTTCAGCTAGATGCCAGGAAAGCGAGCTACATTCCATCCCTCTGTTTTTAAAGCTATATAAGGAGGTGAAGACAAAAAGTTACTTTATGTAGACCTTGGTGTGCTGAATGTACTTAAAGCTGCTACATTTTCCCAACCTAGAAGGGTCATAGCGTGCTATTCTTTGTCTATGGACAAGTTCTTCCTTTACACCCTGCCAAGTATCAGAACCATCTGTTTAAAGATTAATTTTATAATTTTATAAAATAATTATTAGGACTATTTCTGTGTTAATAAATGTGTATTTGTACTTCAGTGTTACTTCTTGCTTGTGGTTAGATCAGTAACTTTATAAATGTTACCTATTTTTAACATGTTGCTTTTTAATTTAATTTATTTTATAAAAATGCAATTAACATGATGCCAACTAATGTCTTAGAATAATGAATGAATTTTACCTGTTACACTAACAGTAATGGTGTCACCAATTATCGTTACATTATTTGTACTTACCAAAGTAACAAGTTACAGGTAATGTTATTTTTTTGTAGTAAATTGTTTCCAAGCTCTGCTAAAGAGTTGGCAACCTCCCATGTAGATCATAGGACCAAGATGGCTGGCATTGCCTTAATGTGTCAATCCTATGCCATGACTTCTTGGCACACAGTTATGTTTGTGCAGAAATGTCCTAAAATAGGCACAAGAGAACAAAGCATGTAGTTACTACAGCATTTATCATTAGACTGGGATATTTATACAGTGGTACCCCGGGATACGAATTGATCGCGTTACGAAATTTCCGGGATACGAAAAAGTTCCATTGGAAAAAACTGTTCTGGGATACGAAGGTTTTTTCGGGTTACGAATTTTTTTTCGGCGCGAAATTCAAACGCGCGGCTTGCCAGCGCTAACGGAAAGCCCTTTTCGGCTTGCGAAATGCATCGGGTTACGAACGCCGCGGCGGAACGAATTAATTTCGTAACCCGAGGGAGCACTGTACCTGGGTTGTTAGGAATAGCAGTCTCTCAGTTCAGGATTTGTTGCTAGAATGCTTTTTTCATTTGCACAAATTCCATCTATGAACATTTTAAAACTCTTTTTAATGAGAATTTTTAGTCTGTTTTTACATGTTGTATGTTGTTTCTGGTGGGCTGACAGGATATGCAAATACCTTAAAGTAAACAAACATCAATGCTATTGTCACAATCTCTTTCTATTTGCCAATATAATCTCCTTGATAGATTTTGTAGCATGATACTGTATTCCTGTTTTTCTGATAGCTTTCCAGAATCTCATCAAAATATTTACTGTTCAACTTCTTGGAAGAATATATCCTATTCCAATAGTAGACACTGTGAATGCTTAAAACTATGGGCTATTTGAACAATCAGTATTATTTATTATCATGGTCCAGCATGGTTTACATATTCAGCGATTAAATCTATCAATTACAGCGATAAACTAAACAACAAAAACACCCACCAGTGGCATCAGTTTTATCAGTTATCACTTTGCTTTGTTCCACCTGCAATTCATTCTGCCCTCTACTAGAGAATGGCCAGGATCATTGAGATTATACTCTTCTTCTTCTCAGTATAACCTTTATTTCTCTAAAATAAATTAATGTGTAGATTTGAAGTTGAGAACTGCAGAGAATCATGGTGTACCTGTGTCTAAAACCTCTCAGATAAAAGCGGCTTTCTGCAAAATTGCTGGCAAAGTTATGCCTGCTGCTGGTCAAAGGCCATTCTTTGGCACTAACACCTAGTTGAGCACTCCAGCTGACTGATGAGTGGGCACCAGGCCACCAGAGCAGATGTACATGAATGAACAGAGCCAAAAGACAATGTATGTGCATCAAGTGTAAATGTTGATGGCAGGTTCCCAGCCAGTGTCTGAGCTCATGCATCTGTAGTTACAGGAATGCCAACCTTGCTTTGGATTAAATTTTCAAACAATTAAAAGAATAGCGTACAGGGCTGATGTGTGTGTGTGTGTTTTATGATGGGCTCAGGGAGTAAGCTAAAAATAGAAAAAAAAGGATTACATTGGGAATCTCATCTAGTAAATTCTCCAAGAGACACTTCCACAGGTTGAACTGCAACCAAAATTACTATTGACTGCATATTATTCAATCAATAGTAAATTGACTGAATAATTGACTGAGCTAGTCTTAAAATCTTTTTAAGCTTCCTGCTGAGCAGTGTTGATATGCCAAATCCTCAGCATACAGAAACTCAGTGGGCCTGGCTGCCTCATCTTCATAGCACAGTGGATTTTTTTTTCCTGGCTAGCTTTGGAGACTGTCAGCTTTATAGTATTTTTTTAAGGCAGAGGCCTTTTAATGATGGACATTTGCTATTTGCAGAATTTCAGGTAGATTTTCCCCTGTTGTCAAGGGGGATGAAATGCAGGCTTCATTTCAAGATTTCAAACAGTCTGCCTTCCTCTTATATCATTTTTTTTAATCCTTAACATCCTGGACGGGGGGGGGGGGGGGGGGGGGGGATGAGAAGGAGTAGAAGAGGAACAGCAGTACCAAACTAAAGTCTTCACAGCCAGATGTCAGGATTAACAGAAAATTTGACTCTTCTGATGCTTTGGGTTAGTTTAAGAAAGATAAGAATGAATTATTTTCTTATGATTGCCATCCTCAACCTGACTTAAATTGTAGTATCTAGACATGAGAGAAGTTGGACATAACATTGGCCACTACAATGCAATTCAGGCGACTGATACAAAAACAGCTGACTCAAGAGCTTTCCTTCTTATCGCCTTTGAGAATTACAAGGTTGCATCAATGTTTGAGTTTCTTGCAAGTCAAAAAGAAGTTCTTACACTTTAGCCTGATGAACGAGGATCCATTAGGAGCAGTTAAAAAAAAAAAAGACATAGGAGGAAGCACCTGCCCCAGATGGCTTGCTTTCTCCTTTTAGTACCACCAGGACTATCTTAACAAATACTATTCATCATTATACGAGATGTTGACAATGGGGTGTCCAGTGAGTCTGTAAGTAGTATTACACTGGATCAGATTCAATTGGTGAGTGCTGCCAATGTGAACAAGCTGCTGGGGCAAGTAAGGACGATAACTTTTCCTTAGTTTTCTGTGGGTTTTCTGGGCTATGTAACCATGTTCTGGAAAAATTTATTCCTGATGTTTTGCCTACATCTGTGGCTGGCATAAAGGCTGGGCTGCAGTGTGGCATGCGGTTGCTGCAGCTCCAACCTGGCAAGCAAAGGAGTGGTGGCAAACTGCTCCTTATTTACTATTTGTTTTGCCCCATACTTAGGAAAACTATGGATGCCAGCCGTGAATACCTTCAACTTCACAACTTGTTCTCTCAATCCCTGTCCTTCTTGACTGGTCATCAAGGAAGGAGATGCAATTAGGCTTCAAATACAAAATATAATTAATGCATCTCTTAGGGAAGGAGGTTTTCCATTTTGTTTAAAAGAAGCAGTGGTATAACAATTTCTTTAAAAACCCTCTCTAGACCCACTGGACCTAAACAACTATAGACAAGTATCAAATCTCCCTTTTCTAGGCAAGGTGATTGAGATGGCAGTTGCCTTCTAACTCTAGGCAGTCTTCAATAATACAGATTATCTAGACCCATTTCAAACCAGCTTCAGAGCAAGATACAGAGTTGAGACTGCTATGGTTGCCTTAGTGGGTGATCTTTGCCTGAGCATTGACACTGAGAGTGTGTCCCTGCTAGTGCTTTTGGACCTCTCAGTGACATTCAGTACTGTCAACCATGGTATCCTTCTGGAACTCCTGGGGGTTTGGGAATTGAAGGCACTGTACCTCAGTGGTTCTGATCCTATCTTTCGGGCAAGTTCCAGATGGTGGTGCTTAGGGATAGCTACTCCTCAAAAAAAGGAGCTGTTATATGACATACCACAAGATGCCATTCTATCCCCAGTGTTATTCAACTTCTACATGAAACCTCTGAGAAAGATCATCTGGAAGCATGAGGATGTGTGCTGTCAGTAATTTGATGAACCCACATATACTGATACAGTTTCAGCTAAGGATAGTATGTCTCCTCTGAATGACTTCCTGGAAGAGGTAGTGGACTGCATGAGGACAAACAAATTGAAGATGAATCAAGACAAGACAGAGGTGCTTACTGTAAAAGGTCCTAACCTGGGTATGGAAGTATGTCAACCAGTCCTGGATGTGCTTACACTCCCCCTGAAAGACTGTTTTCACATCTTGGGGGGGCATCTGGTCAGTTGTTCCAAGTGACAGTCAGGAGTGATTACTATCAGCTTCGACTGATATGCCAGCTGTGCTTCTACCTAGAGCAGGAAAACCTAAAGATGGTAGTTCACTCTAGTAACCTCAAGACTGGACTTCTGCAGTGCACTGTACATTGGGATACCTCTGTACCAAGTTTGGAAACTTCAGCTAGTTGAAAACATGGCAGCCAGGTTGATTACTGAGACATCCAGGAGTTATCACATTACACCAACATTAAAGTCTCTCCACTGGCTGCCAGTCAGAATCATAGAATCATAGAATCATAGAATCATAGAGTAGGAAGAGACCGCAAGGGCCATCCAGTCCAACCCCCTGCCATGCAGGAAATCCAGATCAAAGCATCGTCGACAGATGGCCATCCAGCCTCTGTTTGAAGACCTCCAAGGAGGGAGACTCCACTACACTCCGAGGAAGTGTGTTCCACTGTCGAACAGCCCTTACTGTCAGGAAATTCCTCCTAATGTTGAGGTGGAATCTCTTTTCCTGCAGCTTGCATCCATTGCTCCGGGTCCTAGTCTCTGGAGCAGCAGAAAACAAGTTTGCTCCCTCCTCAATATGACATCCCTTCAAGTATTTAAATAGGGCTATCATATCACCTCTTAACCTTCTCTTCTCCAGGCTAAACATCCCCAGCTCCCTGAGTCGTTCCTCATAGGGCAAGGTTTCCAGACCTTTCACCATTTTAGTCGCCCTCCTTTGGACACGCTCCAGTTTCTCAATGTCCTTTTTGAATTGTGGCGCCCAGAACTGGACACAATATTCCAGGTGGGGCCTGACCAGAGCAGAATATAGTGGCACTATTACTTCCCTGGATCTAGATACGATACTTCTATTGATGCAGCCTAAAATTGCATTGGCCTTGTTAGCTGCCGCATCACACTGTTGACTCATGTTCAACTTGTGGTCTACTTGGACTCCTAGATCCCTTTCACATGTTGTCTCCTTAAGCCAGGTGTCTCCCATCCTATATCTGTGCATTTCATTTTTTCGCCCTAAGTGCAGTACCTTACATTTCTCCCTGTTGAAGTTCATTCTGTTAGCTCTGGCCCAGCTTTCTAGTCTATTCAGGTCATTTTGAATTTTGATCCTGTCCTCTGGAGTATTAGCTATTCCTCCTACTTTAGTGTCATCTGCAAATTTGATAAGTATTCCCCCAATTTTTTCCTCCAAGTCATTGATAAAGATGTTGAACAGTACTGGGCCCAGGACAGAGCCCTGTGGGACTCCACTGGTTACTTCTCTCCAGGATGAAAAGGTGCCATTGTTGAGCACCCTTTGGGTTCGACCGGTCAACCAATTACAAATCCACTTAACAGTTGCCTTCTCCAGCCCACATTTTACAGGCTTGTTTGTGAGAATGTCATGGGGAACCCTGTCAAAGGCCTTACTGAAATCAAGATATACTACATCCACAGCATTCCCTTCATCTACCAAGCTGGTAATTTTATCAAAGAAAGAGATTAGATTTGTCTGGCATGACTTGTTTCTCTGAAACCCATGTTGACTTTTTGTGATTATGGCATTGGCTTCTAGATGTTCACAGACTCTCTGTTTAATGATCTGCTCCAGAATCTTTCCTAGTACTGATGTCAGACTAACTGGACGATAATTGTTGGGATCCTCTTTTTTCCCCTTTTTGAAGATGGGGACAACGTTTGCCCTCCGCCAGTCTGCTGGGACTTTTCCTGTTCTCCAGGAGTTTTCAAAGATTATTGCCAATGGCTCAGATATTACATTAGCCAGTTCTTTTAATACCCTTGGATGTAGCTCATCTGGTCCTGGAGACTTAAATTCATTTAGGTTAAACAGGTATTCCTGTACTATCTCTTTACTTATTTTGTGCTGAAATTCCCCTATTCTGTCCTCTGCTCCATTATCCTCAGGTTGAGCACCCTTTGCCTTTTCTGAGAAGACTGAGGCAAAGAAAGTGTTGAGTAATTCTGCCTTTTCTCTGTCTTCTGTTAGCATTTTGCCATCTTCTCCACGCAGTGGCCCTACCGTTTCCTTCTTCTTCCTTTTGCTGCGGACATATCCAAAAAAGCCCTTTTTGTTGTTCTTAACCTCTCTAGCAAGCCTGAGTTCATTCTGTGCTTTGGCTTTTCTGACCTTATCTCTACACTTGCTAGCTATTTGTTTGAATTCCTCTTTGGTGATTTCCCCATTTTTCCATTTCTTATACATGTTCCATTTAAAATTTAGCTGAGCTGAAAGTTCCTTAGTCATCCATCCTGGGTTCTTGCGACATCTCCCATTTTTCTTTCTCACTGGAACTGTTTTAATTTGTGTCTTCAGTATCTCCCTTTTGAGAAACTCCCATCCATCTTGAACTCCCTTCTCTTTTAGTATTCCTGACCATGGGATCGCACCCAGTATTTCTCTAAGTTTACTGAAATCCGCTCTCCTGAAGTCTAGAATGCGTGTCTGACTATGCCTGGCTTCTCCTTTCCAAACTCCAGGAGAACATGGTCACTTCCACCTAAGGATCCCACCACTTGCACTTCATTAACCAAGTCATCCTTGTTGGTTAGGATCAGATCTAAAATAGCTGATCCCCTTGTTGCCTCTTCCACCTTTTGGACCATGAAATTGTCTCCAAGGCAAGTGAGGAATTTACTAGACCTTGAGGATCTGGCTGAGTTTGACTTCCAACAAATATCAGGGTAGTTGAAGTCACCCATCACTACTACATCTCTCCTTTCTGACTGTGTGGTCATCTGTTCTAGAAAGGCATCATCCAATTCCTCCGTCTGACTTGGGGGTCTGTAGTAGACTCCCACCGTAACATCCTTGTTGTTTCCCTGCCCTTTAATTTTTATCCAGATGCTCTCCACCTGGCTTCCAGGATTGATGTCCTGGATCTCTTCACTGGTGTAAATATCTCTGACATATAGGGCTATTCCTCCTCCTTTCCTGTTTGGCCTGTTTCTCTTGAAAAGGTTATACCCCTCTAGTTCCACATTCCAATCATGAGACTCATCCCACCAGGTTTCAGTGATGCCTATTATATCGTATTTGCTTTGTTGTACCAGGAGTTGAAGTTCATCATGCTTATTTCCCATGCTCTGTGCATTAGTGTAGAGGCATCTAAGACCATGTGTTCCCTTTACTTGCTGCTTGTGCAAGTTCTTTTGCCTCTCACTGTTGGGTCCTTGTACTGTTTGTCTTGTTCCCTCTCTGTCAGTTTGACTATCTTCTCCAGTCTTTTTGCCTTCCAGAATACTGTCTCCCTCCCCCACATAACTCAGTTTAAAGCCCTCCTGATCAAATTCTTGAGGCTATTGGCAAAAATGTTTTTGCCAACTGGCGTGAGATGTAACCCATCCCTTGCCAGAAGTCCCTCCTCATGGAACCGCAACCCATGGTCCAAGAATCCAAATCGTTCTTGGCGGCACCATCTACGGAGCCAGTTATTTACATCCGCTATTTTCTTCTCCCTTCCTGGACCATGCCCTTCGACTGGCAGAAGAGAGGAGATGACAACCTGTGCATCCACCTCTTTCAACTTCCTACCCAAAGCCTCATAATCCCTTATGATATTCTGAAGGCTATGCCTTGCAGTATCATTGGTTCCCACATGAACCAAAAGAAAGGGGTAATGGTCAGTAGGCTTGACCAGTCTTGTCAGCCTCTCTGTCAGCTTTCAGGCAAGGTACAAACTATTGGTTATTACTTTTAAAGCCCTACATCGTCCAGGTTACCTACAGGATTGACTCTTTCCTTATACTCCACCCCATATGCTCAGGTCCTCTGGCTGGCATTTACTCCAGTCAGCCAGGACTAGGTTGGCAACTGTCAGCCAGAGGACTTTTTCTTCAGCCACTTCTAGACTGTGGAACGACATGTTGGAAGAGACTTGACAGCTGAATACATTGTCTGAATTTAAAACAGCATTAAAGACCAGTCTCTTCAAGCAGGCTTATCCTGGTTATTTTAAAATTGTGAATTTTAATTATTTAATTTTAGATGTGGATTGTTTTAATATGTCTACATTTTATTTGTCCTTTTAAACTGATGTGTGTTTTAACAAGTGTTTTAACTGATATTGTTTGTTAATTGTTGATGTCCCCACTTTGATCCATTGGGAGAGGCGAGTAAATAATAATAATAATAATAATAATAATTTATTCCCCAGTGGCTCACAGGCAGAGAATGTAAGAAAAATCCTGCCTGCTTTTAGAGAAAGATTAAGAAATTATTTTGACATCGAGACGGGGCAGTGAATTAAAGAATTTTATGAAACACTTTTGGGAGTTATCATTAAAAACAAGTTACAGATTTGGGGCAAGACATATATTTCCTTTCTATTTGATATACCAGGGAGGTATTCCAATGTTATTGTGATATTCATAAGACCCAATTAAAAAATTGAGCTTCCTAATTGCCTTATGTTTTGTCTTTCACATTTTAGATAAAGTAAGAACTGCCTTGCTTCCTCATCCAGTCCTTGCTCCATCACCCTTCAGTTGCTAATTTAACTCCTTTAAAAACTAGTGCTGCATTTCCTCTTTTTTTTACTACTCATGTTTATATATTTAGTTCTTCAAACTACTTTTTAGCCTCCCACTAGTCTTTGAATTCATGCACATTTTGTACTTTTTGCACTGCTTTCTTTATTCAGCATGCTTCTGACACCACAATTTAGTCACACTGGCATCTTTTTTGGTCCCTGCCATTTGTAATCTTTGGCATTCATTTCATTTGAGACTATAGGGTAAAACAGATGGGCAAAATAAAGTGACTTCCAGCTGGTTTGGAGGCAGAGCATTTAAATGACGCACACCTCCAAAGCAGGTGGAAGCTGAAATGAAGTTGTGCTCTGAGGCTAAAAACCAGAGCAAAAAGAAGTTGGAATACTCTGGCTAAGCTGAGAAAATGCACATCTACACGGCTGCATATAAACAGTCTGGTGCCAATGCAGGGCTGACCAAGCCAAAAAAATGAAAGAACAACAACTCCAAAGGATGTAATTACAATGTACACAAACCAGCAGGGGGGCATGGAGTGAAGAAGCCATGTAGGGGGGCTTCTATGATTTTACTTTGCCAATGTATCTTTCACACACCGAGGCCCTGTACCAGCATAGCATCCACATGTGACTGTGTGGACTATCAAAGGAGCAGCCATACAATGACATGGCATCTGGGCAGACATGGGAATAGTTGAAGGTTGCTGGCAGTGTGTTTGTGCAACAATGTGCATGTATGATGGGGAGGCAACAACAAAAAAATAACCCAGTGGTGTGGCATGATGCCTTGCAGTACAGAAGGGGGGCCATGTGTACAGTAGGTTTTCAACCTGCTTTTGGATAAAGCAGGATCGAGCCACATTTTCCTGCCTGTCTGCTCTTTTTCTTGCCTGTCTGGCCCTAAATTAATCTTATGGTCTCTATCAAATGAGGGGAGTAAGGATATGGCAGCAACATTGTTGTTGCTGTTGCTGCTGCTGCTGCTGTTGATGTGTGTCTTGTGTCATGGAAATCCACTGGGTAACTTTGGGCAAGTCATATTCTCTCAGTCTCAGAAGAAGACAAGGGCAACCCCCCTGTGGACAGAGTCTGCCAAGAAAACCTTGTGATAGGTTCGCCTTGGGGTCAACATAAGTCAGAAAGACTTGAGGACACACAACAACAAAAATTCTGATTTTAAGGATCTAACACAGAGTAGCTGTGCTATAGTGATAAAACGCTAAAAAGAAAGAGGACAAAAATGTATATTGGATTATGGCAATCGCTTGAAGCCCAGCAATATGGTACTGCCAAAGCAACTGCTTTTGTATATTCTCTTCCTGTTTTAATGCAGTGGGAAATGTATGAGTGTTTGTGTTAAGAAAACAATGCTTTCAAGCACCACACTTCTATGTAATGAGACCAATTTTTGTTTAAGTGCAGTACTCTTAGCCTGAGCATTATCAAAATATAGACACAATCAATATCATTTTTACTGACATTGTTCACATAATTGTAGTTATTTATGACATAGTCAGCCACAAAGGATTGCTGATTCCTAGAACCTTACCGCACAGGGGCTCCACGGAATGGGACGAGAATGGAACGAAAGGGGTGGGGAACGAGTGGGAGATGCATTTTACTACTCACTCATTCCATTCCGTTCCGTTATCAATCTGTCCCAAAGGACAGGATTTTTGAGAACTGTTCAGAACAGTTCTCAAAAATCGTGTTCTCTGGGATGGATTGGGAATGGAAGGGAATGGAACGGAATGAGTGAGGGACTTCTGTATGTAGTAAAATGCATCCCCCACTTGTTCCATTCCCTTCCCGGCTCCTTTTGGACCATTCTTGTCTTGTGCTAGGAACCATGTGTGGTAAGGTCCTTAATCTCATTAATGAGAACCACACTAGGTGTCTTTAAGCTTTCCAGGGCTTAGCTATAGATGTCATTGAATTACTGTTCCCATTAGCCCCAACCATGGTGAGTGAAGTCCAAAAATTAATTTGTTATTCTTGAGGTTAGTGATGAAAACGTTTGATTTGTTTCATTAACCAGTACATCAATCCTGTGTTTTTTTAAAAAAATGATTCACAGGGGGAGTATACGCTAGAGCTCCTGGTCCATGCTAAAGTTACCAGAACTGGAAACCTACACTCATTCTACAGCAAAACCTTCCCAGGCTATAGATCAGGGGTAGGCAACCTGCGGCCCGCGGGCCGGATGCGGCCCAGCGAGGCCTTGGGACTGGCCCCAGCCCAGTCCTGCCGCCGATTGCCGCCGGGGCCTTTGGGGGGCAATTGTCTATAGAAGCCTCAGAAACATGCATTTATATTAACATTTTTTAAAAAATCAGCAAATTTTTTCGCATGTCCTCCATTTTTTTTTAAAAAAAGTGTCTTCCATTTGAAAATTTTGTCCTACATTTGTCCTGGTTTATTTATATATTTAATTTTTTTTAAAAAAAAATATTTAATTATTTATTTTTTGGCTTCGGCCCCCCAGTTGTCTGAGGGACAGCAACCCGGCCCCCGGCTGACAAAGATTGCCTACCCCTGCTATAGATAGCTCCAAATCTCCAAGCTCTGACAGAAGAATAACAAAATTCACTATTTATTATGCCATTGTAATGAGTATGATCTTTGTTAAGTTAAAAAGCAAAATGTGAAGTACTTTCTTTGCATTATAAAAAAAAACACCCCAAGGAATTAATATAATACATTACGTTAACACCATCATGAATTATTTCCAGGCTCTGACTGCCCACCTCTGACATAAATATCAGGCCACTCCAGTTATCTTTATTTACTATTACAATCTATTATACAATACTATTATTTACTATTACAATCTATGTTTGTAATATGGTTCCTGATTAAATACTCTCTCATTATTGCTTTTTTTATATTGCTACTGTTTACAGGTGTGCACACTAAATCAGGAATGGGGAAAGTATTCTCAGGGCTGCATGCATCCTTGGCAGGGGCCCACAATGTTGACAAAATTTCTTAAATTTCTCCCCAATGGCCTATAGGGGTTGTAGAAGTTGACCTGCTATAGATTATATAAAGTAGCATGACGGGGAGGGTATTACTTTAGGTTTTGAAATATAGGCACGTTACAGACACGCCAAAGGGGCGTGCTAGGGTTGAGAAGGGGCGTCACTTCCTGACGCCCCTCAACCCTAGTACGGACAGAGTCCGTACAAAATGACAGCGCCCGTCCACACGGGGACCGCCATTTTGACGTTGCGGACGTGTAGCATCTGGACGTCATGCAGCAGAAGTGACACCGCGAGTGCGCGACTAGCACCTTGCGGCGCCACTTCCGGGGCCCAGAAAGAAGCGCCATTTTGGCGCTTCTTTCTGGCTGTGCTCGGGAACCATGCGGTTTGGCCACTGCGGTTCCCGGATGCAGCAACCAGCGGTGGCAGCAGACCGCCCGTTTTGGGCGGTCTGTAACGTGCCATAGATTGTTAAGTTTCTTTTTCTGGTTTTTTATTGCCGAAAGAAATGTACCTTAATGAAGATAATATTGAAGAAGAATATTAATAGTTATTGTTATTTAATGTAGAGGGATTCTGGGATAAGCAGTGAAGATACAACCAAAGAGAAGAGAGAGAGGTATTTTGTTTTTCTTTTAGCTGTGTGATATAAAGGGCATTTAGGGAGGTATATTTGTGTGTTTATTCATGTTTGTATGCTCTTTTTTCTTTTCTTTTGTGTGTTCTTTGTTGTATGTCTTGTAGGTTTCAAGTTGTATATTTTAAAATTTCAGTAAATATTTAAGAATTCAAGAATATGACTTCTCTTGATCCTTATCTTTCCTGGCCCTAAAATAGGACTTGGTCAAAAATGTTATGACATGGAGTATGTTGGTGGAGCATATAAATCCACCCTCTGGTTTAATCACTTTCTCCCGTACTTTCATGGGCTGCATTTCAAAACTCCCAGTGAATTCCATGCAATCTATGCAACATTTATAAGGAAGCAGGAATAATATAGATAATATATAATATATATATAAATATATATATATATATAGTATGTGTGTGTGTGTGTGTGGTGTGCACCATATCAGTAAACTTTGATGATTTTTCATGACTACAATAAAATACTATGTGCCTAAAAAAGTAGGCAGCAGGCTAGATTACTGTGTCCAATTTTAAGCAGACTCCTGTGTTTTTAAAACATTTAAGGAGAAGAGTGGGTTGTGTGTCCTCTTCACAACATCTCTACATTTGAATGTAAACCGCGTGTTTTTGTTTCTGTAAAAAGTATGTGATGGCTCTTGGGGACTAGAACTGGTAACTCCAATTCTCCATTGACATAAAGACCTTATTGATTTGTGGCTCTTGTAATTTGTATGATGATTACTGTGAGATAATGTAGTTCTCTGATATTCTCAGACAAAAAGATGGGAGAAGCTAACACTTGGAAGATGTGTCATAAAATGTAGCTCTAATTAGAAATAGGAAATGCCAGTGGGATTTGTTCACTGTCTTCTCTCAGACCTTCAGTGCTGAGTTTCCAGAATGATTAGTTTCAGCATGAAGTGGAAATAGCATTTAAATAGCTGTAATCTAGAGATTGGAGATATCTGACATTTGGAACATCTACAGTATCTGAGAATTTGTAATGAGACTTTGTTTTAAGACAATTATATCTGATAGTCACAAAGCAAATGGGAGTCGTTGTAGAGCAATTGGTTAGGCATGTGGATGGTTCAGAAACAAGAATGCTTTTGTTCAAATGTTGCTTCGTGGTGAATTCATGGAATCAGATATCTAAGCTTTATGAGAGCCAGTGTGTAGTGGTTTGAGCTTTGGACTATGACCCCCACACCCCAGGAAGATATTTCTTGCCACCTACCAGCTTGCTGTTGTTTCTGTTCCTGCTCTTGCTGGCCTCACCTTACCTAGAGAAATCTGCTCCCTGCCAGAATAAGGGCCCAGGTACCCAGCTGGTTCCTGGCTACATAGCCAGGGAGGAACACCTGGCCCCTGGGAAAGGGGATATAACCTCGGTGACTGCTGCAGTAGGCCCACTGTTACCAGGGTTGCCACCAAAGTGGCATCACAGGGAAGTGTGTGTGAAGGTCAGGGCATTTAGCTGGGATAGGGTGGTCTGAGCTGCTGGCAGCTTCTCATGTAACCTGCCACATGTTAATAAGTAATTGTAGTATAAGGAGGGGAAGCAGTCCGGGGAGCAGCCATTATGACATTAATGGGCAGGGGGAGATATGGTATGGGGAGTCAGCCTTATTACCCTGGAAGAAAGGAGTACTGGTTACTCCCAAGCTGACCCCCATTTCAAATAGCCTAGATAGCTTTGGCAACAGGCCTCTTGGGCTGAAAATGCTGCTGCTCAATGCCAGGTCGCTGAATGGAAAGACACCATTGGTCCAGGACTTGATCCTGGATGAGCATGCTGACCTGACTTGTATTTTGGAGACCTGGCTGGATGAAGTTTGGGAGGGAGGCTAATCTCTCCCAGTTTTGCCCACCTGGGTTCTCCGTACAGCATCAGGCAAGGCCTGAGGGGGTGAGGAGGCAGAGTTGCAGTGGTCTATCGGGATTCCATCTCCCTTACCAGGTGCCCTGTCCCATAGTCCACTGGGTATGAGTGTGTCTACTTAAAGGTGGATGGCCAGGGCAGAATAGGGATTCTGTTGGTGTACTGACCACCCTGCTGCTCAACACTCTCCCTTTCTGCACTCTCATAAAGCTTAGATACTTGAGTCTATTTAATGAATTCACCATGAAGCAACATTTGAACAAAGCATTCTTGAGTTGGTCTCTGCAGTGGCATTGGGGTCCCCTTGGCTTGTTGTGCCAGGGGATTTCAACATCCATGTGGAGATTGCTTTGTCAAGAGCAGCTCAGGACTTCATTTCATCTGCAGGGGTGCGGGGCCGATTAAGAAAGTCTACCCCTGGATGGATTCCTGATGGCTCTTGGGGAGGTTCCTGTTGCCTTGGCAGGTGATCTTGTCAAAGTCCTCACTGAACCCTGGAATAGGGAAATGGCCAGGGCAGTGGACACAATTGCCCCTAAGAGTCCCCTCCCACAAAGTGGAGCCAATCAAGCACCCTGGTTTCCCAAGATGCTGATGGTGATGAACCGAGTGGGATGGAGACTAGAGTGATGATAGAGGAAGACTCAGAGTGAATCCGACCAAACACGGGCTAGAGTTCATTGGACAGTCTATGCCATGGCAGTGATGGTAGCAAAGAAATATTTTCCTACCACCATTGTGTCTGCACAGTGTCATCTAGTGAAGCTGGTTCAAGTGGTCAGGGACCTTTTACATTCTGCCTCCCAAGAAGGAAACAAGGAGCACTTGACAGCTCGCTGTGAAGAATTTTCAAGACACTTTGAAGACAAAATTGCTTGGATTCATTCTTACTTGGATGCTGTAGTTGAGACAGGTCCAGTGGATGTAATATTAGTGCCTGCTTGTCCTATATTATTGCATAGGTTTCAATTTGTGCATCTTGAGAATATGGACAGGATCTTTGGAGAAGTGATGGCCAACACATGCCTGCTGGATCCTTGCCCTTCCCGGCTTTTGAAAGGAGCTAGAAGGGGACTGGCCAAGTGCATGAAGGGAGTGGTGAATGCTTCACTGCAGCAAGACACATTTCTATCCTGCCTAAAGTAGGCTGTGGTGAGGCCATTACTGAAAAAAGAGTTCCCTGGATCCCACCATTCTGGATAACAATCAGCCATTCTATAACATCTCATTCTTGGGCAGGGGTCTGGAACGACTGGCAGCATCCCAGATATAGGAATTTCTGGCTGAAACAGATTATCTAGATACATATCAATCTGGCTTCATACCTGTCTATGGCACAGGTGGATGACCTACACAGGGAACTGGACAGAGGGACTGTGTCCCTGTTGGTCCTGCTAGACCTATCAGCGACTTTTGATACCATCAACCATGGTATCCTGAGCTGCTTTTCTGGGATGGGACTTGGAGGTACTGTTATGCAGTGGTTCTGGTCTTCCTTGGAGGGGCAGACCCAGAAGCTAGTGTTGGGGGGGGGGGGGTCCTGTTTGACTCTTTGGACACTGGCCTGTGCAGTCTCACAGGGTTCTGTCTTGTCCCCCATGTTATTTAACATCTACATGAAAGCACTGAAAGAGGTCATCCAGAGCTTTGGAGTGTGGTATCATCAGTATGCGGATGACACCCAACTCTATCTCTCTTTTCCAACTAACTCCAAGGAAACTGTCTCTGTGCTGTACCAGTGTCTTCTGTCGATAATGGACTGGATGAGGGCAAACAAATTGAAGCTTAATCCAGAGGTGACAGAGGTCCTCTTGGTCAGTCGTAAGGCAAATCAGGGAATCGGGGCTTTGCCTGTGCTGGATGGGGTTACCCCCCGCCCTCCGAAATCTCAGGCTCACAGCTTGGTTATTCTCCAGGACTCCACTCTCAGCCTGAATGCCCAGGTCCCAGCAATGGTGAGGAGTGCATTTGCACAATTAAAACTAGTGTGACAGTTGTGCCTGTTCCTTGAGACATCAGATCTGGCTATGGTGACACATGCCTTGATTACATCCTGTTTGGACTACTGTAACACACATTATGTGGGGCTGCCTTTGGAAGCTGTTCAGAAACTTCAGCAGGTTCAAAATGCCACAACCAGAATGCTGATTGGAACCTGTTATAGCGAGCATATAACTCCCATATTGAAACAGCTTCACTGGTCCATTTCTGGGCACAATTCAAAGTGCTGGTCATGACCTATAAAGCCCTACACAGTTTAGGTCCAGACTATTTGAGAGACCATATCTCCCAATATGAACCAAGAGCCCTAAGATCCTCAGGAGAAGGCTTTCTCTTGGTCGCACTACCATCCCAGGCTCTCTTGGTGAGGACACAAGAGAGAGCCTTCTTGGTGGCTACTCCCACCCTATGGAACTGCCCTCCATGGGAGGCTAGACTGGCCTCCTCCCTGCTGGCCTTTCACTGGCAAGCAAAGACATTTTTATCCAGGCAGGCTTTTTAAAATCATGCAAGTCTGGTTTTATTTGGAGGGGGGAATTGCTTCAGATTATGTTTTTTAAATGTTGTATGTTTTAAATTTTAACTTTGAAGTGTTTTAATTAGCTTATTTTAATTGTCTTTTTAAAATTTATTATAATGTGTTTTTTATATTGTGAGCCACCTTGGGTCTCTTTTTGGGAGAAAGGCAGCACATAAATTAAATTAAATTAAAAAGTGACGCTGGAGAACAGGGTTCAAATCCACATTTGGCCATGGAAACGCACTGGGTGACCTTGAGCAAGTCTGAACAAATCTTGCCAAGAAAAGGTGTGATAGGTTCACCTTAGGGGCACCATGTTAGTAATGATTTGAAGGTGCATAACAACAAACCTAAGCTTTATATCTACCATATGATGGCAGTTGTCTTGGTCTATGTGAGCCAGTGTAGTGTGGTGTTTTTAGTGTAGCACTAGAATTCTGGTAGACTACAGTTCAAGTCTCTGCTCAGCCAAGAAACCCACTGGGCTCTTGAACAGGTCTTGACCTTAGAAGGCAACAAAGGGAAACTTCCTTTCAATAAATCTTGCCAATAAATCTTTATAATGGGGTCACCATAAGTCAGAATCAACGTGAAAGTGCATAACAAGAGCAGCAAACTTTTCCTTCCTTATGGAAGAAGAGAATAGGAGAACTGAGAACTAACCTTTTAAGTTGAAGAACCATTAATGCATAGAACAAAAGAACCTTGCACATCTGGTCAAAACAAGCTATCATACTCCATGCATTAATTATTTACTAAATTTAGTTAGTGTTTATTTCTGATTTTTATTTATGCATTTTTAAAAATATCCCTCCATTCGCCAGAGCTTTCTTTCCAGATAACAAAGGGTTAAATGTTGGGGGAGGTACATTTTAATGAGGGTTACATCACTGGTGATGAGATGGTAACTGTCTAATGCGATGGGGAGTTGGGCAGAAGCGCAAAACTCCGAGATGGCCCTAAGAGAGAGGCTTTAAAAGGCCTGGATACAATATGAGGCTTTTGTCTGCCTTTTTAGGTCTGATTGTGTGAATCTGACTAACTGACTGCCTATTAGCAGTGGGAATATCTGACTCTCCTAAGGCAGACCATGAGGAAACTAGTGGAGCTGGACAATGGAAGCACCAAGGATTACAAAACTGGGATTTAAAGGGAGCCCTGGTGGTGCAGTGGTTAAGTGACAGTAATGCAGCCACAAGTTTGTGAGTTCAATCCCAGGTGCTCCAAGGTTGACTTAGCCTTCCATGCTTTCATCGGTTGGTAAAATGAGTGCACAGCTTGTTGGGGACAGTTAGCACACAGAATGTAAACCGCTTAGAGAGTGCTGAGTTCACTGATAAGCAGTATAGAAATGTACGTGCTATTGCTTCTGCTATTGCTATTGCTTACTGCTGTTGCTACAAATCCCATCTGAGCTGTGAGCAAGATTAGGAACATGTATTAGTCAGTGGCACTAGATTTTTGGTTTCATTTATTGGCTTGGCTGAAATGATTGTACTCTTTTACAAGGGCTCCTTGTTTCAGCACTTATAAAAAACATATTTTAGATTTAATTTTCTTGTTGTGAATGTTTATTTCTTTTTTCTTTTTCTTTTTCTTTTCTTTTCTTTTTTTTTTTTTTTAGTCATTTTGCCCTTTTTCCACTTTAGTTTTCAATTTTCCATTTTCTGTTTGTGCCTGGAGGACAGGTTGGTCCTTTTGCTTTAGAACTCCTTTTATACAAATAAAGCTTTTCATTAAAGTACTCTGCTCCTTACAGTTGGCAAGGGAAAGTATCTGTGGAATTCCCCAGCAATGTACTGATGTGTTGCTGGGGTGGGAGAGGATAATTCATCAGGTGGTGGCAGCAGCACCTTTATTTTAGATAAAACGGTGGTCTCAAGGGGTCCCATCCAGCTCAGCAGGAGAGGAGGGGGACCCAGAGAACCTTCACATGGTGACGTCTATGTTCAGAAAACACCATGGTACCCTCTAATGGAAAAACTGGAGCAGGGAGGTATATTTCTCTTTAAAAAGATCGCAGAATGTCTCCCCCATTGCACTCCTTACATACCCCCAAACTTGCTTAATACATCTGGGAAGCCCCTTGGAGCAATTTTTTGGAAGGGCCCTAGGGAAGAAAGGAAGGGAAAGGAAGGGAAGGGAAGAGTTTTCCATAATGGTGGTGCAGTAGCATTTATGTCAGTTTTCTTCGAAGAGAAACAAAAAGCTCTGTAACAGGCCTAGAAGTCTGAGTTGAGAACTTAAAAAGATTTCATGACAGCAGTGTAGAAAATTAACAAAAAGGAATGTAATAGCATTGAATGACTAAAACACAGTGTCAATGTTTAACTTGGGTAACATAACAGAACATTTTTTTAAAAGGAAGAAACAGTCTTACCGCTGTGTTTGTAGTAGACTGGTAAACAATTTTCTACAGTAGTCATATAATGAGCCTGCACATACAATCCATTTAATTATTATGAAAATAAATTATATTAGCACAAAGTTAATTCTCTTTATTTAATTTTGTATAAGATATTGTTTTGGATTTTTTTTAACACTGTGGTTTTGTAAGGATTCAAGTCAATGAAATGAAAGGAGACATAGTAGACAAGGCCCCAAATATAAAAGAAATGATAGGAAGGCTTACGGGGAGCACAGGGAGCTGTATTAAATTAAGTGTAATTACTATAAATCGTATATACGCTACAATTTATGTATTAATTACTGTATATATTTCTATATACATTTGTAACATAACGAAGGAAGTCCTGCCGTTACACTTTGTTCTCTGTGCATTGCTGGAAATGCATTATTGACTGTTATATCATTATGAATCCATTAACTGCTGTGGCTGCATCCTCTGGAGTCCTGGGATTTGCATTTAATGGAGGGACAGTTAGAATTCCCAGTCAGGGAGCTCTGGTGCCTTACCAAACTACAAATTCCCCAGGTTTCCGTAGGGTGTAACCTATGGCCATCAAAGTGGGATCATAGTGTTAAACCTATGTTGTGTGAAATGGCTCCTTGTTTCAGTACTTGTATGAAACATGTTTTAGATTTAATTTTCTTATTGTGAATGTTGATTTCGTATTTTTTGAGTCATTTTGCCCACTTTCCACTTTAGTTTTCAGGTTTTGGTTTTTTTAAAAAAAATCATATTCATTTTTGTGTACGTTTCTCATAACATAAATGTTTTTGCAAGCCTTTGTCCTTAAGGCATTTCTTTAAAACATATTTTCACTAATTTAAACGTTTTTGTGCATGCCTCCTTATATATGCATTTTTCTTGGAAAATTACAGTGGACCTTTGTTATACTCTGGGGTTTGGTTCCAAGAACCCCCATGGTTAACAAAATCCATGGATGCTCAAGTCCCATTAAATATAATGACATAGCAAAATGGTGTCCCTTATAAAAAATGGAAAATCAAGGTTTTATATTTGAAATTTATACTTTTTTTGAACATTTTCAAATTGTGTGTGCTTGAATCCATGTATTAAAAATTTGTGTATAAGAAGGACTGACTGTACAACATACATTTTATAAAAATGTGAATACTTAATACTACATTTTGGTTTGTGGAGTGGTTTCAAAAGGGAAAATTAGCTGAGATCATATTAAGACATGATCTGAACCAAATTTTCTTCCATCTGTATCATACATTTTGCCAAATTGTGCCTTTCCTTGCAACAATGTATGATAATACCCTTGCAGATCATTCTGTCACCAATGGCTAAAACTAGTGTACTTGGTAAAACTGGGAAATTTTTGTCCAGTTTATTCTGGAAACAGCTTCAATGTATTCATAGTGGTTGTTGCGTACCCACTTCAGATTTGTAATGTAAGCATTATTTAAACACAGCAGATATCAGAATTAATCATGTATTATTCCCTTTTCCTTTTCTACAGTATGCTGTCTGGTTAGTCCTCTGGGTTACATGGAACATATTTGTTATCTGCTTCTACTTGGAGGCTGGGGACTTATCAAAGGTAATTTACCATCTGATATATCTAAGCCATCTAATGTTAACACACCCAGTTGTGAAGATGTCTTCTTGTATCTACTTAAATTCATGGCTCTCCTTAAATGAAAAAAAAATCAGCTTGGGAATTATGAATATACTGTGTGCAGTAGCAATGCATATCCTAAAGTATTAGAGAACTAGTATAGGTATAAAACTAGTTTAGATGTTTAGCAGTAGGAGGATTTTTAATGGTATTTTTGTTAGTCACATGAGAAACTGTAATAGACTTTCAAGCTTGCATAAGGGGGTATCATAATTGTGAATATCATAGCCGACAGTTATCTAAAGGATTAAAACTATGCTATTTAAGGTTAGGACAAGCCAAGTCTCTCTTCAGTGCTCAGCTCCATTGAGCTTTATTTAAGAAAGAGGGACGTACATATTTCTATAAAACAAATGCTCGTTTCTTAGTGTGCGTTCTACTACATTTTGATTTCCTTTTCTTGTTTGTTGCAATATCAAGGCAATTAAATCTTCACCTATTTTTCACTGTATATTCTATGATGTCTCAGTTGATGTTCTGTTTTAATTTTTGTTTTTGACAAAATGAAATGGCCAAATGTCTTCACATATAAATTTATCAACAGTGTGAAACTAAAAGGTCTCAAAGGGACATTTTAGTTGTATTTATGGCGGGTTACAGACCGCCCGTTTGAGGCGGCCTGCACCCGCCCCTTTCCCCGCTGTATTGGGGCCTCAGCTGCCAGACCGGCAGCCTCCAAGGCCCTGATCCGCTGCTTTGCAGGCTGTGGGGAAGCGGCAAAAGGCCGCTTCCCCGCAGCCTGGAAAGGGGTGTCCTTGGGGCTTTAAGCCCAAGGACACCCCAACAGCAGCGGGAACTCCCAGAAAGGGGCCGCACAGCCCCTTTCTGATTTACATCGCTGGTGCAGCCTTCACATGGCTGCACCAGCAATGCAAACCAGGAAGGAGCTCCGTTTTGGAGCTCCTTCCTGCTCCGCCGAAAGGGCGCATTAAGCGCCCTCGCGCAGAGCGATGGCGTCACGTCCGTGCCGCCTCGTTTGAAGGTGGCACATTCGTGACGCCATCATGGCGGCGGCCGTGTGGAATGGCCGCCGCCATTTTGTGCGCGCGGAGTGTGTACTAGGGTTAGGGGGTGCAGAAGCACCGCCCCTTCCTAACCCTAGTACGCGCTCTGCGTGTACTTTAATGGCGGTCTGTAACCCACCAATAAGACAGTTACTTATGAATTGCCTTAAATGCACATGTCCTGAAATAAACATACTGCTCGGACAAAGCAAACTAAAACGACAGGGTTTGATCCCTAGTCATTGCTGAATGTATCCCCATTGCCTGGGCTCATTCGCTAAAGCTGACACAATGTCTACACAACTGACTTCTTCTATAATAGTGAAAACATACCAAAATATAAGATCTCTTATGTGATAGGAACAAAGATTTTCACACTGGCTACCAAAGATATTGACCAGAATCTTTGGGGGCACTTTGCTAGAGCAACTGCATGTTGTGCTACCGGGTCTCCTCTTTCTGAACTTGCATGAGGAGTTATTCTGTCCTATCCTGGGAAGACTGCCACACTAAGAGGCAAAGACAGAGGGATAGCATGCACCAAATGCCCACAAATGAGATGAATGCTTTCCCAGGGAGAGTGGAAGAAAACCAAAAAGAGCTCTGTTGCAGTCTCTCCCCAAGGGATTGGCTCCTGACTGTGTGAGCCACAGTTTTGCCAGCTTCCTCACCCTCCAGAACAACAATAAAGAACCCCTAGTATTTAAGGAGCCGGATTGACATGCCTATTGCCTCAGTGGTAGTGAGTGATTCTGAGGGCCCTAAAACTGATTGGATTTACTGTCTTCCATGGGCCTAACTGTACTGGGACTTGAAACCTAAAGGAATATGATCTTGTATGGATTTACCGTTCTTCTGATGGTTGATCAAAAAAAAAACCTTAAAAGCTTCTGGTGCTACATAATGCCATAGGGAATAGCTCTGAGAGCTGTATCACTGTCCTGACCTTGTGGTGGGAAGCATGATGAGAAGAATAGGCTTCTGAGCTGTGTAAGGGTTTTAGAGTGACTGAACTTCTGTGAGATGCAATTCTTGGGTATATCTCCTTGGTGGATGATGAGGATGGTGAATTGTGGATGATGATGACAATTTTATTTATATCACATGCTAGACCCAACCTTGGAACTCATAGTATCTCACAACAGTTTAAATAGATATTGTTAAAAGCCTCTATAGCTGATGGATGATGGAGCCAGAGGGCTAGTCTATATAATGGAGAAAGTGAGTGTGATCATGGTGACAAAGATTGGAAATTGACTGATTCACCCATTCCTGCTTGGGAAATGTGTGCTAGAATACCATGAGAGCCATTGAGATGTTACACCGTGTTGTTTGGTCTCATCTTGAAATTAGTAGCTTGTTAATGGCCTTTAATACAGCTCCCTTAATTTTTAACTCAATTTATTGGAAAGATGCTGTCATTCCTCACTCAGGTAAATCCTTAGAAGAAACATAGAAATCATTCAAAATAATTTATCTAGTCAAACATGTCAAAATAAAAGAGAAAAAAAGGTTATTCAAAACTATAGTTCTTTTATCCTTAACATTTTAGTTATGATTTCACAGACAATAAAATATAACCTTTCTAATTCTCGAGATGTACTATTTTCTCCTTTCTCATCTGCCTGTCTTTGAGAGTGGTGAACATAGTGGAAGTTATTATTGTGAACTGGCTTGTCACAGAAATCTGATCTTTGTATATGAATGTGGACTTACAAACACACACACACCATAATAGTACAAAGAAAATTATCTGATATGTGTGATGAGCTAGTAGACAAAAGGAGCTCAAAGCATGGACACTGCCAACACTATAAACAATGACTTTCATTAAGCAACTGCATCATGTGCTATGGCTGTGAGTCATTTATATGGGGTTTGGAAACTCTTCTGGTCTGGTGCCTAAATGGATTTAAGGATCTTCTGCTTCTACACCATGATTGTGTACATTAATGTGGTCTGATCAGGGGTTGCAGCTCATTCTGAAGTTTGACCTGCTTGAGCCAACTGCATTAAGAAGGCTTCCATTTCTAAGGGCCGTGGCCCAAGATATATTGTCTCTTGGAACGAAGCACAAGATAGAAATTTGTGCCCAATCCATTTACTGAAGTTGACAAGACAGGCTCTTGTATCTTACATGACATTAGTGATTCTGCACCACACATGAAACAAGAAGGCTGGTTTTGAGAGCCCAGAATATGATGTATACAGCAAAGAGGAATCTCTGTTCCTCCTAGATCCCAGCATCTGCCATTTAATGCTGGGGCCAGCCCTGTGTTTGTGGAATTAATTAATTAATTAATTTCACGTATATCTTGCTTTTCTCCTATATCAAACCAAAAAGGTCACATCTTATGTTAAACAATACAACTAATAATAATCTGGAATACAAAAACTAAAAAAAACCATTAAATACTGGGTCTTCACCAGCTGTACCTGTAAAAGTTTTGGGACTAAGAGAAAGCCCTCTCCTGAGGTTCTTAAAACTCATATAGGCTCTTATGAGGTGATTCGGATAGCCTGGATTTAAGCCATGTAAGGCTTTATAGGTTATAACTAGCACTTTAAATTCTGCCCAGGAACAAACTGGAAGCGAATGAAGCTGTTTCAGCAGGGGAGTTATATGGTCACTACAGTCGGCCCTTCTTATACACAGATTTTTATACACGGATTCAAGCATCCATGGTTTGAAAATGTTAAAAAAAAAGTATAGATTTCAAATATCAAACCTTGATTTTCCATTTTTTATAAGGGACACCATTTTGCTATGTCATTATATTTAATGGGACGAGTATACACGGATTTTGTTATACACAGGGGATCTTGGAACCAAACCCCAGAACATAACAAGGGTCCACTGTATAATCTACCATGGTCAGCAGTCTAGGTTTTGGACTTGCTGAAGAGTCTGAACAGTTTCCAAAGGCAGTCTCATGTAGAGTGCATTACTGTAACCCAAAGAGCATTCTATCACAGCATTTGTCACTGTGGCCAAATCTGACTTCCCAAGGCACGGGCATAGCTGACACCCTCGTTTCAATTGTGTAAACACATTCCTTGCCACTGCTTAAACCTGGGCTTCAGGGGGAGTGAAGGCTGAATGCCTATTCCCTGATCTGCCTTCTGACTGACTGGGAACATCTCTGTCTTGTCCTGATTAAGCTTCAATTTGTTTGTCCTCATTCATTCAATTTCTGGAAAACAGGGAATCTGGCAGGGAATTCTTTGACCTATGTTACTGGATCAACAGTTCGCTTCTCTATATGTTTCTGCAACTTCCTGAAAATACTTGGATTACTTGATGCTGACCTGCTCCTGATAGGTATCATTTATCCATCACAGACCTACAGAAATAAAAAAGCTAATATAAAATTGTGATAAAATAGTCTAAAAGCACAGGAATTGTTTTAACCATTCTGCAGATCAGCAACTGTCCGGCTCATGGAAATCTTGTGGCTCACTGCAAAAATATTTGGTCTAGTGTCAACATTAAACTGTGAATTTTGTAAGATTGTCTCCAAGCTCCTACACTAAATTCTTTGTATTACCTAGTTTTTCAGATGAGAATAAAACTGAGAATGCAATATCACTCCAGAGTATTTCCTCTCCTTCCAAAATGAATATTGAATCCTTAAAAAAGAGGAGAGGGAGAGATGGCATTGAATTGGCTCTAAATAGCGAATAAAAAGTAACCTTTAAGGAAGCATGGGGCTAAGCTCTTATCTTACACCAGAGACACAGCTCAGGTTGTAAACCATGAGAGATAACCTTGCACAAGATGGCTATAGGAATTGTAAGTTAAAATTACAGTTTAGTAATTGCTCATCTGGGTATGCATTGTTGTCTATAGCTATAATATATAGCTTCCTACCACATAAAATACTTCTTGTCCCACCACCATGTGGGGGAGCTTTGAAACTCATTTCTTCTCTCACCTATGCTCAATTATGTTAAACCTTTCTGCCATTACTTAGTAATATCGAGATGTCCACATATTTCAAGCTGCTGCCATATCTTGTGCGAGAAAGTTTACTAATGGCTGCTTTCCTCCCCTTGTCACAGAGGTTGTGACATTTTTGCAGTTGCTCTTTATTGAAGTGAAAGAGCTCTGATAATGGTAGCAGGATATTCGGAACGATGCGATTACCACCTCTTCATAAGATTGAAGCAGTGAAAGAATTGGCAGTGAACAGCCATGCAGAGATGCTCACATCCCATTACAGATACGTAGTTTGAAGTTTGGCAGTGGACTCAGAACATTTCATGTCATTGTGTCACTGTTAATGTCTTTGTCATGACACCAGGGCTTTCATAGCCTGTCAACATTATTATGACCATGTAGATTGGTGACAGAAAGAAGGACAAAAGGTCAGTTTTAGAAAGCTGCTCTACACCCTTTGCAGTTTTAAAAAAGTGTATTACATAAAATAATTCTTACAAGTTAAAACAGAAACATTTAAATGAATGCAGTGCTGAAAATCACACTGCATCCTTCACTGCCCTATGTAGTAGAAATAGATTAAATGTACATATTTCTAACTTTATTGTAATACTAAATTTGCTATTAATTCACAAATTCTTGGGTCACTGAAGGTACACTTTTTAGTGTCCTTGTATTGCAGTGCCACAAAACAGCATGGAATCCATGAAATTTTAATTTTTCAATTATCAACTTTAAAGAAGGTGGGTTAGAAACATTGCCATCAAAAAAAAAAAGGGGGGGGGATAGCATTGTTACCCTGAAAACACATGGCTTAAAAATATTTTCCAAAGCAAATGCGAAAACAAGGTAGCTGTGTTTGTCCTTGAGAACAAAGCAAAATCCAGAATCCAAAGGCAAGCAATATCTTTATTAGGACGAGCTAAAATTTCATGTGAAGTGCAAGATTTCAATTTCTGCAGTAGTGATACAAAGAACACTCACACATTTTCTCATCCTTGATACAAAATTGACTAAACGCGTAAATATTTGAGTTTTTTATGCTTAGTTGTGTGGTTCATTAATTTCTGCTGTTTTCTCCCCACTGTAGGAATAATTGAATATTTCTGCACAGTTCTTGTCAAGTATCCATCTTTCCTCAGTATTTCAGGAAAGTATTCTGCACAGGAATGCACATGAGATTTTGTATGAAAACCGTGTGTGTGTGTGTGTGTGTGTGCGTGAAAGAGACATACACAAAACAACAATGATATGATAGCCCTGTTTAAATATTTGAAAGGAAGTCATATTGAGGAGGGAGCAAGCTTGTTTTCTGCTGCTCCAGAAAACAGGACTCAGAACAATGGATGCAAGCTCCAGGAAAAGAGATTCCACCTCAACATCAGGAGGAACCTCCTGACAGTAAGGGCTGTTCGACAGTGAAAGACACTCTCTCGGAGTGTAATGGAGTCTCCTTCCCTGGAGGTCTTCAAACAGAGGCTGGATGGCCATCTGTCGGAGATGCTTTGATTTGGATTTCCTGCATGGCAGGGGGTTGGACTGGATGGCCCTTGCGGTCTCTTCCAACTCTATGATTCTATGATTTCCAGATAGCTAGGTGCTTTTTTTGTGAAACCTCTTTGCCCAGAAAGACAAAAAGTGGTCTTGCACAAAAAATCATGTAGCTATCTAGAAAAAGTGTTTTATTTTTTGTGCAAGAAGTTTATTTTATTACAAAAAAGTATTTTTATGCAAAAAAAAAAAAACCTTACAAAAAAGTTGATTAATCCCCCCCCCCCCCCCACTAATATAGTGGAAATATTTGAGCAAAGATATGTGATTTTTGTACAAAAGTAAGTGCCCCAAAATATCCCACTAGATATCCCTAGATATCCCTAGCAATATTTTACACACCCACACACCACACACACACACATGTGGCTATCTGGAAACATCACAAAATTGCCCTTCAGTGTAATTCTGCATAGAATAATTTGTGATATGCTCACACTCGGCAAAACTGCACAAAATTCTTGCAACTTAGTTATTCTTCTCAACCAGATTTTTATCCAGAAAACAAATGAAGGTGAATTGTCTTTCCATTCCTAGTCTTGACACATCAAGACACATTATTAAAATATCTAAGCACTGTGAGATTATTTTTATTTACATATTAATATATTTTGAGACTGTTTTGGAAAACAAATTAATTTCTTCAAATAGCTCTAAAAATATTCTGTGCAAAAAGCCTCAGTTTTTAAATTTGTTAAATAAATAGGAAGGACTGATCAAATGTATACATGGCTTAGGTTTTGTTTTTGGTTTTTTTGAGCAAAAAAAAAGCATTTTTGGCACAACAAACATAATTTCTGTGAAGGAAATAGTTCTACCCAACAATATTATTACTTTCTGTGGAGATACTGTTTTTTTCTGTCCACAAAATGATGTTTTCTGCACAAAAAACAAAAACAAAACAAAACCCAAGTATGAATTTTATATAGAATCAACCCTGAACCCTATGAAGCTCCACATCAATCCAGAATTCTCCTCATCTGCATTTTCCAATACTGTTTTTTGATCATTTAAAAATATTTTTTCTATCCCTAGTTTTCAGTGACTCTGATTCCCAAGAATCAGCATCATTGCAGAGTTACTTGTAGGTATATACATATTAGATCACACCTAGTAATTTGATGCTATCTCATACCTGAAAGAGGAAAGGGAGAGATAATCATGATTCCTCACCTCTGAAAACATTAAGTATTGTTAGGTGCAACCTGACACTGACACATGCTAGTGCCTGTGCAACCTCTGTTTTGGGAGTGAGTTTAAATACAGACCTCATAGCTACAAGATTTGGCCAAACCTTTGGACTTCCATGTTTTTCTTCTACTTTTTTTAATTACCTAGGCCTTGTTTGCACTGCAGAAATAAAGCACTTTGACACCACTTTAACTGTCACAGCGGAATGCAATGGAACATATAGCTTTGTGAGATATTTAGCTTTTTTTGTCAGAGAGCTCTAGTGCCACAACAACCACACATCCTATAATTCCATAGCATTGAACTATAAAGGTTAAAATGGTGTTACTTTATTGCTGTAGATGTAGCCCAAAATTGATAAAACATTTTCAAGAGTGTGGGGCTTGCACACTCCTAGGAAAGTAGTTGAGCAGTATTGCCTGCCTGTGGATTTTGATTTTTTTTTAAAAATTATTTCTGTTATGAAACTTTGCATTGTTTTTGAACTTTGCATTGGCATTGAGAGACTCCATAAAAAAAACCTCATACCTAGGGACACTCTTGGCTTCCAAAAGATGCCAAGCCTCAAGAAAAGTGATTTTTTCCACCAGTGTAATCCTATGTATGTCTATACAGAAGTAAATTCCACTGAGTTTAAGAGGGTTACTTTATTGCAGATTCAAAGTGCTGTCTGGCCTATCAAGGCATGAAGAACTAATCTGTTTCCAATCTGCATCAGTTTGACAGATGTCCACTTGCATTATTTATATACAGTTTTCCCAAACATATGTAATTATTCCTAATATACAAGTTTTGGGTTTAATTTTTTAGAAGAGCTCTATATTACAACATTCAAAGAAAGGCAAGCTCAGAATAATAACTCTATTCTTCAAAGTAGCATCAGATGTGTACATTGCAGACACAATGAAATGTTCCAGACTCCATATATATATATATATATATATATCCATATGTATATATATGGCAAAAACACCATTGCTCATGATATCTTTTACCCTGCACTACTTTACTGGAAAGGGTATAATTTGGATTTAATTTTCTTTTCTTTTTTCAAAAAATCTTTCATATTGTTCTAATCTTACTGTACATGTCAATCTTTCACAGTCTGTGTTAAAGATATACAGGTAAAACAGTTATATAAACAAGTAATAGTAAGTCAGTGAGGGTAAACAGCAACACATTAAAAATAAATAGTTGCTCCAAAGAGACAAATAATCTTCTCTTAGAGACAGTAAATACAAAGAACAGTTTATGATAGCTTACATTTGTTGAGCTAAGTGGAGAAATTTACCTTGCATTGCATGCCTTTTAAAAAAAAGAGCTTAGGATACTTGTGCTGCCCCCTGCATACTGTACTGAACTTAAACCTGGTTTCAGCATCAAACCAATTTACAATACATTACTTGGTGGGCAAATTGCATTCTCTCATCCTTAAATTTCCATGGCGAAAAAAAAACTGAGGTCCTCAGCAAGAGCGCACGACTATGGAGTGGGATGACCCAAACGCTTTTCATCACAAAGTTATTCCAATCACCACCACCAAACATCTTTAAATAGGAGTAATAATTATGATGGGAGTCCTTCAGGTTCTTTCTTTGATATAGGAGAGAATGAAGAGAATACTGAGAAAGAAAATAGGAAGTGAGAGAAGGAGAGAGATTGAGACCCCGTGGTTTGAATGCATTGGCTAGTGAACCTGGCTGGAGTGACCTGTATAAAGGTTTCATTTCAATCAGGTGGAATGTATATCAGCTGCTCCTTGCTTGCATGCCTATCAGTTGCTTGCTAAACATTGTCTCATTTACCTACCTTGTATCATGTCAGATTTGGTCTTCTATACATGTAGCACTTGGATATGTTGCCAATTATGTTATGACAATTCTATTCATCACAATTTTGGTTCAGTGGTTGGCATGGGCCTTGGATCCAGGACATCTATTACAGTGGTCCCTTCTTTTATTCATTCCGCCCCCACCCCCCGCGCATAAAAGAAACTCTGCATATGCCTGAGCCCCATTAGAAGTATGGGCGCATGCACCATTGCTCCTTCTGGCGTATGGCATTGCTTCTTCCATCGCTGCTTTTAGCATATGCTGAAAGCAGTATATAATGCACCCATGTATGATGCAGGCGCACTGTACTAGATTCTCTCTGGCATTGGTAACATATGGGAGCCCCCTTATGGGACCTGGGGTGTATCAGATGGAATGGGGCCTGAGCATTAGTTGATGCCTGGATCCCATGTATGTGCCTACCCTATCTTCAGCTATAACAAATAAAAATTGTGACCTACGTCTTCTACATATATCATGTGTATTGATGTGTTATTTGCATGTGGAATGGAACCCGCCATTCAGGAATTCAATCAAAACACTTCCAACAGATGGCCATCCAGCCTCTGTTTAGAAACTTCCAAAGAAGGAGATTCTACCACACTCTGAGGATGCATATTCCACTGTCAAACAGCTCTTACTGTCAGGATATTTCTTCCTAATGATTAAGTGGAATATCTTTTCATATAGTTTGAATCTATTGCTCCATGTCCTAGTTTCTAGAGCAGCAGAAAACTAGTTTGCTCCATCTTCAAAATAACATCATTTCAAATATTTAAATGTGGCTATTGTGTCACCTTTTAGCCTTCTATTCCACTCAGCTCCCTAAGCAGTTCCTCATAGGACATAGACCTATCGCCATTTTGGTCTCCCTCCTATGAATACACTCCAGCTTGTCAACAACCTCCTTAAATTATCATAGAATCATAGAATCATAGAATCATAGAGTTGGAAGAGACCACTAGGGCCATCCAGTCCAACCCCCTGCCATGCAGGAAATCCAAATCAAAGCATCCCCGACAGATGGCCATCCAGCCTCTGTTTAAAGACCTCCAAGGAAGGAGACTCTATTTTGGACACAGTATTCCAGGTGAGGCATGACCAAAGTAGAATAAAGTGGCAGGATTATGTTCCTTGATCTAGCCATTATACTCTTATTGAGACCACCTAGGATCATTTTTATTTATTTTGTTAGCCTTTGCATCAGACCATTGACTCATATTCAGTGATCCACTAAGACTCCTATATCCCTTTCTCATGCACTGCTGTCACACCAGGTTTCCCCATCCCATATCTGAGTCTTTACTGCCAAATGTAGTACCTTATATTTCTTCCTGTTGAAATTCATTTTGTTTGTTTTGGTCCAGCTTTCTAATCCGTTAAGGTCATTTTGAATTCAGAATTCTGTTCTTTGGGATAATTATTGGCTACCCCTCCTAATTTAGTATCATCTGCAAATTTGATTAGCATACTCTCAATTCTATCATCCAAGTCATTGATAAAGATGTTGAATAAAACTGGACCCAGGACAGAACACTGTGGCACTCCATTAGTCACTTCTACCCAGGATGAAGAGAATTTATTGGTGAGCACACTTTGGGTTTGATCAGTCAACCACAAATCAAACTTACAATTGCATTGTCTAGCCCACATTTTATGAGCTTTTTTGCATGAATATCATAGGATACCTTGATACCAAAGACCTTGATATATTTGCAAAAAAAGCAGTAGACTAGACAATGTGACTATTAAGTGGATTTGTAATTGGTTGGCCAATCTTGTTTCCTATGTAAAATATCCTCTTGTGTCATGTATTTTTAGATTTTAAGCCTGAGGGCAGTGTACCGTCTAATTAAAAAGATTGTATGTACAGCGCTGTATAAATTTACAGTGCTATATAAATAAGGTTAATAATAATAATAATAATAATAATAATAATAATAATAATAATAAATCCCAAACTGCAAACAATCTTCAATAACTACTGTATTTTCTGGTGTATAAGACTACTTTTTAACCCAGGAAAATCTTCTCAAAAGTCGGGGGTCGTCTTATACGCCGGGTGTCATATTATAGGGCAGGTGCTGAAACGTCCAAGCTGGACTGGAGAATCTGCAGTTGCCGCATATGGTGGGGGGGGGGGGCTCAAAAACTGCCGCGGCTGCATCCCCACCATATGCGGCAATTGTATGAAAGCAGCTACCGCTTTGATAGTCTTGGAGACAGGAAGCACTGGGCAAGCAGGGATAGCTGACCAATCCAAGCAGGCTTTGTATACAGTGCGCCCGTATGTGCTCAAGTCACGGGGAGCGCATGGGGTGGTGCGTCCCATTCAAATGAATGGGTGCGCGTGCCCATGGCGCCCCGCGTGCTGCCGCACCACAGCGCACGAGCCCCATTGTTTCTAATGGGGCTTGAGCATAGGCAGAATTTGCCTTACCTGGGGGGGGGGGGGTCTGGAACAAAGTTTCCTGCTAAGGACCTGCATGTCATAAGCATTTGAATTTAAATTATCATATTGAAATCAAATCTGATGTTTTTTAAATTTTTATTTGGTGTGCCTTGGAAGAGGGGTAGTCTTATACAGCAAGTATATCTCAAACTCTATATTTTAACTGGAAAAGTTGGAGGGCTGTTTTATATGCCCAGTCGTCATATATGCCGGAAAATACGGTACTCAATTTTCAAAGAAGAGGGAAATTGCTAGAATTGCTTGTTGCTTTCTTAGAGAACAAAATTAGCAAAAATGAAACCAAATTCATTTCTACTAAAAGATCCCTACATTATCCTACTAGTATCACACCAGCTTGTACACATTGATTTCATGCAAGTTCCATATGGGAATGCTTTGCCCTACAGAAAAGCTGTGGCATATAGACAGAATAAAGGTATCTACTGATGTACAAAAATGCTTCCATAAATACCAGTTTAAATACACACTAGTAGTTTTCAAAGAAGTAGCCATGTCTTGCAGCATAAAAAAGAGGAAAGAATGGGGGAAAGGGGGGAAATGATACATGTAGCACTTGTAAGGATCCAGAAAGATGGAAATTATGACCCCTTTCAAAGAGCTGTGTAAGGTGATCAAGTATTTCAGACTTAAATTTACAGTGGTCAGTTACTGTTGATGCTGTTTTGGCTTTTGCCCATCAGTGCTATCTAATGACTGTGAAGATCTGAAAGACTTGATCACCTTATGCAGTCCTTTGAAAATTTACGGGAAGGATCATGATTTACATCTTTCTGGATCCTATTACATTCTGCCCTCTCCCACAACTATATAAATATGCTTTATGCCTCAGGCCTAGATGTTATTCTGAACTGCATCTGAAGAAGGGGACTTATATCCATGAAAGCTCATGTGACAACAAGAACCAGTTAGTCTTAAAGGTTCTGCCACATTTCCTTCCTTTTCTCTTTTCTCCCCCTTTCTTTCTTCATTTTAATATACAGTGGATTCTCTTCCCCATGTCAGTCTTTCTTATCTTTCTAATTTACTTAGCATTGGATACATAGCATAACCCGTGACTCAGTTCTCCATTTTGCTGCTTTGCTTGCAGCTTTTCTTGATTATTTATGACCGCTTTTTGCAAGCATAGTACTTTTTAAAAATGTGAAAGACAGTAATAAAAGAAATCCTTCCTTGATCTATATGATCCTGTTCAAGCCAGCCAAATCTCCTCCCCCATTCAACCACCCACGTATAGATACACTCCATATATATTTGTAGATCATGGAATCCCAGACTTGTTGACTTTTTTTCTCTTGTGTTTACTAAGTACTGAGTATACATTATCTGCATTCATGGGGGTTACTATTTGTAGTATCATAACTATAACACATAATGTTTGGCTTCCCATTTAAATTCCTTCGTGCTTGAAAGTTGCCTTGATCTCCATGGGACGTGCATTCAAATGTGTATTCTTATGTAATGCTGTCAGTTACTGAGCTGCAAAATGGAAATCAGAATTCACATTTAACTTTCCACACACAGCATGTGTGGAAGGCTGTGGAAATATCCAAGACAGCACTTCCGGCAACCTTGTATTGAATTTGCAATAATGAGTCAGTTAAATGTGACATTTCAAAAGGATGTTTAACATACCAGTTAAAATAATAAGTGTTTCATAGTGTATAAAAGGTAAAAAATTAATTCTTAACATGACAATGCAGTGATTTGTTCATTGTACTAATCCTTCTATATTAGCTACAAGAGTGATTTGGCACTAGAGATGTTTCATCCTCTTATTACTTTATAGCCATCAGAGAAATAATTAAATTGTTGTGGTTTCACATTTATAATGGAGTGGTTAGCAGTTAAATTTCAGTGTTGCATGTATTCTAAGAAGGTTACCTGCAGGATATTTAATTTTGAACACATTACTTTCCTTGGATATTGGTTTAACAGATGTTCTGTTAAGATAACAGAGAAATTAAATTAGTTTTCTTCTCAAAGCATCCCGTTAACTTTGTAGGTAAATGCCTTTGAGCACAAAATCTGACCAGGATTTCCCCCCTGCTTTTTGGACAAATAGCTATCAAAATGTTTTAAGTAAATGAGTTCATTTTATTTTATTTTTTTCAGCTTCTATTACTCAGGCCAGATTTGACATGGTTGATCATATATCTAACAAAGGAAAATTGAAAATAGTGCGGCATCCAACAGTGTGGAGTTATATTGAAGGTAGTTTCATGGGTAGATACTATTAAGCATGCTTGTGGTTCCAGATAAATTGGTTTGCAGATTTTTTTTTAACCTCAATGTCTCTTCCAGTTAGAATGGAGCTGATTACAAAATTAAATTCGCTATTACTGTAGATACAGCATATTTGAGCAAGCTTTCATGAACACTTTCATTTTTTTCTACTCTCAACTAATAATTCATATGGTAATGAGAAGTTAAAGGTGATAGAATAGAGAGGAAATTGTATTCATGGTCTGTTAGAAGTGGTTGGGTACACTGCAGGCTGCCTTGAGGGTAGGGACTACATTTTATTTTATGTATTTAAACTTATATATGTCCAGTCTTCATATATGAGTGTGGTTAGAAATAACCTATAAAAGAGGAAACTAGGATGAATAACCTGTTTAAATAGCAACAAATCTGATGAGAAACATCTAATCCAGTTAACCACATCCCCCAAATTTCAGACTGGATATTTAAAAGGTTTGAATAGTTCAATCATACATTCTCAGGATCAGCTGGAGCACCAGATGGGCCAATGAGATGAAGAATCACATCTTTTCATAGAAAATCTTTCTGACTTGCTCAGGCTAGCCATTGGTCTGTTGGGGCATAAAGAGGTATAGAAGGTTTCCCGTTCTAGCTGAGTGTTTTCCACATAGTGGGCTATTCTTCTTTTTCCTTCATTCATTATCCTGGTTTGTCCTAGAATTCATTGTGTTTGACCTTCTGTCTTGGACTTAGTCCCTCACTCCCATTTGTCCCTGGCTCCCTCCTAAGGCACCAATTGCTTGCTTGTCTCATGGCTCTTAGTTCTCAATTTCCAGTACCTCAACAAAATTACAATCCGTAGGATTCCATAGGATGTTGCCATGACAGTTAAAATCAAATCATAGTGCCATAACAGTACTGTGTTGGTCTATGACCACAATAAATATTCTATTCTATTCTTTTTTATAATAGTATGCTAGTGAAAGCAGCCCCGATATCTGTACATTGTGAAGTAAATGACCTAGGACATTTAGAGGCTGAGTGCCCAAACTCAAAGGTGTTCCCACACCAGTTATCACCTGTTGCCAATGAGGGTGGACATCCAGGGGGATGGGATGTCAGAGGGGATGGGACTTCTGCCTTCTGGGGGCAGGACTTCCACCTTCCAGGGGCGGGACTTTCCCAGAAACAGTTGAAGGCCTGGGATGACCAGGAAGAGGAGGAACCGATGTGTGCCTGTTCCTCCCTCCCACCCACCTGGGCCTTCAGCTGCCTCTCCAGTTAGAGCTGAAGGCCCAGGAGAGTAAGGGTACAAGAGGAACAGGCATGCTCTCAAAAATGACTTTACTTGCCATCTCTGGCACACATGCCACAGATTCGCCACCACAGATTTAAGATGTGTCATTTAATAATACAAGTAAGTAAAATTAATAATATTGAAATACATTCCTTATATATAGGAGTATTATAACTCTTCACTTATTTCACTTTAGCAGGCAAGAGCAAAAAAAAGTCAAAGTTTTTTGTTTTTTGTTTTTTTGTCACTGAACAAGATTGTGGCTGGGAGCAGATGAGGTCTCTGGATTCATGGGGAGAATCTGCTGGCAGCACCAGCAGCTCCTACAATGGGCCAACAACTGATGCACAGTCCTCACTCTCCCCTACCAATGAGAGGAAGGACCCACCAAAATAGAGCATTCACAGCTACAAGCTGTGCTGCATGATTTCTCCCCATTTTATTGCAAAGACATACACATCAGCTCATGCCAGCAGTTGTAGATCACCTTCTCATCCCTCCTAGCCACCATACCATTGAACACCCTGTGCTACCAATTACTCAATCATACAATCAGTCAACTGTCCATGCAGCACATCAGTGCTCCCAATGACACATTGCCACAGCGTAATCATAGTACCACCCTATACCTATCCCCTTTCTCCCTCATCCTCTCCATGGCCCCCTGTTGGACCAGCTAGTTTTTTTTTAATGTTGTTATTAAAACCATTATATTGTTGCTAAAAAGGTAAAGGTATTCCCCTTTGACAGGGTTGTCAATTCGTGTCTGACTGTAGGGGGCAGTGTCCATCTCCATTATTGAGCTCAAAGAGTCAGCATTATCTCTGTGATCTTGTGGCTAGCAGGACTGCACAGAACACTCTTATCTTACAACCGAAGTGGTATCAATTTATCTACCTGCACTTTTACATGCTTTTGAACTGCTAGGTTGGCAGAAACTGAGACTATTGACGTGAGCTCACGCCATCACACAGCATTTGGCCTCATACTGATGTAACCTGACATATTGGTAACCTGTGTGTAGAGAGATCTTGTAGCACCCTTGAGACTAACTGAAATGAAGAAGTTGGCAGCATGAACTTTCATAAACTATAGTCGGCATATAAGCATCTGAGGAAGTAGACTATAGTTTACAAAATTCATGCTGTAAACTTATTTATTTCAGTTAGTCTCAAAGGTGCTACAAGATCTCTGTACATACTAACCATATTTCTCATTATTTTGCTCCTTGGGTGTACAATGGGTTGATGATGAAGCTGCCTGCTCATGCACTTGGGTGACCAATTCATGGCAAAAAAGAAGACAACGCATGGCCAGAAATGATGCTGGCAGCTTGCCCAATCAACGGTGCCTACTTCTGTCTGCTTCTACACCAGTGTACAGACTGGTGTGATAGTTTGTACTTTCCAGTTTGAAGTGAACCAAACTGATGCTTTTGTTCTGCTATTAAGCCCCAGAGTGTGGCTTGGGCCCATTTTTCTCCTGTTTTCTTCAGATATGTTATCTGAACAAGTACATTTCAAAACAAGGCTGGACCATTTCTTTTTACCTGTGCAAGAGTTTTTTTTAATACATTTTTTCATTTGAATTTTTAACTTCATTGAAAAGGTATTTCAGGCCTTTTCTAATGAAAATTCCATAGTGTTTTTTTTAAAAAAATCAACGTTTTGTGCAAAAAAAGTATTTTGTATGAAAGTATCAAAAAAGCTGATTTTGTTTTGTTTTGTTCTATTTTTTTGCAAACTGCTCTTTACAAATATTATCCAAAAAGCTCTAAAATGGGGGAGGAAAGTTATGCCATTAAATAATTTTTGATAAGGTTATTTTGACATGCTGAGACACTGTTTCTTACAGAAGAAAGAGAAAACTGAATATTCTTTGCATCTCTAACATACGTCCAAAACACACTGCAGAAATAATCCAGTTTGAGACTGCTTTAACTGTCCTGGGTCAGTGCTAGGGAATTCTGGGAGCTGTAGTTCTGTGAGACATTTAGCCTTATCAGTCAGAGAGATCTGGTGCCACAATGAACTACAATTCCCAGGATTCCATAGCACTGAGTCAGGGCAGTTAAAGTGGTTTCAAACTGGATTATTTCTGCAGTGTGTTTTGGACTGTAGTACATTTAATCTTTGCATTTTCTAAATAAATCTCATTTCAGGGTTCATTTTTAAAAGGTTCCCCAATTATTTCATAATGAGTATCTCCATATTTGGAAATACATCATACTATGTACATTAGTGGACAGGTAAAAAATATACCTGGATGAATATTTATCTCTTAATTTCACAAACTGTATCATCTGACTACTGACTGTTTGAATTTCAAGGAATTCCATCTGTTTTATGTAATTACATTTTTTTCTTAGAATTAGGTATTTGGATTATCATGGCTTGTACATTTTTAAAAATCTTCTAAATGAGTTTTAGGAATCACAAACATGTGGGTCATCCAAAACAACATGGACATTTTCCATTTTTATGGTTAGATTTTCTGGAAATACTGTACTCCAAAACAAATAGTGTAAAGTTAACATACTTTGAAACAAATCAGAACAGATGAAAAAGAGAATTAAAACATGTATAGATTCAGTGTTATACAACATCATTAAAACAGCACTGAATTGAGGAGCAGGCCTTTAGCACCAATATGTCGCTCCATTCTAGATAAAATGTTCATGTAATTACTATTCCTTGCTCAGTTCAAGTTGTGTACTTTTATATTGCCTATTTGCACATTACATTATATATACCGTTATATGTTTTTAATAATGGCTTATGGGACATTTGTAGGTGGTGTAGTCAGCATTTCTGTACACCAGGGGGAGGAACCAATTGGCCTTCAAGAGAAAAATTAGCCAGTGTAATAGTAAATAAACTCAGTGTAATAGAAACCAAATTTATTACATGGTATGTGAAAGGTCTGAATTCGGGGGGGGGGGGGGGAAATTAATATTCCATTATCTTTTTTTAAAAAATACAGATATCACTTGTCTCCAAGAAATTCAAATTAAAAAAAACATGATTAATTATTGAAATAAAAAGGTTTGGGAAATGAATTTACATCACTGGGAAAAACAAAAAAGAATGGGGGTTGTGATTTATGTTAAATCAAAATTATCAAGGAAATTAATTTTAATGGATGCTAAAGGAAGACATATAGCAGTTGAGATTAATTAAAGCAATGGTGTTAAAAATAAGAAAACGTTGCTGATTGGTGTTTATGCTCCTATAAATCAGAAATTTATTTATGTATTTATCTGATTTTTATACTGCCTTTCTCCCAGAAAGGGGCCCAATGAGGCTTACAGTGGACCCTTGTTATCTGCTGGGGTATGGTTCCATGACCCCCCCCCCCAGTGGATAACAAAATCCGTGGATGCTCAAGTCCCATCAAATACAATGGAAAAGGAAAATGGTGTCTCTAATATAAAATAGATAATAAAGATTTACTATTTGAATTTATACTTGTTTTGAATATTTTCACCCCATATAATGAACAGCCCATGTAAAAGCCTTCATATGATTATGTATTAAAAGCCTGCCTCAATAAAACTTTTTTTGAGTATTTAAGAATAAAATAGTTCAGTTAAATTATGAAACTTAGTATTTTCCATAGACTCACAGATAGATAGATATCCAATAAGTAGAAAACTTATTTAAAAAAAAAAATCAGGGAATGTTAGTGAAAACCCTTCTTTTTCCACAACATAATTCCATTCTGGAAAAAGTTGAGGAGAAGTTCCTGAACTTGGGCAGAAACAGATACATCTTGATAAAAAAAAATCATGTATTTTTTGTGCAAACAAAAATACATTTTCACCTCCTCTTCCAAATTTCAAAGAATTAAAAATTATAAAAAACTATTGGCTGGAAAAAAAAAAAAACCCTTATAATTTCACCCAGAGAAAAGAAGAAAAAAGTGTGATATTATTTGTTCTCAAATGTGAGAAATGAATAGAAAGAGATTTATATTCCCACTTCTGAATTGATAAATATGGAATTTAATTTCAGTTGTATATGCCAGGGAACTGGAATTATGTTGTGCTGGAGAAGCTGAAATAATGGGCACGCTCCTTGGGTAATGCCAGTGAATACTACTAGGGCTTTCTCTTCTTAAAGGTTCTTTACTTAGTTTGTGTTATGATGAAAAGTAAGTGAAGATGCACTTGACTGTATGTTTTCAGACACCCTCCTCACCCTTTGTGAATTCAGTCCTAGAGCCCAAGTCAAACCTAATGCCTTTCAAAATCTGCTGCAACTGCAGTTTCAATGGGATTAATTTAAGGTGCATTCTATCTATTCAGGAGTCAATTGCAGTAGTACAGCATTATATTCCACTTATCAAGCTACCAGAAACACCTATTTGGAAAGAAATTGGATTCTATGTTCTGAGTGTAGGACTTGATTGATTAAGTAACCTTATGAATTGAAGAGAAGTGCACTTGATTCTTGGTTTCAAACTAAGGACTTGCTTTTCAACAAGCAACAATATACAGAGCCCATTTGTCCTAAAATAGCTGACTAATTCAACAATCCCGAGGTGATCAGTAACTTTATTCACCTGACTTTTTTCAGTGGTAAGAATCTTTATATACTGCTGCTATCTGCCCTAATGAGAAAAGGTCTACCATGCAAGACCAGCATGGTACTGAAGCACCTAGTTTATCTAAAAGTTTTATTTGTTCAAATGATCTATTAAGCAAGAGTATGTCCAGACTGACAAATGCTGTATTGCTGGCCCAGTGGCTAAAGAGGTCATAAGGTATCAAGCAAGATTTATTGATATAAAACATAGCCATAATGTTATTGGTAACAGTCTGCCCTAAAGTAGCCATTATAGTGTGTGTTCATATAATTCTTGCTAAATATCACAAGGCAATGCTACTGTTTCTTAATTTTAAAAAAGTTTGCATTATGCAGCTCTCTGACATTAACGATAACAATCAAAAAATCTTGATGGCATGTAAAATTCAATGTTTTGTTGTTTTAGTGGTTTCCTAGGTCACGATGTTGTTTTTTTAACAAGATAGGCTATCATATAATCAGGCATTTCTTTGGAAGGAACGGTTAGGAAAAAGCTTGATAGGTAAATGATTGTGATGCTATATAATTAGTTGTTCTTCATTAGTACATATAACCTGCTACGGGAATAAGAACATAATGATAATTGCATGAATCTTGGGTTTTGCACTCTGAAATACCATGGGGTACAAACTGCAGTAATTGGGATCCATTAGAAACATTTCCTTCTCACAGATTTAAACTAGGTTCTCCTCCCAGTCTGCTGAAATATCTTTTTAATTTTGTATGGAATTTTAAGATTCAAGAATGTAAATCTATATGAAAATTTCTTGTAGAAACAGTTTTTGATAACAAGGGAATGCTACAGGAGATCAATTAAATATCATGCTCCAATTTGTCATATGCATCTGGTGAGGCAGCTTCCACAAAAGTTGATCCCACTCAGTGGGTTATACAGTTAGAACTGACCTCTAAACATTTTGCTGTTTAAGATGAAGAACAGGTCCTGATAATGATAGTGGACTGGCAATTGGCCATTTTAGGTAATCATTCTGGATTTGCTTGGGGTTAGGCTGCATAAGAACAAATCTGTTCTGATCTTACTTATCAGATCTTTGTTCTCTCTATATAACCTTGCTGCCCATCTGTAGTATGAGTGAGTTTAGTTTATTCATCTTATGATGCTTTCATTTACACAGCAAATTATTTTATGTTTCCTCTAGCAGAAAACCTTAGCAGGTGTTAGGTAGCATAAAGTTTTGATAATGGTTTATTTGGCATTTCACGTAAAATGTTAATAATAGTTGAGGAGAACGTCCTTCTGGACAACTGCAACTAGCTTCAACAGATAATTTGTGTCACCTTTAATTAGAGTTTAGAAGCTTTTACAGGCCAATTATATATTCATATGCCACTGACAGATAATTAGAACAGTTGTTAATAGTCTAAATTCTCATACAGTTTTTGCACCTGTGTTTTGATTTTGCTAAGCTATTGTTAAAAAGGCCAGTTGTGAGATGGACTCTACTTTGTTCATATTTGGATATTTAATTATAGCTGTCTGTATTGGAAGCATCTGAACAGCAATCTAATGTTCAACAAAGCAAGAATGTGTGTTAAGAAGTCCTGGACGTCCACTATATCTTTAATCTTATCCATATAGGAAAGGGTTTCAAGGGCACTTTCCTCCAGCTAACATATTTAGTACTGGAAAGTCTCTAAATGGCAAATGGAAACCAAAAGAAGACTGCAAATCAGGAGGGCAGCTATGAAAGAACTAGAAAAAATCCTAAAGAGTAAAGCTATACAACTGATTAATTAAGAAAAAAATAATTCAGCTGAGAGGAGGTGCTGGGAAGTATACTGAGTATACTGTGGACAGTCAAAAAGTCAAACAAATGGGTCCTAGAACAGATCAAGCCTGAAATTTTCCTGGAAGCCTAGATGATTAAACTGAGGCTATCTGACCACATCATGAGAAGGCATGACTCATTGGAAAAGACAATAAAGATCGGAAAGGCGGAGGGGTGTTGAAAGAGAAGAAGACTTCATACTAAATGGATGGGCTCTATTAAGGAGGTCACAGGTATGAATTTACAAGACCTAAGAAGAGCAGTGCAGGATAGCAAGTCTTGGAGATGTCTGATCCAAAGGGTCTCTATGTTTCAGGATGAACACAAAGTTAATTAACAACAACAACATCAACAACAACAATGACCAGCTGTTGGCACCACAAGAATGACTCGCACTTTGAATTTTGTGTCTTTACAAACATGATCAGGAGGTGAAAGGTTTGACAGTGACCTAAATCAAAAATCCTTTGCTGGATGTAGGGAGTCTTCCTGTAAATCGGGGAAGTCTCTGGTCAGTTTTCTGTGGGTTTATTTTTCTGTGGGAACAATTTATTCCTACATTTCGCATGCATCTGTGGTTGGCATCTTCAGAGGTTGGTGGCATAGAAATGTTTGCAGTATATATACTTTTGGACCCTTGTTTGGGAGAAGGTGGTTTACATGTTAATGGTGGAGTTAATTCGTGTGTTGTACTGTGTTGAATGGCACAGCCTGGAGGTGTGTTTTTGGGAAGGATATGCAAGGGATATTTGTGTCTATTTAAATGGTAATCCATTGTCTGTGTGATCCCAAACAAGTGTCCCACAAGTATATATACTCTACACACTTCCATGCCACCAGACTCTGAAGATGCCATCCACAGATCCAGGTGAAACATCAGGAATAAATTCTGCCAGAATGTGGCCACATAGCCTGAAAAGCCCACAGAAAACTATGGATGCCAGCCATGAAAGTCTTTGATTTCTCTGATCAGAGTTGTTGCTAGACAGACGTAGTATGTCCTTCTCTTCTAAATTATATTAACATACCAGTCTTCAGCACAACTAGTAGTAGACTACCTTATCTCATATCATAGCCCTGTTTAATAGAGTTTCTTTTGATTTTCTAAACATTTTGTAGCCTTTAGCTTTGGAGCTGTTGCATTTAAAATAGTTTAATGCACAATGTAATGTTTTTAAGAGATCTTGTTGGACTGTAAGTGTGTATATCATATACTCCACATATAGTCACCTCTGGCAAATACAGTCTGGTGGATTTGAAAATTAACAAGTACACAGAGGCTAATAAGGAAGAAAAGAGAATACATTTATGAGTGTTGCAATATAAGATAATATAAGTCAGCAATCTTAAAGAAGGATTATTGTGATGTGCAATATTCAGGAAAGAAGGTTGCTTTTTAGTAGCATCGCACAAGTGCAAGCAGTTCACATACAGTTCAGTTTAGAGTGTATTTACACTGCACTGCCCAAAATGTGTGATATATGGACTAAACAACAGCACACAATTGTTTATCATCTGTCCCTTCCATAACAGGCAAATTTCCTGCCAAATATCTGAACAACATTAAACAAAAGAAACAGCTTTATGTAATATGACAGAAATGACAGTATGAATTTTGAATACTAAGGCATGCCACTTCTTTATTTACCTGACTCAACATAATGTGATTAAAATGGCATGCATGCAATTACAAGCAATCATGGATGATTGCAGATTGCTTTAATTATTTATAACTTGCTCTCCATCTCCTTCCAACTCGCTGGTTTTTATAATCTGAATAATGTAGCTTCCTAGTTCATTCAAAATAAGAAAAGGGAAGTTTCTTCTTGTAATTCAGTATCAAATTAATATTTAGGATTTAAGAAATGTCATGGAAAGAGAGTCTCAGTATTTGAGACTAATAAAAGATAGTGAATAAAACTATAAACATTTAATTTTTCCTGTTAGGAATAGGTAATTCTATTGTTTCCATGGTCTTTTTCTTTTTCCACCTTCAGATGAACTCTGTGCTGAGTCCTGTGCAGATTTTCGTTAACACAAAAAATGCACATTTTTTTGGTAAGCATTGTTTCAAAAACAAACAAAAATGACTAAAGTCATGGCAAAAAAATGAGGAAATCTGTGCAATGTTTTTATACACATTTGAAATATGGTTATGCTGTGAAACACAGGCATCCCCAGAGACCTCCTGGGGGATTCTTAGGCAGTCTGTGAGGATGACTGTCATATTGCTATGTGTCCAACTAAATGGAGCAGCTGGACACATCTTTGTTGTTCCCTCTTCTGTCCACGGGCATGGTGGGGAGATGGGGGGGGGTGTTGTTGTTTTGTTGTTGTTATGTGCCTACATGTCATTTCGGACTTGTGGCAATCCCAAGTTGAACCTATTACAGGGGTTTTTTGGCAAGTTTCTTCAGAGGGGTTTTCCATTGTCATCCTCTGAGGCTGAGGGAGTGTGACAAAGAGGCTATACAGACCAGCATAAAGAACTGGCATCGGGGTGGAGTGCAGGCAGGGCAACCACCTGCCACACACCCTGACTCCACCCTTATGCCACCGTCATGCCACCTGCCTGATCAGATGGTGTGTAGCATTATGTCATTTCTGCGGCACAGTGTTTAGATATTCTGCACCAAAGAAACAGGGAAAAGGTGCCACCACCAAGGCAAGGACAGCTTTTTGTCTGCTCCAAAAGGATTGGCTTTTTGCTGCTTCTTTTGGAGCTGGCAAATCTCCAGATTGGGGTCATGGCATGCGGTTGATGCTGCCCCTTTGGGCCCATCTGTTTAGGCCCAAAGTCTCCCAGTAAGTTTATATGGCTTATCAACCTGGGGTGGCTATCAGACTGCAAGATCTTGGCTGTTGCATGATCACAACAGAAATCTGACCTCTGTAACAACAAAAGAATGGGTTATATTGGCATAGGTTCAGCTCACACCATAATTCACTAATGGGATGCCAGATGGAAAAGGAGGAGTAAAGACTGGAGGAAGGAACATCAACAATCTAAGACATGTGAATGACACTATACTATTAGCACAAAACATCACAGACTTGGGACAATTATTAAGGAAGGTCAAAGAAGAAAGTGCAAAAGCAAACTATTATTATTATTATTATTATTATTATTATTATTATTAATTTGTTTTATTTATATACCGCTATTCCAAAGATCATAGCAGTGAACAGCAAGTAAGCTAATTAACAAGTAAGCTAATTTGCCCCCAGTAGACTGGGTACTCGTTTTAGCTACCTCCTCGGAAGGATGCAAGCCTGAGTCGAGCTTGGGCCCTTTTGCTGGTCTTGAACTCGCAACCTTGTGGTTTTGAGTGAATGGCTGCAGTACAGGCATTTAACCACTGCTGCTTTTTGCAGCTCCTTTTTGCACCCTAGAAAGGCTGGATCAGGGTCAAAGCGTGCAGTTGATGCAACCCAGATCCAGCAAAACTGGAGGCCCTGCAGCCTGCTCCTTAGGGACACTCTGCACAGCCCCTCATGGTATGAATTTACAAGACCTAAGCAGAGCAGTGGAAGGGGAGATTGGAAATGTCTCAACCACAAGGGTCGCCATGGGTCAGGGTTGACTCAAAGAAAATTAACAACAACAAGCTAGCCATTGCCTAACCTGTTCATTTACAAATTAATCATCATGATGACTCTATATCTCCTCTTCAATCAGATGTTCATCCTTCACTGTAGTCAAGTCCTTGGCACAAATGGGAATATTTGAAACATAGAACATAGATAGAGTTTCATTCATACTGAGAAGGTCTTCCTGGGTAAGACGGGACAGAGAAAGCAAACTAGCTGGCTTACATCTAGGGACAGAGGTGCTACTCATAGGAATTGTGGAAAGGAGGTCAAAACAGATCATGGTCCCACACAGCTACACCAGTAAAAGCAAAGATGTCTTGCAAATGACTAAATAAAAGAGCCTTGGTATCCAGAGAATCTTTGTCTTGTCTCTGTCTTTCAAGTGGGAAGGAAAATTGTGGCAATGTTTGAACAAGCACTTTTTGTGAAATCAACAGAGATAGCAGGGCAAAAGGAACACGAATTATCCCAAGCATGAGGATGTTCCATTCTCTCTACAATGGCCCTCATTTCCTAGAGAGATACACTTTGAGGATGCTTGCTTCAAGGATATATGTACATAAGCAGAAATTGTAGCAGTAGGTTCCATCAGCCAGCCCCTTGGGGGCAAGATGGATAAGTGTGATGCCAGACCGCACAAGTACAAAAATAAAGCTCTGATGAGACTTGCATTTGCATTTTTGAAACTAGCAAGTATCGTGGCTGGGATTTTTGTCAGAACACCTTTGATAGCACAAAGCACAGTCAATGCTTCTCTAATGTGAGCCAATTGAATAAACAATTCCTTCAATACTTTCATGAAATAAATGTTGAACTGTCTGTCTTTGGAATGTCAAATATTGACAAGGTGGGGAAAATCTTATTTATTTATTTATTTATTTATTTATTTATGTTATTTATACACTGCCCTTCAGCCCTAAAGTTATACCTTTTTGTGTGCTTCCAGTAGTGAAACTGGGGCTTACACCTCTGTGACATTTGATATTTGATTACTGCTGTTGTTAACTGCTCTTGACTTAACCTCGATTTGTGGCAACCCTACGCTTGAGACACCTCCAAGGCCCCCTATCCTCCACTGCTCTGATCAAGAATCTTGTAAATTCTTGCCTGTGACCTACTTAATTGAGTCTATCCATCTGAAGTCTGGTCTTCTCTTTCTATTACCCTGAACTTTCCCCAGCATTATCCAGTGAGTTGTGCCTTCTCATGATGTGGCCAAAGTATTACAGCCTTGATTTGATTATCTTGTTTTTATCTGCTTTTTTTCCTTGTCCAGCTCTCACATCTATACACAATGATGCGGAATAACATGACTTGGATGATTCTAAGTGTAGATAGTGTATATCTTTGCTTTTTAGTATCTTATTTAGTTTTTTCATCACTGCCCTTCCTCTTCTTGGTTTCTTTTTTTTTTAATCTCTTGACTGCAGCCTCCATTCTGATCAATGTTTGATCCAAAGTATGAGAAATCTTTAACTGTTTCAATTTCCTCATTGTCTAGGCTGAATTTATGTAACTCCTCCATGGTCATTATTTTTGTTTTGTTTTTATGTTCAGCAGCAAGCCTGCCTTTGCACTTTCTTCCTTGACCTTCTAACTAAATTGTTTCAAGTCCCTGATGTTTTCCGCTAGTAATATCGTGTCATCCACATATCTTAAATTGTTGATGTTCCTTCCTCCTATCTTTACTCCTCCTCCTTTTAAATCTATGTCTGCTCTTTATATGATTTTTTCTGCATACAGGTTGAACAAGTAGGGTGATAAAATGCAGCTTTGCCTGACCCCCTTGCCAAATGGGAACTATTGTGTATCTCCATATTATATTCTTACAGTGGCCTCTTGTCTTGAGTAGATAAGCTTGAGAAAAACTTTATCAATCGGGTAGCAGGTTGGACCATGTATGACAGGGGGGTATTCAAGCACAGCTCCACCCTGGACCCCTCACCCCACTGGGACTGCAAGGAGGAGGAATTGTGGTCTGACGTTATGGTTGGTTCTTGGGCTTCCCTTTCCAATCGTTGTTAACAGTGATGGGCAACCAATGAAATGAATACATGAGGCTTGCTTCTTCTGAAAAGAAGGGCTCCCAGGGCTCCCCTATCTGCTGTTATTTCAATGCATTTAAGTGTAGGAGACCAAGGGTCTGTTAATGATGGCTTTGACCAAGCCCTATGTTCTGTTAAATATGTGTCCTTTGACACTGTGGTTACTATGATTTGAACTCCAGCATTGCTGGTGAAATGTGACATTAAATCTGCATTCTGCCCACTTCCAGTTCACCCTAAGGATTTTGAGCTCTTTGGCTTCCACTTTGATGGTGCCTATTATTACAATAAGTTTAATTTCAATTTCAATACAATTTATTGAGTAGCCCAAGGGCCGTTTCAAAATACTAGTAACATAATAAAAAGCAGTATCACACAGCTATATATAAAATGTAAATACAGTGCACTAGGTGCAATAAACCTCCATACAATATAAATACATATGCATAACCTAAGCGTGCACCAGAACCAGAACATGCACTACTTGTCTACAGCTTATGTATATCTAAAAGATATACAATATGTGCTAAAGGATATACTAGTAAACAGATAAAATAAAATAGTTAACAATTAAACAATAGTATGTAAGATAGTTACCATAGGGAATAAAACAGAATTAAAATTGGAATTGAAATGGGAGGCAAAAGTAACATAAAATATCCGTCGACATACATCAAATCTGTTCATCCCCTTTACAATTAACACCAATCATTCCAACATATCTAGATCTCAACAGCGATGCTTTATGAAGGAACCGAGCTGTAGCCATAGAGATTTTTGAATCTTGTCCACTCATAAAGTATGATGTTCTGATGTGGGTCTCCCAGTATATTGTTCGTTTAATATAGGGATGAAGATATTGATCCCTTTCTGCTTGGTACAAATTACAACTAAACAAAATGTGTGCTAGATCCTCAATTTCATGATCCCCACAAATACAAATTCATTCGTTATAAGGGATACCCTGGAATCTTCCATGTCTTACCATGGTATCAAGTTGGTCGAATCTTGCTCGGGTAAATGCCTCTCTGAGATGTTTAGGGATCTGTATTTTTAGATAAGATGGCATTTGAAAGGACCGTTTGTATTGGCTCAACCATTTTAAATTGCCTACCCTACTGAGTGTGGCTATGTCTTCTTGAGCCGCAATGTCCAAAATTCTCTGTCTTGCACCCTTTCTTGCTTGATCATTCATAGTACAAGCTACAGGGAGGCCACAGCTCTTTATAAAGTTTAACAGTTGCCAGGACCATGTAGATTGCAATTGAGAGTGCAACTGTTCTAATAAGCATAGTCTAGGAAGTCTGTTTGGCTCCATTTCATTAATTTTACACCAGTAATTGAGCACTCTGATTTTAGCTTGAGAGCAGATAGAATAAATTTCTAATTCCGCTCTCACAGCAGCTGCTGAGGTCCTTTTATCTACTCCTAGGATACTTCTCAGATGTTGAGACTGGGCTAGTTCTGCTACTGTGGTAGAATTTAGACCCCATACTTCTGCTGCATATAAAAGCATAGGTGTAACCTTAGCTTTGTATACATTAATTATTGGGGCTAGGGAGCCTGGGTACTTGTTGACTTTTAGTTTAAGAATGAGATTCATACGTGCCTTTGTTCTAAGTGAGCTTTTATGGTGATGGCATGACCAGGATCCATTCTCATTGAATGTTACACCAAGATAGGAAAAGGACTTTACTTGTTCAATTGGTTCACCCTCTAATTGCCATCTGTGTCTCTGCTGTCTTTTACCAAAAACCATTATGTTTGACTTAGATTTATTAATGGTCAGAGAGTTATTCTGGCAATAACAGCTAAGTTTTCTTAACAGCCTTCGTATACCAACTTGTGAATATGATAACATTATCATATCATCAGCATAGAGCAAGATGTTACAGGAAGTATGTAAAACACAAGGCATATGGAGTGCTGAGTCCTTCAAATGTCCTGGTAGATCGTGTATATACAAATTAAATAGCAAGGGGGCTAATAAGCACCCTTGTCGTACCCCTCTATATGTGTCAATTCTATTGGATAAGGCTCCATTTAACCCAAGTCTCACTTTCAGACAAGTACCAGTGTACAGGGCTTTAATTAGTAACAGCAGTCTCCGTTCTATTTTAAGGTCAATCAGTTTACTCCAGAGGATTTCTCTATTCACAGTATCAAAGGCAGCTGACAGATCGATAAAGGCAGCGTATAGATGTTTTCCTTTGCTAAGGTATTTGGCAATCATATGATTTAAAATAAAACAATTATCTATGGTGGATCGATTTTGTCTAAATCCCGCTTGCTCTTCTGATAGGAAGCCCTTTTCATTAACCCAACTTTCAAGTTTATTCAAAAGGAGCCTAGAATAGATTTTGGCTACGATGTCTATTAAGCTGATAGGCCTGTAATTACAGGGGTCTTTATTGTTCCCCTTTTTATAAATGGGGACCACTATTGCCAATTTCCAGCCAATTGGAACCTGGCAGGTATTATTTATATGTGTGAAGAGACCTGTCAGAATAGGCACCCACCATTCACTAAATTGTTTAAATAATTCTGCCGGTAAAAAGTCCTCCCCTGGGGCTTTATTGTTTTTCAGCCCATTAATAATAGACAAAGTCTCTTCTTCCAAGACTGGTGGCCAGGGAGGCAGGAATTCGATAGCTATGCTTCTGGGATATTTTATATCATAATATGCATTTGAGCATTTTAGCACATTCCTCAAGTGGTCCAGAAGGTCCAGGTTCTTTACAATTTCTTATTTGCTGGTTGGCCCTCTTCCTTGGTGTGCTGGAATATCCTCAGGGCTTTCTAGGGCCTCATCCATGAACTCGTGAATCATACACTTCCAAGTCTTTGCTGGTTATCTTAGCTTTGATTACAGGGATGTTTAACTGGGGTAAGCATTCAGTGCTCACCTGTACAAGGCTACTGCCCCCCCCCCCCATCATCACATCTGAATCAAGGAGTTTTATGAGCATTCAGGGGTATTGGGGGGTCTCCAGGAATAAAATGCAGTGACATTCTAGAAGAGCACCTTACTCCTGTAGGCAGATTCTCAGGTGTGTTACAGTGCAGTGGTCTCATCGAGTTTGGCAGGGCCAGTAGTGTACAGAGCCCTGACAGTTGAATGGGTAAGTAGTGGACTTACTAGAGATTTTGCATTTGTTCGCCATAGTTGTTGCTGTTCATATTTGAGCTGGTGGTTTTGGAAAGAAGTCTGTCTTATTTTGGTGTAATAACTCTGCAGTAGTTCAGATTGTCAACACTCAGAGCTCCAAGGGCCATGAACTTCAGGAGCTTCATCCTGCCATGCTTAAAGCATAACATTCTTTCCCAAGCCTGTTGGAAGTGTCAGCATACTTCTTGTCAAGTAGAGGTTAAATGTGTTATCCTCTTATCTTCCTCACCTCATCTCACAAAGATTACCAGCACAGTCTGTGTGTCTTCTGGTACTTTCTTAATCTGATGGGTGAACCAGCCAAATGATCAGTGGCCCTACAGTTTGGATGCCCATGTATCTGAGGAAGTAGGGCAAGTTTACAAAAGTGTTTGCTACAATTTCTCTTGTACCATTAGTCTCAAAGGTACTACAAGATCAATTATTGTTATGATAATTTTTATAATCTATCATTTATTGGGAAAAATTTCTACCCACCAGGCCCCCAAAAGTGATATATCATAAGATATATAAACATTCATTAAAGGTGGATTAAAACTACCTTATGACCACCAGAAAGTCAAGGTCAGAACCATCCTGACTTCTCTTGAGAGTGAATTCCACAATTGAGGAACTGCTACAGAGAAATCCCTGCTATCTACACTCAGCAGCCATGGTTGGTTCATCAGATGGTGAGACAGATAGCAGTACTTCCATCAAGGATCAGTAGAGCACTTCCATGCTGGAAGGGGCAGTCTTTCAGACATCCTGGCCCCAAATCTCTGTTATAAAGAGAAACACCAATGCATGACAGGTGTGGCAGAGGAGACAAGAATCTCCCCTAATCCCACAGAGAATCTGATTTGGATCCCAGAGTTATTTAGGTTTGAACACTATGTCAAAAATATGCATTAACCATATACATTTTGGTCATGAATACCTATGTGCTATTTAAGAAAGCTAATTGAACTGTTTTAAATAAACAGACTTAAATGTAACAGCATTTTATTTAATTGTAATTGCTTTCAACAGGGAGGAACCATTTTTATAACTTGTCTAAGAAACAGAGAAATAATTGGTACTGGAATTTATGATGAGAACATTTTCGTTTGGTGTATTTTGATACCACTAAGGACTATATTTTTGACACTTTGCTTATACAATTTATTCCATGGCTTTGCTCTTTCTGGAAGGTACAAATAACATTTAATAATGGTAGAAATAATATGGCAGTTTCTGTATAGATTTACAATTTTTAAGGCTGCAGCATTTCTGGAAGAAATGCCACCTTCTTGGCTATAATTGTTGGTAATTTGTTGGAAGGCTTGAAATCTAGTTGACACATGCAAAAGAAGAAGAAAGTGTCTGCAGTGAATCTCTCTCCTCCCCCCCCCTTTATTTTTTAGTGGCATGGAAACCCTTTTGTATGAGAAATAATGCACACAGCACTAGAAAATTCATAGCAATACAAAAGTCCATTACTGTTCAGTTCCTGAATACATTTCCATGTAGATGAAAGGTTATGTGACTTTTCACTCATAGATTAGCACTTCGAGAAGTATGGTGAAACTTTTACTGAGGATAATAATATCCTATAGTTGAGCCTGCATTCTAATCAACAACTCTCAAATACCTCCAGGGCTCTCAGAATAATTTTATTCAGTTGTACAGGACATCTCTAATAGGGAAAAGGTCTGTTCTCCCTTCCTGCATAGCTTGCAAGAAATAGCTTCCCTAGTGGGTCACATAATATTAAGAAATGCTCAGTCCTCAATGCAGAAGTAATGACAACAACAAAAATGATGTGGATCCATCCGCTAGATATGTAGCAGATACTTCATGTCAATCAGAACTATATGAAATATGGAAGAAATGCATGTTATAAACTATATTTAAATTATTCCCAACCAGTTTTCAAAATGAAGTGCCATACCTTTACTTCCAGTACAAGAAAGCAAACAACAGACCATCTTTTCATGTAAAGATAATCTGTCTTTTCTCTTCACAGCACAGGAAGGATTTGTTTGTTATGAATGATGGTATTCCTGTTCAAAAATCAGACAGCATGTGCATATCTAGAGACATATTTTATGTTCAACAAGTTTTCTTACTATTCCTCCCTGCCTTAGCAATGAGTATAGAATGGTTAAGATTTTTATAATAACTTCATAAATTTCACAGCAGGTTTGTGAAATCTGCTCAAAGAAACATGTATAATTTGGGAATATACTTTGAAAACAACATGTAGTGTACCACTGAGTTCAGCAACTTGATCATATCCTTGATAGTAAATCAGGATATAAGCAGAAGAGTCCAGAGCTGCATCTGCACTGCAAAAATAATCCAGGTTGACACCACTTTAACTTCCATGGCTCAATACTATGGAATTCTGGGAATTGTAGCTTTGTGAGACATTTAGCCTTCCTTGTCAGAGAGCTCTAATGGCACAAGAAACTACAGTTCCCAGAATCCATAGCACTATGTGTGTGTAGTCTCTCCACATAGTAAGAAATCCTGATCTTCCAGGTTGCATTCCACTCAAACAGGCGGCTTTCCACTTCACAGTCGTTTCACCTGAACAAAGCAAGGGCTCCTGGACTTATTCTTGAAGAGAGAATGGAAGTTTCCCATCTTCTGTTTCCAATTTGATTTCATGGTGAACCAGCCATGAAAATCATGAAAACCCACTGTGTGAAAATGTTGGGGGGGGGGGGAACCATGACAGGTTCGCCTTAGCATAACAGTATGGTGTACTGGTTTGAGCATTGGACTATGACTGGAAATCAGGGTTCAATTCTCACTTCAGCATAAAAACCCATTGTGTGACCTTGGGCAAGTCACACACTTTCAGACTCAGATGATGGCTATGGCAAATCACCTCTGAAGAAACTTGCCAAGAAAACACTATAGTATATTCTCCTTAGGATCACCTTAAGTCAAAATGACTTGCAGGCAAACAACAACAAGGGTTGCCATAAGTCCAAAACAACCTGAAGACCAAAAGAAAAAAAAAAGGAGAGGGGATGGATTAGAATTGTTCATGCCATCATATTTCACATTTCTATGTATGGTTGTGAAACCTGGACTGAGAGGAATGGTGATAGGAGGAAAATCAGCTCATTTGAAATGTGGTGCTGGAGAAGAGTTCTATGGATAGCTAAAAAGACAAATATATGAGTTCTAGAGCAAATTAAGCCCAGGCTCTTTCTAGAAGCCAAGGCGGGATACAGACGGGCAAAAAGGGGTGTGTTCATGATGTCATGAAGGTATAGCCTTCAGACGGCCCTTACCTGAATGCCGCCATGAACACGCCGCCCGCACGCACCAAGCGGGAAGAAGCGGCATTAAAAAGGTGCCGCTTTTCCCCGCTTCTTTTCTATATAGTGCGCAGCTGCGCATCTCCATCTATAAGCTGCTGCACCGGTACGCCAGAATTGCTACGCCGCTAATTTAAGTTGCCCATTTAAAAGCTCCGTGTCTGCTGCGTCGCATAATGAGTCGGGGTCCTGGAACATGCGCAGTTTGCAGTCAGGCTTTAATTGCAGCGTCAGATGCCATGCAGGTGTGGAAGCTGCAGCACAGTTGCAGCGCATTTTAAGACTCGTAACCCTAACCCTAACCCTAACCCTAGAGCAACATGTATGCATGCGCTGCTAGAATTGTGGAAAGTTTGGAATTTAAAGTGAACCCCTACACACATTCCTGTGCCATTTTCACCTAACAATAAAAAAACGCTAAAACTTTAAATATTTACATATGTACAAGGCAGGTGATGGGAGATGGCAGGGGGACAGCGGTGGCAGCGGCGACAGCTGTGGCTGTGCATTGCAGATTCAGCAAGAGCGCGGGGACCAAAGGAGAGGAGGCATCCATGATGCTGGTGACACTAGCAACGTGCAAGAGGACAAGGATGCCAACACCAGCTGATCACCAGCTGGCAGGAAACCACCATTGTTCTTGGGCAGGGCGGGGGAAAAAGTTTAAAGAGACTTGGGCGCTTTAAATGTGCACATAGGCTTTCTGCCGCCTGTGCTGAGTGCCGCAGCTGCGCAGCTGCGCATCCGCCAGCCGGCAAAAGAAAAAAAGCCCCGTTTTTGGCCGCCCGTGAGGAAGCTGCCTCTCTCTTTGCAGCGTCCTGCGAAGTGGCGGTATGGAAACTGCGGGTCAGAAACGGCCCCAGGTGAGGCGTCTTCACTGCCCCCCCATGTGGAAGCCCCATACACCTGAGCCATGCCCCCGGGGCGGGCGGTCTGTAGGCTCCGTATTCAGCAGAATACACCTCCAAGACGTCTTCCCCTGCCTGTCTGTATCCCGCCCAAGATTACTAAACTAAGGCTATTGTACTTTGGACATATCATAACAAACGACTAGTTAGAAAAGACGAAGACCACATTCCACATGGATGGACTCAATCCAGGAAGCCACAGCTTTGACTCTGCAAGATCTGAATAGGGATGTTCATGATAGTTGGTTTGGAAGTTTCTTATTCATGAGGTTGCCAAAATCAACTTGATGACAGTTAACAACAAAATCTCCCCGAGTATGGTTTCTTATGGATTTAGGCTACAAATATCATCCTCCTCAGTCAGCATGGCTAAGATTGGCTTCACTTTGGGAAAGCTAATGATGTAGATGAATGTGCAGTAGTGATGTTGATCTTTTAATGTTGTTGTTGCTGTGTGAGTACACACACACACACACACACACAAAATATCCAAAATGTATTCTGTTGCAAATGCTGAGAAATCTGTCAGTGTCAACTTACCACAGTTTGTTTAGTTAGTAATGAGACTTTCCTCTTAAAGATTACATTACATTAATATGTCTGATTTTACTGTAACAGAAAGAACTTCAGTAATTACACAGCATTATCCCAGTGTTGTTGCTGCCTTTAAGTTCAGTGTTTACTCTGCATTTGGAGAGCATCCAACTTTCAGCAAATGAATATATCAAGAGCTAAAATCTGTAGCTGAATGCCTGGAAAGGAAAAATAATCAACAAATTGCTTTAGGTTTTTAAAAGTTTGCTTGTTGTCCTCTCAATAATTGCTGTAGGATATATCCCTTGTTGTTTTGTATGGTGAAGAATGATGATACAAAAATAACATTTCATTTTCTTTTGTTTTTCTCCAGTGAGTACACATTTAAACAAATCTAATCCATAGTAAATTGTATTGTTGCCATCCTAGTTTTTCCAATGGCCCATGAAACATCTTCCTTTTTAGATACCATGAAGGAAAAACAATCCTGTAGAGCAGAATGTAGTTTCTAACAAAACAGGACAAAGTCATACGTGTCTATCAGAAGTAAATCCCATAGTTAAACTATGGAATTTTCTTCATTAGCCTGAACGTAACATTTTGGACAGCAAATTAGATTTGGAAGGTAAAACCAAGTTTCATTTAATTAATTTATCTTGTTTATTGTGCTGTAATTATAATCCAGAATAAGGAACTCTCCAGTCATTCATGCTTACTGTAGTGTCACATGAAAAATTCTTTGTGTTGACCCATCATCAGTTTGGTGAAGAATGCTGTAACAAGGCTCACTCCCATTATTCAACCCAGTTAACCTCTATTATGTGCAGCTGGAAGCTATGTTCCAATCACTTTGGGAATGGATGAGTTTTTTCATTCTACTCCCAAAACTGAGTTTGGTCCCCCAGCAGGGACACAATTTTGGGATTCAGTAGTTCCAGGAGTCCAAAGATTTGCATATGGCCACCAGCCCACATAATACCCCCTCCCCATGCTGAATCCGCTTTGCCAGCTTTTTGTAGGTGAAATAAGCAATCCTTGTATATCTGGGAAAGGAACAACAGAAATAATTGTAGCGTCAGCAGTCCTATTTCCCCACATTCTACTTTCTTGCACCTCAGACAGTATGTTACATTTGGAATTTAGTAGATTTCATTTGAAGGTGCACACAAACATTTTTTTGTTGTTGTGTGTAATATTCTTCAAACAAACAAGAAGTCGAGCTAATCATGCAGGATTTACCAAAAGGCACCAATTAATAAGTGAGGTTTCTACTTATCCAGCTGGTTTTGATGTAGTGAATTATAATTTTTTTAAAAAGGAAAGGTTGTAATCCAACATGCATGCCCCCACCCCTTCTGTAGTCTATAAGGAAGAGAGTGTATGGCAAATACTCCAGGAAACTAATACAGATTACACTTTAATAATAATGGGGTGGCAGAGGGCTCCTGGAATTTGCCTAATCCTCTTGCCAAGGTTTAATCTCAATAATCTAAATAGAATTGCAATTTATATTTTATAGCATCTGTAGCTCCAGCCTCTCATCTACTTTTTTTCAAAGGCATAAGGTTTCTTAGTAAGTTTTGCATCAAGATTTAGGCAAATGCATTAGGCAATGGGCTTGAGGCAGGGATTGAGGTCTACTCAGCAGTTTGTCCCTACTGCACATCGAAGGAGCCTTCTAAAGCCTTTCGTGGGAGCAGCAGATAAGACTTGACACCCTAGTGTAGGACACATTACTCGGAGGGGAACAACAAATACATTTGGTGATGGGCTTGAGGTGGGAGACTACTAAAATAAGGGGATTCCTGTATGGTAAACATAAAGTGCCATTTCCATGACATGGCCAATAGGCAAAAAACAGTAAGATGGAAGATGTGAGGTCAAAGGCGTTCATAGCTGGCATCCATAGTTTTTTGTGGGATTTTCAGGCTATGAAGCTGTGTTCTTGAAGAATTTATTTCTGACATTTCACCAGCAGCTTTGGCTGACAACTTCAGAAAATGCTGGCATAGAAGAGAGTGGGGTATACAAACTGTTAGTTAAAGGGTAGCGATTTGCATGTTAATCTGTGTATTGTTCTTTTGCTGAATGGCAATGCCTCATGGTGTCTCTTTAATAACGATCCATTGTCTATTGGGGAATCCCCCTGGCCCTGGGTGGTTTTCATTTGCATTTACTGGATCTTGATTTTGGTGTTTTTCAGGACTGGTAGCCAAACTTTGTTTACTTTAAGGGTTTCTTCTTCTATTGAAGTTGTCCAGGTGTTCATGGATTTCAATGGATTCCCTCTGCATTCTGATCTGATAGTTCTTGGCATAATCCAAAATTGCAGTGTTTTCAAACCGCATTTTATGCCCAGGATGGTTTATAACATGTTGCTATTGCTGATTTTTCTGGCTGACCCAGTCTGCAGTCTCTCTCATGTTCCTTGATTTGTGTTTGAACACTGCATTTGGTGGTCCCTGTGTAGACTTGTCTTCAGCTGCATGGATTGCGGGAAACTCCTGTGGTGGTGAGAGGGTCTCTCCTGTCCTTTGCTTAGTGCAGCATTTGCTGGATGTTCTTGGTGAGTTTATAGACCATTTGGAGGTTGTGTTTCCTCACTAGTTTCCCTATTCTGTCTGTGACTTCTTTGATGTATGATAAAAATGTCTTCCCTTTGGGTGGTTGTTTGTCTTCACTCCTTTGGGTTTTTCTGGGTCTGGCAGCCTTTCTGATATCTGGGTTGAATTAACCATTAGCCTGTAGAGCCCAGTCTAGGTGCTTCAATTCATTTTCCAGGAAGTGGGGCTCACAGATCTTTTTTGCCCAGTTTACCAGTGTTTTTATTGTGCTTTTTTTTCTCCCCCTGGGTGATAGTAGGTATTTGTCTCTGTGTGTAGGTTTTCTGTATACTGTGTGGTCCAACCGTTGGTTCGGTATGTGGATGATGAGGACATTCAAGAATGACAATGTTCCTTCCTTTTCTTTTACTATTGTGAATTGGATGTTTGGATGGATGTTGTTCAGATGGTTAAAAAAAAGTGAGATGGAAGCATCTGTTTTCCATTTTATAACATTTCTGGATAAAGTTAGGTCAGCAAGCTGGTTACTAAAAATATACAAGTCGTGAGTCAAGTTGAGTCAGCATGCCATTTATTGCAGAATTGAGTCATTGAAGCACAAGTCCAAATTGAGTCTGAGTCAATCGACTTGTCTCTACATCACTGTAAAATAGTAAGGAACTAAAGTGAAAAGAAAATGATGAATCCCTTGGCCATAAGACCTGGTCTATTGTAAAACCAGCAAAAGGTGTGTTTATGTGCAGATGTGTGTGTACGTGAATGAATTTGTGATTGAAAAAATAAACTATTAACTAGATGTTCTCTAGTGTTTTACTCTACACAACTGCACTTTGATTCTACTGTAATTGCAATGGCAATGGCTACATCCTGTGGAATTCTGTGATTTATACTTTGGTGAGGAGCTAGGCTTCCTTGGTGGAAAATTCTAAATGCTTCACAAAACTACAGATCCCAGAATTCCATAGGATGAGGCCATGGCACCTAAAATGATATCCAAGTACTATAATTGCATAGTGTGAAATGGACCTTTATGGAGACTCTGGAAAAAAAAGAGCCAATGGCGGGATACAAACCGCCATTTAGTACGTATAGGATACGTACTAGGGTTAGGAAGGGGCGGTGCTTCCACACACCCCTAACCCTAGTACGTATCCTATACGTACAAGATGGCGGCGCACCTTCTACATGGGCGCCGCCATCTTTATGTACTGGACGCATAGCGTCCAGACGTGTCACGGCGCCTATGACGTCGCGAGTCCATGCCAGGCACCTCGCGACGTCATAGAGGCGCCGCAAGAAGAAGCTCCGAAATGGAGCTTCTTTTTTGCTCCGCGCGGGAGTCGCGCGGTTTGGCTGCTGCGGCTCCCGCACGGAGCAAATGGCGGCGGCGGGGGAGCGCCGCAAAGCAGCGGTTTGTACCCCGCCAATATCATGATAAATAAATATATACTGTACAAATTTGTTGGCATATATGTGGCACACTTGTAAGAGTGTGTTGACTTCTGCGACTTGAGTCAGGTTTGGCTGAATTCAGCCAGTAGCATAGGGTGAACAAATATACATGGTGAGGGCCTCTTATTGCCTTACCTGCCCCTCCATGTCATTGGCTAGAAGACTGGGTTTGTGGTGTCTTTGAAGTAATGTCATACATCAAATTGTTAGCTGGTGGGGGGGGAAGTTAAATAAAACAAATCACCATGTTTTGAGGCAGTTTGGAAGCAGGTGTGTACCCCCCCCCAATTTTGTCACAAAAAACCTCTGTGGTTTTTGAAAAAATCAAATGTTGGGCAGGTTTCCAAGGGATCTCCTAGATCACTTTGTGGAACTGCAAAAAGGGGGTTGAGATCACATGAATGTAAATGCTACTTGATTGATATATGTTTGATTTTTTTCAAAGTTCTTATGTTGCTCTTCGCTAGGATAAAAGCAACATGTGAGAGCTCCAAAGACCCATTTAAACATCCATATATTCTGACAAGAGTTATTTTAATCCAGTGATTTGTGGAAAGGCAGTTCACCTCCCTACAAAATGGGGAGGGTCAGGGTCGCAAAAACAGAAGGGAACACAATTTGCCCACCCCAGTTTTAACAAAAGCAAAAACAAACTTAACAAAAAGATTTAACCCAAAGCAAGTGATAGATGTACTCATGCCTGTATACATACAGATCAAATTCCTCAATTCAAATCAATTAGGATTTTTGTACCTGCAAGACAGACACCAGGGTTTAGCTCTCAGGACTCTTTTAAAAAAATTCTTTAAGTCTGGTATGCTGCTTCCTCAATTTGGAGCATCTACAAAGTAGTAAATAAAACATCAATGATATAAAATAACCTATAAAGATGCTTTTAAGAGCCTGCCAAACTTTTAAAAATGATTGTTGTTGATTTTAATGTTTTATGGATTTTATTACTGGTCTGCAGTACATCCTGTTGGTTGTTTTTATGGAAATGTGGCATATAAATGTATATAAAATAAACAAACTATCAATAAGAGCAATTCTTTGACTAAGGGAGCCAAAAGCCAAACATCAAAGGTAGATTTTACAGTCTTTGAAAGAGAAAGGAGAAAAGGATGTAAAGATGAAATATGAAACTGGCAGCTGATGAAACAGAGTGGGTGGGTGGCTGTTTGCAGGGAAAGATCATCTCTGAGGTGTTTATGTAAAAATTGCTTGTTTAATGAAGGTGTAGGTAGAGGCTTGGGCCATGGTTTATTCCTCTATGACTAATATGGAGAACTTCAACATAGGTGAGAGACGGCAGAATTTTAAATCAAACCTGTGTTTCATTGTTTGAACATCTTAAACATTATAATAAAGCAGCATATTGTATTTCTGTGGTAGATTCGTGATCAACACTTCTCTTTTCTGAAAGATCTACAGTGTAAATTTGCCTGCTTTTTCATCTATTGGCTGGAGTCCTGAAACATTTGTACAAATGACATTTGATGTGACAAACAGCTATTGTTAAGAGCAAGTGAATTTTTGAAGCCCTCTCAGCTGCAGCAAATTTTCAATTCATTTCTCATGTCATAGTCAAATGTACTTTACTGCATTCTTTAAAATCCAGTTTTTAGAATTCAGAAACAGAACACATATATATATTCCCATAGAGAGCAGAGAAAGACACTTTAGCAGGAAAAACATACAATCCTCAATTCTTCTACCAGGCACAGAGCCTGGGACATGCTGGTTAACAGAGGAGGAACTGGTGTGAATGAAAATTGCTTATCATTATACCTCCTTAGGGTGTATTTAGGTCTTGGCCTTTTTGCCAATCACTGGATAACTGTTGCAACAGGGCCCACCTACCATTTTGCCAGGGTGGCAATCCTCTCACTCAGCAGATCCCATCTATCATAGAAAGGCAGCAAATCGTTAGTTATTAATTGATTATTGATACAACTTTCCTATCAATGAGATTGCCAAATTTATATTATATTATATTCTGTCTTGTCCTGCTTTCCAGGGCAAATCCCTGCTTCTACTGAACCAGAGCAGGAGGAGGTTGCATAGCCAAATGTTTCAGAGACAGACCAGAGTGCTGTACCCGCCATGGCAGAAAAACCTGCTCATTCAGATAGGGAAGAGCACTTACTTCTATCTGCCTTCACTGAGGGAAGACTTGAGGAAGTCTCAAAGGATTTATAGGAAGCAGCAATTAATTAAACAGTGCTGCATTGAGCTGATGATCTATAAATTCCCAGGCTGGTCCTCCAGGAGTTGTTGAAGATTATGTGACCTACCTGTTGCATTCACAAACTCTGTACTTGACCTGGATTGGGTTTGTTGCCTCTGGATGCTGTGTAGCTGACAAAATCGACAAACAGTTGATTCTGGATGCCAATTTCCTGACTTGGACATTGCTGAACTCTGATTGGGGCTGAAGGCTAAAGCAAAGTAAGTGCTGGTTTGTAAGTAGTTCTGTGACTTGGCTTGCTCATTAGTTGCTAGCTCTCACCGGTGAAGCAATCAACATTTGGCTGGTTGCCTGGACTGTGTTTGGGGCAGATCCCACCTTTCTCCCTATATGAGACACAAAGCAATCACCTTATAGTATGGTAGACTTTGTCTGCCATGTTTTAGTGGAGGAAAGGGTGGCATTTACTCCTCTATTTTAGGCAGCAAAATGTCTTGAGACAGTTCTGCAAGGTGACTGTAAAGCAAGCCTAAATGGGATTTATCACATGTTGCATTAATGTGTGCCTATGTGCAGAGAGAGAAAGAGCAGCTAGAAATTCACTTCTGGTTTTGTAAAACTTGAAATCTGTGAGAGAGGGGATAAATATGGGGCACATGCCTTTTCTTGCAAAGAAGATTGTTGTTCCTGGAGAGTGTGCCATTTTTTTCCACTGGGGAGGTAAGGGGAATCTGGGATGGGGAAGGTCTGCAAAAATACTCTAGGGAGCCTGAATGTGCAACATAGACCATATAATTTCTGCTCCTGATCTGCAATTGCTCAATCTCCTCTGCTGTCCAGCCAGATATCCCCAGCTTCTCTTCTTCATTTTCAGTTTAATACGTTCAAATTTTATAGCAGTCTGATAGAATTTTAACTGTTGTGGTTCCATCCTACACAATTCTGTGCATGTAGTATGATGAGGTACTTGAAATTCTGCTAGAAAGCTTTGGTCTACTACTCTGGACATTTGATTAACACTAGAGCTGTCTAGCAAAGTATCAAAGTATCTGTCCAAATTATATATCCCATGATTTTATAGGATGGAGTCATGGCACTGAAGTGGTATTAGACTGATATAATGTGATAGTATAGATAGCTTCTCAGATTTTTGTATCTCTTAGCATCTTCTATCATGCTTGTATCACTAGGGCGGGATACAGACGGGCAAAAATGGGTGTGTTCATGACGTCATGAAGGTATAGCCTTCAGACGGCCCTTACCTGAATGCCGCCATGAACACGCCCCCCGCACGCCCCAAGCGGGAAGAAGCGGCATTAAAAAGGTGCTGCTTTTCCCCGCTTCTTTTCTATATAGTGCGCAGCTGCGCATCTCCGTCTGTGAGCTGCTGCACCAGTACGCCAGAATTGCTACGCCGCTAATTTAAGTTGCCCATTTAAAAGCTCCGTGTCTGCTGCGTCACATAATGAGTCGGGGTCCTGGAACATGCGCAGTTTGCAGTCAGGCTTTAATTGCAGTGTCAGCTGCCATGCGGGTGTGGAAGCTGCAGCACAGCTGCAGCGCATTTTAAGACTCGTAACCCTAACCCTAACCCTAACCCTAACCCTAGAGCTGCATGTACGCATGCGCTGCTAGAATCGTGGAAAGTTTGGAATTTAAAGTGAACCCCTACACACATTCCTGCGCCATTTTCACCTAACAATAAAAAAATGCTAAAACTTTAAATATTTACATATGTACAAAGGAGGTGATGGGGGATGGCAGGGGGACAGCGGTGGCAGCGGCGACAGCTGTGGCTCTGCATTGCAGATTCAGCAAGAGCGCAGGGACCAAAGGAGAGGAGGCATCCATGATGCTGGTGACGTTGGCAACGTGCAGGCGGACAAGGATGCCAACACCAGCTGATCACCAGCTGGCAGGAGACCACCTTTGTTCTTGGCCAGGGCAGGTGAAAAGTTTAAAGGGGCTTGGGTGCTTTAAATGTGCACATATGCTTTCTGCCGCCGGTGCTGAGCGCTGCAGCTGCGCAGCTGCGCATCCGCCAGCCGGCAAAAGAAAAAAAAAGCCCCGTTTTTGGCCGCCCGTGAGGAAGCTGCCTCTCTCTTTGCAGTGTACTGCGAGGCGGCGGTATGGAAACTGCGGGTCAGAAACGGCCCCAGGTGAGGCGTCTTCACTGCCCCCCATGTGGAAGCCCCATACACCTTAGCCACGTCCCCGGGGCGGGCGGTCTGGAGGCTCTGTATTCAGCAGAATACACCTCCAAGACGTCTTCCCCTGCCCGTCTGTATCCCACCATGGTGTCAGCCCTGTGGTATCCTCAACTGTCTGCCTCTTACTTAGTATTCATGTCCCTTATCTACTGGTTATCCACAGATCCTCCTCTCTCCTTCTTAACTTGCTGCCAGTGTTGTCCTTTCTGTTTATTTCTCCTGTTTGTTATATCTAATGGTCTCCTTTATCTACCATGTGTCCTAAGGGCCTAAACACCCTAAAAGTTCCAGATTATGTCTGATCTTGCAAGCTAAGCAGGGTCAGCCCCTGCTAAGCAGGTTGCCCCAGGACAAGGATGGAATACTGCCATGTGCTGTAGGCTATATTTCAGAGGAAAGGAACTGGCAAAATTAATTTGAATATTCCTTGCCTATGTACACCATGTGAAATTCATGGGATCACCATAAGTTGATAGGCAACTTGAAAGCACATACACACATCCTGGGCCTCTTCCTTTAAGCCAGCATTATTATAAATATTTTTGCAAATATGTTTGTAAACCCTGACAAGTCACAATTCCAGTTATTTATTCTTATACACTTGTTCCTGGTAAAATGGCAGGTTTTAACACTAGAATTTAAACATCTAAGCTCACAGTGATAATTTTCTGGTGTTGGTGATGATAATGATACTATCATTATTTTCTAGGTGGATTGAAAGAAATTAGTTTACATTTCTCATTTATCCAAATGATTAACAGTGTGCTTGTACATACCAATTCAAATGTAAGCCCACAGTTTGGGGCAATACCTTATGGGTAGCATGTCTCTGAACACTTTAACTAATATGGCCAGTGGTTATGCTGACTAGGGGATTCTGGGAGCTATAGTGGTTTCAAGCTCTGAGGCACCCCCCCCCCCCTTGACTTCAGTGCAGCTCAGTCACAAATACGTGTAGGAATTCAGTCTTTAATGTTTATCAAGTTCATATTTGTCACTTCCATGTGGGGCAAAACCCCACATCCTTTGATAAAATTTTGATTTATGAAGAAAGACCTTAAAAAGTCACAAAAGAAATAGTTTATTCACAGACAGATTTAAAATAGGTTGAAAATGACTTTATAATTATCTGCTGTCCATACAGTTAGGAGTTTCTTTCTCTGTTCTTTTCCCTATTTGCTGATTCAATGTGTGTGACTTTATAAGAAACTAATAATTCTTCTTAAATTGCTTTTTTGTGCATCTCCCCCCCTTTTTTTTTTTTAACTTCATGGCCATGGTTTCATAGACATGCTCCTAATGTTGCCCCTACTTTATTTATTATTTGCATATTTATATTCCATTGGCACAGAGTGACTAGTCTAGATTAGTGCCCCCGGTGCTGTTGACCTTTTTCAGTAATCTGATTTGCATACTGTTAATTGTGCAGGGAAAGGAAGATGAAAGCAGAATGCCCTTTCTGCTTCTGTCTCCAGCATTATTATGAAATGGCAAAATAAGTACAGACTACTCTGTTTTTTTCTAACACTGTATAAAAACATAAAAGACAAGTTTTGTATGTAATCTCTATACTCACAGGGCTTCAATCAATTAAAGCATCTTTTGTTCACTAATCATATGTCTTTTAGCTTGTTAATCAACTGCATAATACATTTGAATAGTACCAAAATCTTAACACAGTATCTTTTTGTGACAATAAATTGTCAAAGCTATCATTCATTGTTTGTCAGAATTCTTTATTCCAGTAATGCATTAGAACCAACATATCTTTAAAAAAAAACTTTCCTAGTGATAATTTGACCTCAATCAGTCAAAGATTTTCATACTTAAATTCCATTCAAAAAGAGCCGGTATTAATCTGAGGACTAGACTAGGATCCTGGGACAACAGAGTTCAAAATATCCTCTAAACAAATCTTGCTAAGTAAACCCCATGATCGGTTCAGTTTAGGGTTGCCATGTCAGAAATAACATGAAGGCACACAACAAAAACAACAAAGTCCTACTTAGTTCCATGAGAACTATTCCCAAGGAAATGTACATAGCATTGCACACTTAGTTGATTGATTGTCCTATTAGATCAGCTTGGTATTGAAGCAGTAGTCCCCATATATTCTTATATTTATAACCTGCCTTTCTTCCAAAAAGTACAAGTCAGCTTTCTCCTCATTTTTCTCCTTATATTATTTCCAATAAGACACTCATGATGCAGGAAAAGAATTTCAGTTTCCAGTTTGCCAGTGCCACTTGTTTGCTTAACCCTTCCTCCCATTGCTTCCCTCCATTGAATAGCCTGCCTCATTCTGTTGATCCAGTGTGGTGTAATGGTTTTTCTATGACTCTGGAATCCAGGGTTTGAATCCCTGCTCAGACATGGAAACTTCCTGGGTGACCTTGGTCAAGTCACATTTTCTCAGCCTCAGAGGAAAGCAAAGGCAAACCACCTTTGAATAAATCTTGCCAAGATTGCCAACAAAAAACATACACACACACACCATGGTAAGGTCACCGTACATTGGAAATGACTTAAAGGCACAGAACAACAACCCATACTTGAAGCTTTATTACCTACAGTGGCCCAGAAATAGCAACCCAGGCTCAAGGAGCTGTAATTTATCCCTATATTTCAAAATGCTTCAAAAGCTTTTCTTTCTGTGAAATATATAATTTTCTTCTTCACATATCTCAGTCTTTAATTCCTCCCTCCACTCTATCAGGCTGCTTTTCATCTGCAATAGAATTTCAATACTTAGGTACAAATACTTTTTATTCAGCGTCATTGATCCCACTCTGTGATACTCACAAAGCACTAACAGAACATCTACAAGTTACAAAAACAACTCTTCCTTGATCCCATTCAGCTGTCATCTTCTTTATGATATCTTTTTTGGCCTTTGGGGTCTCCTTTTCAGTAGCAGTCAAACTGCACTAACTGTTCTCTCTCACACTTCTATCAAAAACAGAGATAAAAGGGACAGTAGAAAAATCAGCCTGGTTTTGTTATGACTAAAAATGTAATTCTGTTTGCCTCATTGTACACTGCAGGGTGAACTCTACACAAAAGAGAAAGGATGAGGTATTGTGTATCCCATAAATACATTTAGCGATATATGTTTACCTTTTCTGGGAGAGCCCATTACCTCCCACAGACAGCTTCAAAGTCAAGTCTTTGTGTATGTAATATATGACAGACATATTTCATTGTTTTGTTTAGAATTCTAGCTTGGCCAATCCCTGTATAGTTGACTGGATTGTGATTCCATTACCCAAGTTTCCATTTTTCTAATGGGGCCATGGGTTATGACTGGGTATTTGTGGAGAAACCTTTATGGACGTGGTTGCTCAGATCCGACAATTGCAAGATCGGCAGGTGGAGGCCCAGGCACCGGAGTTGAGGCCCAGATTCTGCCAACCTAGCAGTTCAAAAACATGTAAAAGTGCAAGTAGATAAATAGGTTCCACTTGGTATGAACAGTGTTCTGTGCAGTTATGCTGTCCACAGAGCTGTCTTTGACAACGCTGGCTCTTCAGCTTAGTAACAGAAATGAGCACTGCCCCCCTACAGTCGGTCACAATTAGACAATCTTGTCAATGGAAAACCTTTACCTTTACTACCTTCATGGAGCTATGTCTCCACATTTCAGCCCATTCCTATTAGTTTGCCCCTTGCAACTGGATTTTTTTTTAAATAGAATTCCATCCAGTGGACATTTCTGCTGGGAGAAGTGAGGAGACAACTTTTACCCATTTTACCTCTTGTAAAGTTGGGTCCTCTGTTCCAGTCCCCTGTTGCAGATTTTTGGAAGGGGCAACAACAGCAGAGGAAGAGGAAGAGTGCTGATACCTCAGAAAACTGGCTAAAGACCTTGTAAAACTACAGATCACAGAATTCCATCAGATGAAGCTACTAAACTCAGGCGGGTTACAGACGGGCAAAAAGGGATGTACTCATGACATCATGAAGGTAGAGCCTTCAGACGGGCTTTCCCTGAATGCCGTCATGAACACGCCCCCTGCACGCCTCAAGCGGGAAGAAGCGGCTTTAAAAAGGTGCTGCTTTTTTTCCGCTTCTTTTTGATTTGCGGCGTACCTGCGCAGCTCCGTCTGTAAGCTGCTGCACCGATACGTCAGAATTGCTACGCCGCAAATATAAGTTGGCGGTTTAAAAGCTCCGTGTCAGCTGCATCGCATAATGGGTCGGGGTCCCAGGACATGCGTGGTTTGCAGCCAAGCTTTAATTGCAACGTCCGCTGCCATGGAGCTGTGGAAGCTGAGGCACAGCTGCGGCGCATTTTAAGCCTCGTAACCCTAACCCTAGAGCCAGTTGTGCGCATGCGTTGCTAGAACCGCGGGAAGTTGTAACTTTTGCCGGCGGATGTTTTGGTTGTAGAAAGTGAAAAGGGAAAGTTTGGGATTTAAAGTGACCCCCTACACACATTCCTACGCCATTTTCACCTGGGAACGGGCACAGTTCGGCTGCTCCTGGCACAGCTGTGTGGCGGCTCCCCTTTGCCACCAGGCAGGATGGCTCAGCCATCCACCAGCACCCCGAAAAAAGGCAGGGGGACGTCTTGGTCTCATACTGAGACGGCTGACATTATAGCTATATGGTCCCAGAAACTGGAGTAACTGCAGAAACTGGAACAGTCCTACCTGAATGCTGACACATATCGAGAAGGGGAAGAAGCCATGAGAGCTGCTGCACCGGTACACCAGAATTGCTACGCCGCTACTTTAAGTTGCCCATTTAAAAGCTCCGTCGCATAGTGAGTTGGGGTCTTGGAACATGCGCAGTTTGCAGTCAGGCTTTAATTGCAACGTCCGCTGCCATGCAGCTGTGGAAGCTGAGGCACAGCTGTGGCGCATTTTAAGTCTCGTAACCCTAACCCTAACCCTAACCCTAACCCTAGAGCAACATGTACGCATGCGCTGCTTGGAAAGTTTGGACTTTAAAGTGCACCCCTACACACATTCCTCTGCCATTTTCACCTAACAATAAAAAACGCTAAAACTGTAAATATTGACATATGTACAAGGGAGGTGAGGGGAGATGGCAGGGGGACAGCGGTGGCAGCGGAGACAGCTGTGGCTGCGCATTGCAGATTCAGCAGGAGCGCGGGGACCAAAGGAGAGGAGGCATCTATGATGCTGCTGACACTGGCAAAGTGCAAGCGGACAAGGATGCCAACACCAGCTGATCACCAGCTGGCAGGAGACCACCTTTGTTTTAAAAGGGCTTGGGCACTTTAAATGTGCCCATAGGCTTTCTGCCGCCGCTGCTTAGCCCTGCGCAGCTACACATTCGCCAGCCGGCAAAGGAAAAAAAAAAGAGACCCCGGAGCTTGAATGTGCCCAAGACCTTTTGATGCCCTCTAAACTTGCCCCCAAAGGCAAAGGGCAACTAGAGAGGGCCTGGGATCAAGGGGCAGGGAGCACTGACATAAAGACATCATTTCGCCTCCCAGGACATGTGTTCCCTCCCAGCCCTATCTACTCTATTCTACCCTTCCTGTTCTCTCCTCCCACCATGCCTGGCTCACTGGTCCCCAAACCAGCAATGTCCAAACTCTGTCCTTCCAGGCGTTTGGACTTCATCTCCCAGAATCCCCAGCCACCTTGCCCTGTGGTCTGGGATTCTGGGACATGAAGTCCAAATGCCTAGAAGGACAGAGTTTGGACATTGCTACCTCACAGCACTCCTGCCTAGCTTTAGACTGCACAGTTGCGCCTCATTCACACTCACAGCCACACCGCCGCAGTTGCGCATAATTAACCACACAAATTTTTTTTAAAAAATAAAGTTTTTTATTAACAATAACAACAATAAAAATCTTATTTACAACTATTTACAAAGGGAAGAGGGAGGGTGAAGGGGGGATGGCAGAGGGGGCAGGGGAGGGAAACTGCTTCAGGGAGGGGGAGGAGGCGGTGGGGCGGGCAGCCGGCGAAGGAGTTCCTGGAGGGTCTCTTCCATGGAGGAGACTCTCTCCGCCAGCTTGTCCACTTTCTCCTCCAGCGCAGCGAACCTCCTCTCCGTCCGGTTCTCTGTGGGGGGAAAAGAAAGAGGATGGTTAGGATCAGCCGGTGCAGACCATCACCCACTCTCACAGGCAGGGTTTCTGGGTGCCCCCACTCCCTTCCCTGGGTTCACCTCTACACTTACCTTGCTGCCGGGCTTGGAGGACACGATCCAGGGCACTGGCATCTAGGGCCAAGTGCCCTGGCTGTCCTGGCAGGCGGCGGCTCGGCCCAGGCTCCTCTTCCTCAGCGGCAGCAACAGCAGCGAGGACTTCAAGCCCTGCAAAAGAGGAAGGAAAGGCCCAAGTTACCATGCTGGCATGGCAGACGAGGTCACAAGTGTCGTGGGGGCTGCAGGCAGGCAACCCCCACCCCTCACCCTGGGGACCTACCTGCCGCCAGAGGAGCCTGCTCTGGCTGCGGAGGGGCCACAGCAGCTGGTCCTGGCTGTGGCCCACCCTCGGGGACATCCTCGTCCCCCGAGGATGGTAGAGAGGGCGACCTGGCAGGGTGCCCTCCCTCCCTCCGCCTCCGCCTCGGCCGCACGCCTGCAGAAGGGAAGAGGAGGGATGGCATTGGCACCATGCAGGAAGGAGAGGAGGGCAAGGGAAGGGTCAAGGAGGGGAGGACAGGGCATGGCAAGAGCTCTGGCTTACCTGGAGGACGGCGATCTTCCGGTCTGGGCCGATCTCCCCTGATCCACAGGTCCTTCAGCCGCGAGAAGAATGGTGGCTGCCTGTCAACCGGGGGCGCCTCTCCGAAATCCTCCAGGGTTTCAAAGAACGCTGCCTTCAGAGTTTTAAACTTCACTCTGCATTGGTGCAGCATTCTTTGAAACCCTTGGTTTCGGAGGGCACGAGATGCCTCGAGAAAATGCCCCCGGTTGGGCTTGTTGGTGCTAGCCATCACCCTCCTCGCGGCTGCCTGTGGCATCAGGGAGTCCAGGAGGATCCCGACCTCCTCATTGGTCCAGTAGGCGATGCGGACCGGGACCCTCCTGCGTGGCTCTGCCATGTTGATCGCCGTCCTGGGGTCTTGCACAGTTGCGCACGGGTATATATGGGCACCTGTGGCTCTGGGCCGTTAGGCCAAGGTGGTCCTAGTCCAATGAAAGCTTTCAGAGGAGCAGTTTGAATCTTTCCTCCAATAGATGTCCTCTGGGTGCCCCATTGATACATTCAAATGGGCCATTAGGAAAGCTTGAATTTGAGGGGGATTGATACATTGTCAAAGGGGCAATTGGCAGTTGGAGCTGATGTATCTTTTTGCCCCAGGAAAACAGGCGCCAGGAGACCTTTTGTGTGTGTGTGTTTGTGTGTGTCCCCCTCAGGCACGTGGCAAAACATGCCCACAGCACAGATCAGGAATGATAGGCAGACTCAAACTGTGGATAATGGGATACATTTATTCATGTGCTTATGCTATTACAGTACAATGCACTCTGACATCACAGATGATGGCACAGGAGCCATCCTTCAGATTCTCCTTGTCAGGAAAAAATCTGCCAGGGCATTCCTCACAGTCTCCCCTGCTTTCTTCTTCTCTTTCTCTTCAAGGGGGTCATGAGCCACTTCCGAATGGGGTAGGCACAGTCAGCCAGTATCAGGGGCCCGATCTGCTGGCTTGTGATGTTGATGCTGGGGTTCCCTGGCACATAGATGCCAGCCTCCATGGCCTCGTAGAGGAGAGAAAGTTTAAAGGAGCTTGGGCGCTTTAAATGCGCAGACAGGCTTTCTGCCGCTGCTGCTTAGCGCTGCAGCTGCGAAGCTGCGCACTTCTCATGCGGCAAAAGAAAAAAAAAGTCGCGATTTGGGCCGCCCGTGCAGAAGCTGCTTCTCTTTTTGCAGCATCCTCCGAGGCGGCGGTTTGGAAACTCCGGGTCCGAAACGGACCCAGGTGAGGCGTCTTCACTGCCCCCCGTGTGGAAGCCCCAACACCTGAAGCACGCCCCCGGGGCGGGCCATCTGGAGGCTCCGCATTCAGCTAAATACACCTCCAAGACGTCCTCCCCTGCCCGTCTGTAACCCGCCCTAAAGTGGCATCACACTGCATTATTTCTACAGTGTAGATACACCCTGTACTAGGTATTAGGTATTTAGCTGTATATGTAGATATAACCACTCTTTCTTCCTACATTAGTTACGCATTTTGGAAAAAAACAAACATTTTATAATTTTAATAAAGTCAGAATAAATTATTTCTAAATGAATGCAAGCATATTACTCAACAAGTGTAATATATTCTGAATGCAGAATTTATGTCATCTTGGCATGGATTGTTGGGTGGAGGGGAGTTTTTGGCTCTGAATCTTCCCAGTCCCAGATTTTTAAGAGCAGATGTTTTCTTCTGCAGCCAAGATACAGCTACCAGTTAACTTTCATTGCAATCATTGCTCCATTTTACTTTACAAAACCACTGCAATTAGCTTCTCTAAGTACAGCTATTTTGTAACTGGACATTCATCACAATTTGTCATAATTTTCATCACATGAAATTCCACTTTAGTAATCCATTGGGGTCACAATATAAATAAGAGACATAGACTCACAAAGCCTGCCCTGAAAGCAGTAAAAAATTCAAGATAGATAAATTACTGGGCTGAGATTACTTTTAGGTTTAACCATCCTTTAGGGCAGTGGGCACCAAACTGTGCCCTTTAAGAAATGTTGGACTTCAACTTTCAGAAGCCTCAGCCGTGTTGGCTAGTAGTCTGGGATTCTATGAGCTGAAGTCCAAAGTCACTTAAAGAGTACAGTTTGGGGACCACTGCTTTAGGGTCTCTATATCAAGTAAACCCTTGTGGGTAGTCTCCAAGACAGAGTGTCTCTTTGATAAGGTTGCAAAAATAGTCACAAATTTTCTCTTGAGGAGAAACATATCTCAGCATGTCAAGACGTCCTGTAAAAAAAAAGTCAAATCAGCACAGATCAAAAGTCTATTTTTTGTATCTTCACACACACACACACACACACACACACACATATCGGTTGTGTTTTTCACAAAACTCTCACATTTTTGAGCAAACTCCCCATTTTGTGGACAAAAGGGGTCTTCATTGTGCCAAATTCATTGTTTTCAGAACAACAAAAAACATTTTGTTTCCACAAATGAATTTTTTACAAAAAAAAAATCATCAAAAAGGTGCACAACATATTTTAATCTCATCAATGTTTTTTTTAAAAAAAATCACTATCCAATATGACAGTAAAATAAACAAAGGCTCTATGACAAAGCCTAACAAGTGTTATTTGAAACAAACATTCATGAGTTGTTTGGGGACTTGAGCCCATTAGGCTACATTTTATTATAGGGGTATTTGGGAGGCCCTATATTAAGACTGGGTTGGATGGATCCTAGGAGGGAAACAGTGGCATCTACAGTTTATCCTCAAAACACAGTTGGGCTTGAATATGAGAGGTTGTATGAAGTTCTCCAATGCCATTTTTCTGGTAGAAAATCTAAGGCTTAAGCCTTAAGTACTTACTTATAGAAATTTATATTTTGACAAATGGCTTCTAGAAGTTGTACTTGTTCTATTTAAATGGGGGTAGCTTTGGCCTCAAGCAGACAGGCCTGATAAAGCAGGCCATGGCCGTTCTGGTGCCGTTTGTGCTGTGGCAACTGCACAGACCTGGCCCTGATCCAGGCCACCACCACCATTTTCAATCCAGCTAGCAAAAGGAGAAGTTTTTTCCTGTCTTTTTGTGGTCAGGTTTGGGCTGCTGGCCCCCTTGCAACTTTCATCTGTTTTGGGGGTATGCATCATCTAAACGCCATGCCCCCAACACAGCCCAATGGTGGACTTTTTGGCCATCTGTTTCGGGCCTAAGTTGGCTGATTTCTCTATTTTAACAGTGCTTTTCAGGAATCAGGATTATCACATCCAGCTTTTAAACCACTATAGATGTTTGATTATAGCATCCTTGGCAATACCTATCACACAATGCCATATGCTGTTTTGTCCTGGAAGTTTGGTTAGCTTGCACTTTGCCATTACTTGAAATAGCTATCTGTGCTGGTTTATAAAACTGGCATATTTTACTTGAGAAATAATATGAACTTCTAAGAAAGCACATGTAGTAAAAGTGGAAATCAATTTGAATCTGTATGTTAATCTGCAGGTAGAACCTGCTGTATCCCATATTATTATTACCTGCAAGTGTTTAGTGTAACATCTCTTCTAAAACCATTTATTTTCATTGCTGCTAGTTTAGAAGCTCATAGCCTATGTCATATGTGAACCTCCACATAATCAGGAAAACACTACCAAGATTGTCTCAGATTTAGTGTTTAGCATTTTATAGGTTGATAATGTTCTTACCCCTTCATTTCCTATTAGGCCAAAAGTTGCCACCAGTGATATTACAGAGTTCAAGATCAAAGGGAGACAACACTTGCATCTATTTTTTATTATATCTTTAATAATTTTTTACTTTAATAAAATACAACCATATTGACCATTGTTGCTCCAATATGATACATTAGTACATCTTCTTGCTTTGATATGGAGTACAGGGATTCTTCAATTACCTTATACTGTCTACGACAAAACCATTATTAATTTTCTAGAATAACTCTTTGTTTATTCCTCACTTATTATTCCAATATTCCAGCATTGGGAACCAGTCTTTTTCATAGTGAGCCATATTTTTGTTTTTGATCTCATAGGATAATTTGTCCATCATTTTGATTCCGTGGACTCTTTGTAACCAACTTTCAATGGGGGGGGGGGCTCTATTTTTTCCAGTTAGTTGCAACTTCAAGTATTGCAGAGGTGATTAGATAAAGTAATATTCTCCATATTGTACTTTCCTTGGCATTGTTCATTAGACAAGTCATGTTAAGTAAATAAAATTCTGGTTTCTTATGAATCTTAATCTTAAATATTGATTGAATTGCGGTGTGAACATTCTCCCAAAATATCTCTATGACCTCACATGTCCACCACATATGGTACATTGTCCCTTTGACTTTGTTGCACCTCCAACATTTGTCTTCATGAAGATTATACATTTTCTTAAGCTTTACTGGGGTGTAGTAGCATCTACTGAAAATTCTCATAAAGTTCTCCTTTAGGTTCTGTGCAGCTGCACATTTTTGTGTTCTTTTCCATGTTCTTTCCCAATTTTCAAGTTCTATCAAGTGACCAAAGTCTTGAGCCCAACATATCATAGTGGTTTTTATTACCTCCTTTTCAGTGTCTCTTTTAAGTAACATTTTGTATATCTTATTTATTTTCTTTTTTTCTTTCTTCCAAATAAGGTCATCTAATTCATTTTGTTGGTCTTCTATTCCTCCTTATATCATCCACAAATGTACCCTGAATTTGTGTATAGTTAAACCAATGTAGCTTGAACCCTTTTTATTGATTTCTTTCTATATTTTTGCATCTATTTTTTAACAGTCATAATATTTCACAAACTGCTGTGCCCCCCCTCCCATTGAAAATTCTGGAACCTATAAATAGATTATGGTAATAGAATGTTTTACAATTATATTATAAGCTTTACCATTAGATTGAGAACCTTTTGGGATCACTGCTTCACTTTCTTCAATTTTCCAGTATAAAATTGTAAATATCGTGCAATTCATTTTGAGCCATTGAGTCAGCATGGGCTACAAAATGTTTTTCACAGTCTTTCCCGATTACTAAGCTTTGCCTTTTCTCTTCAACATTAACCCTCCTTTGGCCAGTATTCAGTATTCCATTTTCGAGCCATACATCCTCCCTCCACCTTTGTTCTGTCAATCTTAGGTTGTAAGCCCTGTGGCAAGAACCGTGTCAACCTCTGTGTTTTGTGCTACCTCTACATCTGCTTTGATGCCAAAAAAGGACTTTTTTCACCCTAGGCTCTCTTGGATAATTACTCTGTGTTTGGGTCCCAGCTTTGAATCATGCTTGGTATTTAATTGAGCCCTGAATCTATTATCTAATGACTTTTGCGTTTGAAGAGTTCTATAGTGCGTGATACATTTTTCATACACTGAACAGGAAAGGAACCACACTGTCACCTTTTGATATCTTGGAGAGGATGGGCTTTTTTCCTCCTTTTAAGCCATTCACTACTCCTGCACTGTTGTTGTGTTTGAAAACTGTATCTTTATTGTATTCACATGAGAAACATTTCAAACACATTAATACTTAGTGTTCTGAAAGCAAATGGGTGGTTTTGCGTTCTTTTACAAGGCTTTACAAAAGGGTGAGCACTAGCTATCTTCTGAAAGAGAAGCTATGTGCAAGCAGCTTTCATTTGTCTTGTGATGTTCACCAACATATCCATACACCCACAAAGGTGGAAGACCACTATAAGCTTGATAGCCATCCAATTAAGTGTATTCAGCGTAGGAAAAGAACACACACACAAATATGAGGAGAGAGACATGTTCAATTTGTACATTTCTTTGGTCCTTCGTAATAGGACCTTTCTTCATCAATGATTATCCTGTAGGTTCCTAAGACTGGAAATCCATTATTTCCCAAGACATAAAGGGACCATAAAAGAATCAAAAAGAGAGGGAAAGAGAAAAGGGGGATAGGGAGGAGGGAGACATTTGTCACTACTTAAGAGAGAGAGGCTTATCTTCTGCAGTTTTGCTTGTGCAAGTACATATAAACATATGATGTAGAGCACAATTTATGGTGTTTCTTCAAGTTTTATGGGTAGGGGCAGCACTCTTTGAATACAGAATTGTATGTAAGTCATCTTTGTAGTCACCACTCTCTATGACTTCATATAAAATTCCAGAATTCTGATAAACTGTCAAAAAGAAAAATGATAAAGGGATTTATGTTCAATTTTGCTCGAAGGGAGAAATGCAAGGGCTGTCAGTCTGGGTCTTTAGAACAAATGAGTCACAGTTTGTAAGGCAGCTCAATAAGGCTATCATTTCCTATCAGCTCCTATCCCCTGACAGTCACAAATTTATTGTTGAGGGGGAGCAAAAAATGGCTGAGTTTTGGTGCCAGGTGAGTCCAACACTATTACTCCATCAAATCCGACTTGTATAGACAAGAGGCTACCATGAATATTTGATATAACCTTCTTCCCAGAAAGAACACACTGAAAGTGTTCTCTCATTTGCTGAGAAATGCTCCCTTTGTGTCAGCTTGAATCTCTTTGAAAAAGGCAGTTTGTAAACCACAAAGCTCTCTCTGGTGTTTTTACTTTTTGCTTGGTTTGTTTGGCAGCGTATTCATAATGTGCTTCTTATTTATAGCACTGGTGGAATGAAACAAAAGAATCCTCAATCTGCTAGATTTTCCCTTCTTTTATCCCAATACACTTGCCATTATTCTTCTTACATGGAAGCATTATGCATATAGCAATGAAACCACCTGTTTTCCCAAGGAGGTTAGACTCTGTCAAGCTTAGTACTTACATTTAAAATGTACTACTTTCTCTAGCAAGAAAACAAATGTCCAAAAATGAAATATTTTCTCTTTATCTTATGAAATAATTAGTTTTTTTTTAGATTTCCTATTTTCATTTACCTTCGGTGTGACTGGGCCTGCAGTATGCTCTTGGATAATACCATGGAGAAAACCTACAACCCTCTGTCAGCTTCAGTTTTATTTTTGTTATGCATCTTCTAAATATTTTTTGACATGTTGATAATTATTATTTTGCATCCAGCAATGAATAACTTACCACACTAAACATAGGAGAAGGTGGGTTTTTTGTAAAACAAATCTACCTTTGAAGCTTAAAGTAATACCTTTTTCCTCTTAGATGGCTATCCTATACTTTCTGATCATTGTTTTTTAAACAAAACACCTAGAAGTACAGTGAATGTTTGGTATCCACTGCATCTGGGTTCCAGGATCCACCTTGGATACCAAAATCCATGAATGTTCCAAGTCCAATTAAATATAAAGGTATAGTAAAATGGTTTGCTTTTTGGAACACACACACACACACATATATATATAAACTTGTGGATGGTTGAATCCATGGATAAAGAATCTATGGATACAGAAGGCCAACTGTACTATCTAAACATGAAGCTTAGAACATGGGATCCTTTCTCACAGCTCACGTATCATTTCATGTGATGGGACTTTCTCCTTTTCTTCTGTTATGTCCTCCCTTCAGCTCACCTGAAGTGCATTCCAGAAAGTTTCTCAAGCTTCCAGAACAGATGTCCAGCATGCTCTGAGGAAAGAGAAATCCCAATTTCAGATTTTCCCCCTTCTGTTTTCACTTATGGGATAACACCATTGTGTTTAGCTCTATTTATTCAATGTTTACTGTCATCTAAAAAACACAATCCTGATATTAAATTAGTAAATTATAATATTTAGAACTCTTTTCAGTCTTATATGCTGCTTCCTTTTCTAGGTATAATACATAGTTTTTTATGGGTATTTTGGGCTATGTGGCCATGTTCTAGAAGATTTTCTTCCTGACGTTTCACCAGCATCTGTGGCTGGCATCTTCAGAGAAGAAGATCAGGAAGAAAATCTTCTTGAACATGGCCACATAGCCCGAAAACCCCACAAAAAACTGTAGATGCCATCCTTGAAAGCCTTCAACTTCACAGAGTATAATACAATTTAAGGTAATGGAAAGCTTTCAAATTATCACACAGCATGCTTAAAGAGGGAAAATCACCAATGTGAACTAGATCTTATAGTTTTTTAATAACCCAAATATTTTCCCATTTCTGTTACCTATTAAATTATAACTGAATAATGATTCCATTCTCTAGTCTTCAAACCTATTTCCTGAATATGTAAGCTTAGTTTTTCTATATTAAAAAATTAAAGCCCAAGGTCAATTTAGGGAATTCACATTTCTATAACTCTATATTAAAATGTTGTTATTTTACTAGCAGCAATAAAGAATGTGGAATATATTTCAGCATGCGGCAAACTAATCTACATAGTATTGCTGACCTGCTTTAAAAAGGATTTCATTTGTCAAAGAGGGGGGTAAATAAACAGCCCCAGGGGTTTGTTATTTTTTTAAAAAAATAAAAAGTAAAAAAGCTATAACCTTGATAAAATTGAACCAGACCCATCTATAACTATTTAGTAATTACTAAGGGTTTAAAACAATGTGCACCATCTAGCCAAAGTTAATCACTTTTAATTCCAATTGATTTTGGTTGTGTTGTGAATAACTCTTTTGGTCCAAAATCAATAATGAGGCTCAAAAGTACTTTGGTTGGATGGCACTCTGTCTTATTAATATCAAGAAATCTTTCACATTTCATTCTGCCCCCAGGTTATATCAGTTGGTTTCACTAATCATTAGCAACATGTGCCAGTATTTTGAACTAGCAAAATGTTTTCCTTTTTGATATAACCATGGAAACATACACCAACAAAACCTTTGATTTTTTTTCCCCCTCACATTTTCAGAAATCATAAAATAAATGTTCTACAATGGGGGGGAAATGAAGGATCAAAATAAAATTATATTGACAAACTTGTTTTCTTAGCCACGTTTTCATTTTTAAAATCCACAGGGCTATGTGCAGTAATACAAATGGGTATTTTTGCTATGCTTCTTCCAAAGCAGCATCCCATTACAAGCCTCTAAAAGTACCTGCGCTTTCCAGGAAGAAACATTATAATGAGCCTCTGGGGCCTCTCCTTCCTTTCCCCATCCGAGCCGGTAATTACATGTCTGTCATATGGATGTCCATGTTGATAGTATCTGCTGTATAAACACTTGGGGATCCTGTACTTTCACATACTTCATAGCACACAACCATGGAGAAAACATAGATACAGGGCTTTCTTTTCCAGCATCTATTTTCTGGTGTACACAGGTATGTTTATCTGTCACTCACTTTCCGACTATTAAATTAATAGTCTCTTTCACAGTGGGGCCTGCTGTATCTCAGATGACAGATTCCAAAATATCTTTTTCTCAACAAATCCTTTCCGGAACATTTAGGATTTTTTTGGTCAAAAAAAATAGAATAGGCTTGTTTTGTTACTGGAATAAAACCGAAATGAAAAATGACTGGTAGTTAATTGAGACCTGCATTTGCAGGAATGTGAAAAATGCTTCCCTGTACTACATCAGGTGACAGTTCCATGGTAAAGGGTCATACAGTTGGCCTCAGCTGTATGGTCCTGGCTGCCATTTTCCTGAAATCAATGGGGGATCTCAAGCCACAGAGAAATGTGAAGTCGAAGGCTTTCACGGCTGGCATCCATAATTTTTTGTGGGCTTTTCAGGCTATGTGACTGTGTTCTGGAAGAATTTATTCCTTGTGTTTCGCCAGCATCTATAGCTGGCATCATTGGAGAATGTTGGCATAGGAGTGAGTGGGGTATACATACTGTGTGACCCTTGTTTGAGAGGAAGGGTCAGGATTTGAAGGGCTAAAACACAGCACACAGGGAAATGCTTGATGTGTGTGTGTTTGGCCATGAGCCTTCAGCAGAGTGGCAAGGCTGATCTAGCACAGCTGGAGCTCATTGTGTCAAGGACTCTTCAGTGTCCAAGTGCACATAGCCATGGATGATGAAACATGTGTCTGGATTGCAGAGGAGACACATGGCATGGCTACACACCTGAACTCATTGGGTTTGGGACACCACATGGTCTGGAGACTATATAAACCCAGGGGTTGCAAGGGTGTGGTGTGGGTTTGAAGTAGGAGTTGGATTGGTATGTTGTGGAGTTTGAGAGATCTAGTTTTGCATTATAGCACTGTTAATAAAGGACACTTTGGAGACTTTTGTTTCTCTGGTAGTTTATCAGAAGAAGCTACAGCATCAGATTGCTGTGTGTCCCTGGAGGTTCCTGCATTGCTGCAGTTCCTGGAAGACATCCAGTTGCTGTCATCTCAACTTGGACTTTGGAGCCACGCTTCGGCTTCTGGAAATTTGCCAGCTCTGCTCCAAGGGTCTGGCTTAACCCCAGGACTCGTTTGAGTTGCTGACAAGGGTTGTTGGACCCCAGCAGTTGCGCTGACAAGATTTACATGTTAATCTCTGTGTTGGTCTGTTGTTGAATGGCAAGGCCTCAGGGTGTCTATTTAATGCTGGGGATCCCCCCCCCAACCCTGGGTGGTTTTCATCTGCCATGCTGAGTCTTGATTTTGTTGTTTTTCAGGACTGGTAGCCAAACTTTGTTTATTTTCAGGGTTTCTTCTTTCCTGTTGAAGTTGTCTAGGTGTTTGTGGATTTCAATGGCTTCCCTGTGCATTCTGACCTGACAGTTGTCAGGAATAAAGTCTTCCAGAACATGGCCACATAGCCCGAAAAACTCACCAAAAAAACCCCCTCAGGAAAATGGCTCTTCTGTGAGATTGTAGAATCTTGTGAAGTAAGGAAGGGTTATCTGGAGTCAGAGATGGGTGAGAATTGTGTTTCAGTTTATTTTTTTGTATCAACATTTGCAAATTGCTTCATTATTTAGGATGCAGAAACAGACATATTTGTCCATCCAGGCCTAACACTTTGAGAGCTTATTTATTAAAAGTATTTGACTCCCTGTGTATTCATCCATGTGAGTGCTAAATTTTAGTTTCCACTACATTATTATTATTATTATTATTATTATTATTGGTTTTTGAACACCTGTATGGCACTTCAGCATGATTTTCTTGCTGGGAAGAGCTTTCATCATTGAATTTTGCCTTGTGTAATAGGAGTGAATAGTTTATGAGCAAAGTATTTATCAACATTTGGAGATTTTTCATATGCAGTATAGAAAGACCTACAGTTCAAAATATGTTAATGTGTGAAATAGGAATGAAAAGAATATTAAAGAATATTTGGAATATGTTTTGAAAAACATGTTTCAGTATCAAGTGTCAGCAAACCCTGACAAGGAGAATCCTGGACAGATAAAAATCATGGTTCAGGAGTTATTCTGTGCAAAAGTCACAGTTTTTGTGCAGAAAAGAGCATTTTCTACACAGACTGTTTCCTGTGCAGAAAATGCTGTTTTCTCCACAAACGTACCATGTACTAAATTTGCACCGAATAGGTCCTAAACTGCAATTACTGTGCAGTTTTCAAAACATCCTCACAGAAGAAGAAAACTGCCAAAATTACTAGTTGCTTCCTTCAAGAACAGATTGTGGAAGAAAGTTAAAGTGAAAGGATTTTCTCTCCATAACTATGGCCTGTTACAGACTGCCAAAATAAAGCTGCTTCGGGTCTCTTTGGAGGTAAGCTGTTTAAATGATGCATGCATCCTAAGAATCCGGAAGCTGCACCAAAGTTGCACTCCAGTGCTTAGGAATGGAGTGTGGCTTTGGCGCGACCTACGGACTCTTCGGACCCATGCATCATTCAAATAGCATACCTCCAAAGACACCCGAAGCAGCTTTATTTTGGCAGTCTGCAACAGGCCAATGGAACAGTTTAAAAAATACATGTGAAAGGGCTGTGTCTATTTTTCATTCATGTTCAGCTCAATTGTGTCCATGCTTTCTCTGAAGTAAGTGCCACTGAGTTCAGCAAGTTATAAGTAAGCACACAGCTATTTCAGCTTTAACCATGATTTTTTTAAAACCAAAATGTATGCATGCTCTCAGTGACCCTTTATATCTGCATTACTTTTCTCTCTGTGTTCTCAGCAGGTCAGAATTTCAGCCATACATGTTTCAGATTGCTCAAGACTTGTAAATCTGCCACCTAGGAAGACAATGGCAGAGTCCGTAATGATGCATTAAAATATAGACTTTGCCCAACTGTGAAACAGAATAGAAGATAGCTAAAATAATATGCATCTGGAAAAAGGAAGAAATTGAAGCTAAAGGAATGGCATCCTCTGTAGCTTTGGATTCTCTGTGTAGCAATTTTAGCCTGAAAAATCCACACACAAAAAAAAACCCTATAATTTAAGCATGATTGCACAAGGCCCCTCTCTATGAATCATGTATTCATGGAAACAATATCCAGCAGCTCATAAGTAGCATCCAGATGGCTTTAAAACTTAACTGTAATATTTCAGAAAAAAATTATATTCATTCATATTCACCACAAATTCACCATGAAAGTTAATTGGCCTTGGAGAGCCAGAGACTGTTTATAGATTTGCTATTGATTAACAGCATGATCTCAAGAGGTTTGTGTTCTCTGTGTCCAAAGTTTTTTTTAAAGTTTTCAGATGTCTTCAATGTTTTGGTGTACTTCTCATCCTTCCTAAGTTGGCAGCAGATTCCATTCATCTAAAACACTGACCATTGGCAATACATTGTCAATGGAGTTAAATGAGCCTGGATTCTTGCCACAGCTTATTAGGTGGCAAAGTGAACATACTGAATGACAGTTCAGCCAATGGCTCCTTTGATGTGACACTAAACTGTAAGAATTAGCCTTTTAAGAGTGGGGCACAAAAGTCCCCCCTCCTTGGCATGCTGTGTAGTTAGTTACAGCTTACCTCAATTATCTAGTTTTGACTTATGTCTTTTTATGTGCTGTTGCCTGTATTTGTTTTAAATTTTGTAAGCCACTATGAAAAAGTAGGGTCTAGGTGAATAAGCAATCACAGTAATTAACAATTCCAAGCATGGCACTAGGGGTGCAGCATGATTCCCAACCCCCCTTTATGTGATAGTGGCTTGTTTCATAATGAAAAAGAAATATGAAAATCCAGGGGCACTAATGGTGTCGTAGACTGTGGGTGGGCACTCTGTCTTGGCCACAGGTTGCTGAATAACGCAGATGAGCAGGTACCTATTTTGTATTGTGCATGGAATTTTTTAGGAACAGGACTGTGTGTTCAGTGCTGTGCAAAATTGTAAAGCAGATTTGGAGCTGAAAGAGAGTTTTGTAAGATGAAAGAAGCACCAGTCTCTCTGCAGAAGTGTCACTCATTTTTATCTGCTTGGCTTAAGAAACTGCCATTCACTTTCACAGTTTGTAAAACATTTCTTTGTGGATTTTTGATGTCTCAGTTTACATTTTGCAAAATAGGACTGAGGTGGCTCATTAGATTATTGAGAATAAAAAATACACACAGCAATAGGTGGCAATAGACACCTTGGTACGTAGAAAGAAAGCTTGGTGATAAAGAGTTTTTTTGCATTTGTTAGTTGGAAGCTTACATATATTGCTGTTTATGCTTAGTGCTTTATAGAAGGCCCATGGCCTCAGTATCTAACTGTATGCACTAGACAACTAGTCTAGAAAAGACAACCCAGCTGAGAGGGAAAGGGATAATGTGGTGAAAGGACATGCCTTTTTAGCCATATTACTATGAATATATTACTGCAAAATTAATTGTTTATGTAAATTGGAATGCCTTAATAAAGGTGCAGCAGAGAAAGCAGCAGCCTGCCTGTCATACCTAGGGTCACTTTAAATCTCACCTGAAGTTTTAGCTGTAATTAAATCAGCACTTTGGGGTTATTACCTGATGGACAGCAGGGGCCCATTAGAATTAACAAGCAGCTCATAATCTATTACAATTAGGTTTAATTGGCCTTTTCAGTCTCTCTTCAGCAATGACAATCATCTCAAAATCCTAAAAGGTGATTCTCCCCTTTGGCCACTGCCAAGATCAATGAAAGACAGAGTAAAAACCTCATGTTACTGCTAAGAAAATTGGAAGATGTTAGTGTAAAAATCAGAAACAGTAAAGTTTCTTCTTTCTCTTTTCCAGAATTATAACACAATTTTAATGCAATTAGTTATTTTAAAGATGTTAACAGAGTCCAAATTAAATATAGTAGCTAATGTAAATTTGTAACATCATCTTTATATATTCCTTCATCTCTCTCTTTCTATTTCTCCTACCATTATGGCTCTCAAACTATCATCCTGGCATTTTCAGCATTAGTAGTTTGCGAGGTATGTTTTTAATGCATATGTTAAAGAGTGCTCCACTTACCACCACTTCTACAGCTGCTGTGTGAAGGTTACACATAAGCAGATGTAGAAAGGGCTAAATGACTCTAGGAACACAGATGTTACCCATGAATGCCTTAAGGGGGGTGCATAAAGCAAATTTTGTTATGTATAGAATTAAAACAGGAATTATGCTAGTATTTTGAGCACATTAGGATTGCATAAATTAGTCTGTTATGAATGACCTTCATCAAAATTATGACTTCAAGCAGTGACCCTCCCCACTGATCCAACAACAAATTACTGGCTTTACCATCACAGCCATCTAAAATACTGTATGCATATTTGTTTCTTCAACTTCTTTGTTTTGTTTGAAAATCAATCCCTTCTTGTTCAACCTACACAATGATAAATGTGTGGTTGCTAAAAATGGCAACTTGTGTGTCTATCTAATAGAATTTACTTCTATTGATTTTCCACTGAAGGGGCCAGCCCTCAGCTGTTAGACAGCCAGTGGAAATAAATCATTTTGGGAAGATGGGGGGGGGGTACAGTTTTGGAATGCTATAGTAGTAGAATTCCTGCATTGGAGAGTAGTTGAAGTAGATAGTACCTTTGTGGTAGCTTCAAACTCTGCAAGAACGTAACATAAACCATACTGTATCAGACAAAATGCTTAACTAGTCCAGTAATTTTGTTAGTACAACAGTCAAGAAGTTACTTGTAGGAGGCCCACGAGAGATTCAGTGGTGTCACCAGACTTGGCAACACCCGGTGTATGGGGAGCTGTCCTACCCCCCCCCCCCTGCTCAGTTTCCTTCTGAGAGGGAGAGCTGAGCCAGCAATGAAGCCATGAAGGGTGTCCTCGCTCTCTACTGTGCCACCCCCTCAGCTCCTTCCCTGGTGGGGGGATGCAGAGGGGAGTAGTGTCCTTCTTCCCACTCCTCACCCCTGGGAGGGAGCTGGGCTGGTGACAAAGCCACAAGGGGAGTATTCTCCCCTCCACTGCCACCTCAGCTCACTTCCCAGGGTGGGAGCCAGGCAGTGACAAAGCCATGAGGGGTTTGCTAACCACCCCACTGCAGTGGAAGGAGGACCCTATCAGTAGGTGGGTCACTTGGTGCAGTGTGAACCCCCCCAACTCATACACATGCAGACCTGCTCAGTGATGCCACTGAGAGCAGTTCATGAATGGAGTAGCAACCCTCTGCATGTATTCTTATTCTGCATAACTTTGTCCATCCTGATCTTAAAACTAATCAAGATGGCAGATGTCATTGTAACTTATGGTAAGTGCCCAAACCCCTAGTTTAAGGATGCACTGTATGCACAAAACAACTTTGTCTCTTATATTTCAAACGACTCAGCTGCGGTGGATGGCCCTGGGTTCTAACATTCTGAAAAAGATGGAGAATGTTTCTTTGTTCATTCTATCTAGGACAGCTCCTTGCATTTCTTTTGTATTCTACCAAGAGAAAGAAATCACAGAATATTTCTCTTGACCTAATGCTATTAGAGGTACAAGAAATGTAGCAAAGAGCCTCTTTAAATTCAAGATTTGATGACATGGCATTTCCCATGGCATTATCTAATCCCTGGCCTGTTGAATGGACACCCCTTTCTAACCCTAGTACGTGCTCGGCATGTACTATTTATGCCCATCCAGAACGGGCCATTATTAAAAGATCCACTAGTAATTAAATAACAGAGATGTGTGTGTGGATCTTGCTGTAGATTGGGACTGGATAACTTTTGGCCTACATCTTCCATCAGCCCGACCCAGCATTGGCGGTAAGATGGTAAGGACCTGTAAGAGGTCCAGGCCAAAAAAAAAAATCTCTTGAATGTTGAGCAAAGTTCCCTATCCTTTCCCTCTTATAATTTAGCTCTGCATCCCTTCTTCCTCTGAGGCAAGAAAGTAGTGGCTTCAGGCTTACCTCTAAGTCACCTATATGGAAACAAAATGTGGAAAGCATTTTTAAACTTCCTATTTCCCTTAAATCTTTCCATCACATATGCATCTGCTCAAAGATAGTGGCAAAGACAAGTGAGTTTAGAAATGACATGATTAGCAAGACTGGGTACTGAGGCAGTGGAATAGCTAAAAAGACAAATGCTAATTTTCATTCACTTTCTGTAATAGTTTAATCCCTTTTAATTATAAATTGCAGACCTGCAGACCCCAAAAGCCACTATACGTGCGCACACGCACACACACACACAGAGCAACAGAAAGCAGGATTTATATTGCTTTGAAGCTCCTTGCCCTTTGAAAAGTAGTTTACCATGAGGCACGGGAGGAGTGTATATTAAGGAAGCTAGCAGTTAGAAGAGTTCTTTGGATTCTGAATTGAAAAGGATGGGAGTTTCAAATAAAGAAGCTGCCATGCAAGATCCATTTAGCTGATTTTATTCTAACATAGGCCATTAATAAACTGGGGAGTGAAAGTGACTGAGGGCATGGCATTCAAACAGCAGTATGCCCCCAGTCCACTGGGAAGCTGCACGTCTGACCACATGTGCAGTGGATTCAGTGTTTCTGTGGTGCAGGGTTTACACATCCTGCACTGAAGAAATGCAAAGAAACCTGCCATGGAGGCAAAGGCCCTTTCCCTGGTACAAAAAGGAGTGGTTTTCTGCCACTCTAAACCACCTGTTCTTTTTGCACTGGGAAAAGGCCAGGTTGGGAGCATGACATGCGATTGCTGTGGCCCCAAGCCAATGAGCAAAGGGGTGGCCAGAAGCTGTTCCTTCGGGGCAGTCTGTTTCATCCCTGGGTTTGTTTTAAAAGATATAAATATGTAGTGCCCTTTATTGAATGCTTCCCCTTTTATAATTTATATTCTGAATGCTGGTGTGAGAGGGGTTATTTTGTCTTTAGAAATTGTTCAGTTAACATATCAGTGAAGATAGAAGGAAGACATCCAAGCCTTGGAGAAGAAAACCAAATACAAATACAGTTGGAAACAACATGACACAACCTTTTTGATAAGCTCATCTAGTTATTTCAAGAAGAAAAGTGGACATAACAATCTCTGTCCAAGATGTCTCATTATATATATGCAAACATTCTAAAAGAGAAACAATTTAAAAATCCAAAACACTTCTGGTCCCAAGCATTTCAGATAAGGAAGACTTATCCTGTGTACTAAAATCAACAAGAATTCATATACAGGTATCCAATTGCAGTTATTCAAAACTTGCTGTTGAAATAAAAAGCCATAAAGCCATGTGTAGGTCTAATTCCTACGTGGAGTCACTAACAGTTTTAATCGTCACTTGTGGCAGTGGCATATAGTTGGAGTCGTGAATATTACACTGAAATCCCCCTTAATCTCCACCAAACATTTGCTTTACTTGTATAAAAACCAAATATTCTAAATAAAATAAATAGATTTATTTTCAAAACTTCCAAGGTGGGGCTTATGTATTTGCAACTGCATAATATACTATTTTTACTTACTATAGTTTAAACATTCTTGAATTGATGTTTCCTATTTCTGGCAAAAAAATTATTCTTAATCACCATCAAGTTGATTTTAACTTATAGCAACCCTACGAATGAGAGACCTCCTAGATCCATCATCACCTCCTCTGCTCAGGTCTTTCAAACTCAGGACAACGTCTTCATTGATTCAGTCAACCCACCTGTAATGTGACCTTCCTCTTCTCCTGTTGTGTTCCAGCTTACTGAGTCTTATGAGACACCATGGCTCTTTCTCAATGAGTCATGTTATCTCATGATATATCTCAAATGATAGGCTCAGTTAACCCACCTTGGTTTCTAGTGATAGGTCAGACCTTACTTTTTTCCAGGACCCATTTGTTTGATGTTTTAGCAGCCCGTGGTATCTGTAGAACTCTTCTGCAGCACCACATTTCAAATGAGTTGATTTTCTTCCTGTCAGCTTTTGCAAAAATATTGAAAAATAATTATATTACCCAAAAATGCTGCCTGATTTAATGAACTGTGGTACTTTTTCTTACCTGTCTCTCCCCTCCATTTCTCCATTGCTGTTCTTTGAACTTTTTGAAAGTTCTGTCTATTCAGCAAGCCCGAAAAACCCACAAAAACAATATCTATTTTGTCACTATTGTCCATCACTGGTGTCCTGCTTCTGTAATCCTGTCCCTCTAATCTCCTTAGGCATTTTCTGCATGTTGCAAACACCTGTTCTCCTTCCAGACTGTCACTATGTGTCTCTTCTTTCTTTCCCTTCACTCTTCTTCCATCTCTCTCTTGAAACCCTTCATCCATATGTGTTTTCTCTCTCTCTCTCTCTCTCTCATTTTCTCTCCCCATCTCTGTTTCTCCCTCACAAATATCTTCTCACTTCTAATCATCATTCCATATACTCCCTTCCTTTCCCATTCTTCTTTCCCTCTTTCTCCGTATGCATCATTCTTTACCTTCACTGTTCCTTTCATCTCTTGTATTCCTTAACATCTACTATCTCTTTCAACTCTCCTCTTACCTCTCATGAACTGTCAATACATTCCCTCTCTTCATTTCCCTTTCTTTCTCACTCTTCAGCTTCCTTTTCACAAATCCATGTGGCAGATGAGGGAGTGTACTGAGGACTCCCCCTTCCTCCCTATTCCCTTTTGCTTGCAACCACACTTGCTGTTCATTACTGCAGCTACCTTGCCCAGCTAGAAAAGAAGTGGCAAAGTTGAGGAAGGACACAGTGCAGCATTCCTAGGAAATTGTTCTGATAATTACTGTAATTTTTATTTCACAGAAGTACTTTGCATTCTGGTTTACAATACAGAGACATAGACACAGACACAGACTTAATGTAATTAATATTAATGCTTTGCTTCTGATCTCTGATAAGAACCTTCCAAAACTAAGAAGGTCTGTGTGCCTACTTCTCAGCATTAAAATATACTGGCTGTGACAAATTCTTGGCAGATGAATAAATGAGCATGGTATTTACAATCTATACTACAAGAATAAACTAAGGTCAACCTTAGGTTTGGAAGCTGGGAGTGAGGATTACAATGTCAGGTAGCTGACAGTATCTTTGATTCAGTTTCATCATGAAAACAGCATGGTGAAAATGCCAGACTGTATGTGAAACCTGTCTCTTGGATTCAGAAACAAATGACTGTACAATGGGGCTTTCTTGTCTCCTCCTCATCACTACAGCCCCTCATGTTTTCAAAATCACTTCTAGAGGTTGAAGGCTTTTGGTTTTTTGCAACGCTGCCTTGAGCCTCACAACATCTACCGTGCAACATCTGGCATAAGTGAATCTGGATTATTTTGGACCCATAGTTGTCCAGTGGACCGTGTTGCTAGATTTTTCTTCTAGCTTTGAACAATGGTGCAGAGAAATATCAGTTAATTTGTTTTTTTAAAGTGGGGTATGTGATTCATTGCAATTGTAGTCAATATCCTTTTAAAACAAACAAACAAACAATCCTTTATTTGAAATGGAAAACTTGCATTTATTCTGAGCATGACTATCCAATTCTTTTTTCTATTTGGATTCTTCCCTGCAGATTTATGCATACATATTGGAAAGCTACTACTTTCTTCTTCTGATTTGTTTTCATTTTATGAAAAAAATAGTTCCACTGGTGTTGTAGCAGTTACTTTTAAATATGAATAACTTCAAACATTAGCATTAAACTACTGTATATACCTAGTTCGCTATTTTCTTTTTTAAAGAATTATTGCCTCCAAGGAAGAGCTATGTTCTGTAAGAGAAATTTATGGATGAGGTCTTGAACAATTCCTTTAACAGTGACATGCACAGCTTCCTCCTGGAGCTTTGAGCCAGAAATCTGAGAAAATGAAGGTGAGTGAAGCCTGTCTGATAGGGAAAGAAATGCCAGAAGAGTGATTATATGGATCCTCAGATAGCAAAACTGAATCTGCTGCCTTCACTGCATTTATTATTCAACTGGATGAAAACCTTTATTGAAACCATGATAGGCTGGAAATGCACAATTTTAAAAACTGTCCATCCAAGAATAATTGTGAAGCCCTGAATTAAGCAGCTAATTTTTGTATTGCAGTGAAATATCATCAGTCAAGTATCTGCATTTTTTACTGGATTTCTTCATATATTTGTAGGTAGTCATTCTTTTTCCATGGCTTCACTTCAAATGCCTGCCATAGTTTACCCCATGTACAGTCTTTCCATCTAAACCATTTCAGGCACTAAACTCAAGAATATATAAACTAAGAAATGGGAGTCCAAAGACTCATTCTTTATGGACAGTCTGAAGCACTTGCATATTTAACGGTGGGATTCTTGGCACTGAAAAAGCAATTACTAAATCCACATCCTTACAACCAAATGCCATTTTAAACTCGCTTTAATTTGTCATGACCTATTAATGTACTTGCTCAGGATATGCATCTCTAGCTATGCCTGAAAACCACTTTTCTGTGTTTAGGGACATGGATTTCCCTTCTGTAAAGTTGCTATCATAGAAAAGAGAACCTTTTCCCTTTGTGGTTCTGGCTCTAACCTTTCAGAGAATAATGTCATTGCAGTAGAGTTGGTTCAGAAACCTGCACATTTTTACTGAGTTATCCAGGATCACAGTGGAAGGAACTTTAGGTAAAGTTGGGGAGTTCCCTCATAAAGTGGGTAATTAGGGCAAAAAATTGGCCACAGAAGACCTTTTCACTGATAAGATATGGTGGATCTTTATTATCTGCTGGGGTTTGGTTCCAGGAGCTCCCATGGATACCATAATATTATATACAATGGGACAGTAAAATGATGTCTCTTATATAAAATGGCAAAATCAAATTTTGCTTTTTGAGGAGGGGAGAGGGAGAATAAATATTTTCAAGCCTAGATTATTGCATCCGTGGATACAGAGGACTGACTGTACAAAGGAAGCAAATTGCAGCATAAATCACTGAAGGGTTCTCTTAGAACAGGTGGCAGAAGAGGAAAAGAGGAATATTGGCTTTGCAGTTAATATTCAAATGCACTTAATGCAATGATGTTCCAAAGTATGGGGCATGAGAGAAGGAAATTGGAACACTAGAGAGGGGGGAGGTAAGAGGTAGAAGAATCAGCAGGAACAGGGGATGAACAAGGTATTTCATATTATCTTTCCTTATGAAATGTTCGAAAACATGTCAAAGAGGGTCCTTGACATCTGAGTGAATCCAGACTAAAAGAAGAAAAACATAAGATACCTGGCCATGTTAATGCTTTACTTGACATAATCATAGTGTGTATCTGTGTGAATATGTGCATGCACATATATAAGCAGGTAGGTAGAATACTCAATAGAGAGCTGCATATATCTCCATGTGGCTGCATATCTGCATTTAGTCTAGCAAGTTTGCTGCCTGAAATCAGATTAGATCCAAAGGTGCAAGATCAGTTGTAGGTTTAGGCAAATAAGCAATGAAAAAAATGGGATGGCATCTGAAAGTAAGACTTCCACATGAATAAAGGGGGAGGATGATGGGGCATGTCCATTGTACAAGTGGTTGTTTCCACTTCCAATTGGAAGGTCTCACAAGATGTCAGGATAAGAGCTAGTATGGTGTTGTTCTGATTGAATTAGGAAACCAGTGAGATTTGATTTAGTGCTTGAGGGGATTACAAGGCAAATGCATTTAGTGCAGACAGGAAGCAGCCTGTTTCCATGTCTGCAGTGGATGTGTAGATGAATCCTGCAAGAGCACCCTGTGCTATATTTTTTATCTCTTTGCAGCCAAAATGGAGAACTGAGAGGCAAGGTGGAAGAGAAGGGACAAAAGGGAGGTGAACTGGTGTTCTTTGGAAACACACCTCTTAAATTCAGAACGCACTGTAGAGATAATCCAGTTTAAGACCACTTTAACTGCCCTGGCTCAATGCTAGGGAATTCTGAGAACTGTAGTTTTGTGAGACATTTAGCCTTCTCTGTCAGAGAACTTCTGGTGCCACAATAAACTACAGTTCCCAAGATTCCCTAGCACTGATCCAGGGCATTTAAAATTATCTCAGACTGGATTATTTCTGCAATGTGTTTTGGACCTTAGATAAATGGAAGGTGTTGCATATTTTCATCAGTCCTGGTATGTGAAATGTGGAAGAAGAAAGCTGTGTTGATAGTGGTTTTTTTTAAAATGCATGTTAAAGCAAGTTTGGAAAATAGTTCCTTGTATGGTGACCTTTGTATTCCCTATTACCATGTACAGATATGAAAACTGGACAGTTAAGAAAGAAGATAGGAAGAAAATCAATTCATTTGACATATGGTGCTGGAGAAAAGTGCTGAGGATTCTGTGGACAGCCAAAAAGACAAACAAATAGGTGCTAGAGCAAATCAAGGTAGAAATCTCCCTGGAAACCAAGATGACAAAACTGAGGCTGTTGTATTTCGGACACATCACGCAAAGGCATGAATCATTAGAAAAAAAAACAATAATGCTAAGAAAGGTGGAGGAATGCAGAAGGAGAAAAAGTCTGTGTGCTAGACGGATGGACTCTATTAAAAGAGATCATAGGTATGACTTTACAAAAATTAAGCATAGCAATAGAGGACAGGGAGTGTTGAAGATGTTTCATCTACAGGGTTACCATGGGTCAAGATAGACTCAACGGTGGTTAATAACAACAAAAATTGTCACCTTTACTAAGTAAAACCTACCTCAAAATGACCAGTTAATAATGTATTATAAAAGTACATGAATTGTTTATGTTTTATGCCACATATAATTAAGTCAGTATACCGTTCACCTTCCATATCCACAGATTCTTTGTCCATGAATTCAACCATCCATGGTTGGAAAATATTCCCAAAAAATATAAATTCCAAAAAGTAAACCTTAATTTTGCTATTTTGTATAAGTAACACCATTTCACTGTATCATTGTATTTAATGGGACTTGAGCATCCACAAATTTTGGTATTCATGGGGGATCTAGAACCGCCAGGAGTTTTGAATTTTGATTAAACCAACTTGTATTACTTTCTGCTATTATTGAAAAAGATGCCAATGTTTAAATATGATAATTTTGAGACAAGTGATTAAAAGAAAGCGATTTTCTAAGAAGGTTGTTTAACCAATGGTTCTAACAAGGAACATCTATCATGCTGTCTACCTTAATTATGAAATTAAAAAATATTTTTTGGGGAGGAAGAGGCTTGTATCAAAAAATTCTAAGAAAAATTATACTTCCTGAACTGTAATTACTATGAAATATAGAATTCCTCTTTAAGTGCAATTGACTGTAAGGTAAATTATTCTTCAAATGACAAGAATGACAACTTTTTAATAAAAAAAATAGCATTTTTGTCTGTAGTCGTGTGGTAATACCAAACACAAACATTAAATTAATCAATATACACCAAAACAACCAGAAATGCAATTCAGTATAATGAAAATGACAAGAAAACGAGAGGGGAGGAAAAATGGAATTATTCTAATTGAAGGATTGATTTACAAAAGATAACAGAGAAAATAATGAAAATGACATGTTTTAAGTTCTCCTATTATGAGTTCTTATGTTTCATCTTGTAATTGTTGGTGCTTCTGTGCTGGGGGGGGGGATCCTACCATATGCAGAGTTTTTATTGCCCAGAATAAGTTCTGAACTGCAAATAGTCTTCAAAAAGTATGCAACTTTTAATGACTTTCTCACAGTGAGAAAAAAAATTGTGAAATTTTGTAAAAGCCTGTAGGAATAAAATTTACAAAGTTCTATATCCCATGCAGGGGATCTTTGTTGTTGTTGTTTTAAAAAATGTTCATGTATGTGGGTGCCTCTGTGTGGGGGGTAAGATTAAACATGCCTGCCCTACATGGTAAAAAGAGAAATGGGCAAATCTATTGGCACCACTGAAGAGATTTATTTTCCTTTTCTTCCATTTCTGTTTTAGCTCCTGTGGATGGGAGGCAGGATTTAGGTGAGAACTGGCTGCAGATTTAAACCTCCCTTACCAATGGACAGTGGATTTGTATCTGGAAACTATCTAGGAATTCTGCATATGCCATTCTGAATGCATGTCATTAGCAGGCTATCTAACAGTGGGAATCATGTGACCCACTAAAGTTGTTGGACTGCAATAACCAGCTGCCCTAGGCAGCATAGCTAACAGTGAGGAATGATGGAAACTGCAGTCAACAACATCTGGAGGAACATATGATTCTCACCCACATGTAATAAAATATAATCAATAGCATAGGAGTCTTTATTTCCTTAAAACCAATCCCTTTCAATTTCCTTTTCACCTTAAAACTAATTTCTGTTAATAATAGAAGTTACATATTTTCCTCCAGAGACCTTATGAAGGTTATAATTACTTTACATTTATCTCACATCTGTTTTGGAGGGTTGTTTTAAAAAAAAGAGCAGTGTGAGCACACGGTAGCATCACTAGGGATTTAGTTATTTATTTAATTTATACCCTGTCTTTCCCACAGGACCCAAAGCAGCTTACAATAATTCAACACAAGATTTCAGCCAGAATCTTACTTTACAAAAGTTAATCAACAATTAAGCAAACAATTCTATCCTAAAAACACATGCCTAGGACATATTTAAAACTGCAGAGACAGAACATAAAAGCAAAGCATATCACTTTAAACTTCTTTCTTCCAAATGATTTAAGAATCAAAGACCTGCCTGACTTAATTAAAAAGTCTTTGGCTGCCTAGAGAAAAAGACTGGAAAAGCGGCTAACAGACCTCCCATTGAAGCAAGTTCCAGAGCCTGAGAACAGTTGCTGAGAAGGCTGTTTCCCACCTCCTCACCAAAAGTGATAATGGTAGGACCAAGAGAACAGCCAGTATAGGGCTCCTGCTCTGTGGAGAATATAACAATCCTTCACACTCACACACTAGCAATCACCGGTTATTCTGCTTCCCACTGCTCCACCTGCTCTTACTCTAGCTCTATATTCTGTTGATCTCTGCTGAAATTTTCTCTGGCTAGCAACTCCTCCCACACTTTAAAATGTTTGGATCAGTGTAGGAGGAAGCCACAATCATGCCAGGCATCTTCCTCTCTGTAGGTGTCTTGTTGGTGGCCAAGTGGGCTTTGAGAAGAGGGAAATCATGTGGCCCACTAGATGTTGTTGGACTGAAACTTCCAGCATTCCTTACCCTGGCTATGCTATTTGGGGGTTACTTACATTCCAACAATATCTAGAGGCCTGCTGCAGAAATCTAGATGCCTGGTGCAGCTTCAGCCACTTCTGCAACATCGCTGCCCATTCAGTGTCTGAGATCCTACATTGCTTTAGGGTGGTATAAATATTGGCTGACAGAGTGATTTTATACAACCTCTCTGCTGAATGCTAACATAGTGTGGTATATGTTGTTCAGTGAAGAATGCACATGGCTGATAACCCATTGTTCAATTGCAAAGGCAATGCAAAGAAGCAGTGCTACTCTTTATAGTTTAATGTGCTACCTCATGGTCAGGAAACCAAATGTGCAACTGTACTTAAGCCTCCATCAGCTGGGTATTATCATTATGAACCATCAAAAAAATCTCTCTGCATGTGTAGTGCATATGGCTAACAAGATGCCAGTCTAAGTGAAAGAGGGAAGTAAGAAAAGGTTGTGCCTGTGGAAAGTATGCAAGAAAAAAAGCATGCAACTGCCTAGTAAGGGTAGGTAGGGAAGAACAAGCATCAGCATGGGGAACAGAAGGAACAGAGAGAAAGAGAATGCTAGGATTGGAGAAAAGGGGGAAAAGCAGAGAGGAAAGGAAACACTATTGGGAGGAGGGGAAAGAGAAGAAGCAAGTCAGAGCAGTGAAGGGTGACAGGTGAGAGCAGGAAGATGGAAAGAGCATGCATGCTAAAGTGGGAAGAAAAAAGTGGAGGGAATGAACCCAAGGAAGCCCAGGAGTTGGGAGGGCAGAAAATATCGTCCTGGTCCTGGAAGCTTGGCAGCCCCCTTCTGTGTACAAAAGATGTAGGGATGTAAAACAATGTCAGCATGCCATAGCATGGCATGAATGTATTAATGAATACTACTATCTAACCAGCTGGATGTATGCATACAAGGCTGGGGAAGGAGAGAAGAAGATATGCTAATCAAGTAAAAACGTTTGATGTTCCGACAAGGTAGTTGGCTTGATAAAGGGCCACTTTACTGACCTAATTAAATGACATTTACAAATCTTGGAAGACCATAAAGGGAGCGACCCAATGTGGGATCAGCTGGGGCCAGGTGCCATTTCCTGACTACCTCTCCAGCCTTCCCTTGGACAAAACACCTTCCCCCTTGGGGCATTCCGTTGAACTGGAGTGCTCCCCAGCTGTACTTCTGGTGGAGGCAGACCCAGGCACCCCAGCCAAGCTGTATAACCTTAGAAGTGGGAGCAAAACCCCAGGCCCACCTCAAAGTTCGAGCCCTTCTGCACCTCTGGGCCATGGGAACCCTAGCAAGATGGTTCCAGAACTCTACCTACACCACAAGGGGATGCCCCGGTGTACGGCAAAAGTCTTGCATTCTCTCCACAAATCCCTGACCTCATTCCATTGGGCCCATCAAATGCTGGGTCCCTCGCTACCAGCTCTGTGCACAGCAGGCCTCCATCATCCTCTACTGTTAAGAGAATTCAAAGACATAGCCATGTTGTTTTGAAATATCACTATGAAAAGGAATCTTACAGCACTTTTGAAACTAACTGAAAGCTAGACGTTGGTAGCATGAGCTTTTGCAGATTTGAGCCTACTTCCTCAGATGCATTTCAGGAAGTAGGCTCAAGTCTTCAAAAACTCATGCTACCAATTTCTACCTTTCAGTTAATCTTAAAGGTGCTACAGTATCCCTTTGCATACTTGTTAAAAGAATGTGTCTTTTAATATAAGTAGTACAGAAATTACACTAATGGTTTTTTCCTCAAATATGCTAGGTGTATAATTAGTATACTTAAAGCTTTATTCTTTTCTTTTCTTTTCTTTAAATAAAATAATCTTGTCTTATGCTTTTATTTCAAGTAATTCAACATCTGTCACTTTAAATGTATTAGTTTCAGCCTCTTGCAGGAAAAATCATAACAAATCCAAGAAAGTCAGGAATACCAATCTATGATTGGCAGATTGTAAATGGATGTTGACACCATGATTTATCAGTCTAGGTGATGGCAAGGACATAAGTCACTAGGAGTGTGTGTCAAAAGGCAAGAAACAGCCTCAAGGACTATTAAAAAAAACAATCACCAATAAGTGTTACCTGTAATGTTACTGAAATGTAACATTAATGTACTGTAATGTTCCCCACAATAGGGAAGGGAACTTATTTACTTATTTACTTACTTATGCTGCCTTTCTAAAATCCTAAAATCATTGCAATCAAAACAATACAATTTTTTTAAAAACATACAAATTTTTTTAAAATAATAAAAAATAATAAAATGCACACCCCAATAAAAAGCCTTGGCACATTTACATATTAAAAGTCTGCTTAAATGAAAAAGGTTTTGCCTGCTTATAAAAGGAAAGCTGGGAGAGGGCCAGCCTAGACTCCTGTGGAAGGGAGTCTCAGAGAGTGGGAGCAGCCACTGATACTGTTGAGCTCTCCCAATACTAGGCTTACCACAATGAATTCTACTGTACATGAGACTGCCTTTGAAGACTGTTTGGAAATTTAATTTCTGTAGAAGAAGACAGCAAAGTAATTAACCAGGGTGATTTAATGTCTTCCCATTTATTTACCAGTAAAACTCAAGCAACTGGTTGTGACCAATGAAACCCTTTAACAGGTTGGGATCAGAGTATTTGGGTGCTTTCCAGACCTCCAAAAAGCGCCCTCATTTGCTGCACGAAGGCGCCTCAGCGGCCAAACCGCGTGACTCCTCCACGCAGCAAAAAGAAGCCGCAATGGCACACTTGTGGCATCATTACCGCGCCGCGACGTGCGGACGCTAAGCAGCCGTGATGTGCGGACACTAAGCATCCACTACGTCAAGATTGCGGCGCCCATGTAGAATGGGCACCGCCATTTTGTACGTGCTTGGCATGTACTAGGGTTGGGGGTGTCCGGAAAGGATGCCCCTTTCTAACTCTAGTACATGCCACGCACATATTTTTGGCCCGTGCGGAACGGGCCATAGTTAACTTATTTTGAAAGCCTTCTAGATTTGGGATGTCAGGCTAGTCGTGCCATGGGAATGGACCTTTTCTCTTTCATATCATGTTATGGAATACCTCTAACATGTGTGCTTGACACTATGAAGCATATTTGCTTGATTTTTGTCCTGGCAACTGAAATATGCCTCAGGTTTCTAACCACCTGGTAAGGGGTTGTCTTTTTAAAATATGTTTAAGAGTATTTATTTTATAGAAAATGTAACAACATGAGGTGTAAATTAAAATACATACAATACAGCACAGCTTGTTAATGCTCTGTCTTAATGTTTTTGGTTTTATACTTTTATGTCTGTCGTTGCTGTTATTACGTTCCATGGTTTCAAGTGATTTTGTAAAAGCAAGTATTCACTTTTGCAATTATGGATTCGTAATCTAGAGTTATGGATCTCAAACTGATCTTCAGTCAGTAAGGCTATGTAATCTTATTGTTAACTTACATAAATGCCACTCCAGTCCACCAGGAGCCAGCCACTGCCAGTGAAGGAAATCCATTCAACTGATGATGGGGCACAAGGAAGATAACATTGCCAACCCCTCCCAAACCTTGGACCATCAGAAGCAGGAATCCTGTCACAAGTCTTTGTGACAGCCTCGCTTGCTGTCAGGAGGGCAGATGGAAACATCATCCACCTTGTGCCCCAATCTTCAGCTGAACAGGCCTCCTTCACCCAATCTGGAGGCTGGTCCTTAAGGTGGACTCTGAGGGTTGGGCCAGGAGACTTTGCTTAGTTACATTTGATTTATTAATTTTATTTAATTTCTATGCCATCTTTCTTCTAGAAAGGGACCCAAGGCAGCTTACAGATCATAGAATCACAGAATCATAGAATTGTAGAGTTGGAAGAAACCACAAGGGCCATCCAGTCCAACCAGATAAAATCCTTCGAAAACCTTACAATAAAAAAATTAAAAAAAATTAAAATCATCTAGCTAAAACAGAATAAAATTACATGAAACATACAAAAGTTAAATAATATAACATCTCCATGGTTAAGCAGCCAATCTAGGAGTCTAGTAAACATTTATTTCAGTTTTTAATGTTACATAGTCTCTGCCATCGGAACAAAGTGCAGGATACAGAGACTACCAAAGAAACCTACAGATATGTATTAAAACTTCTCATGGTGATACAAAATTCCCTTCAAAACAAAACTTATTGAGATTTCAGGTGTGCCAGTTATAGCAATTGCTATGCCTCCATTCTAAGGAATCATGAGGTACTTAGAATTATAGTAGAGGTCATAGGTCCATTCCCCTGAATTACAGCATTAGAGTTCTCTGGTTAAGAGTTCTAACCTCACAAAACTACAAGTCCAGGATTTATTAGAAAGTAGGTATGACTGGCAAAGTGGTATTAGACTAATATGGTAGTGATGGTATTCTCCTCCAACAATCCGCTCTAATAACCAGTCCAAAACCAAATGATGTTCTTGCTATCTGTTTAAATTAGCTCACATTGAGCATATTTTCATGAGATGTCCAAACATTCAGGTGATGGGTGCCTGAACACATCGCACAAGGGAGCTAGCCTTCCTAGCCTTACTGATATTCCTTCAACACATGAAATGAGTGAAAGTTAACCTAGTATGGACTTGAGATTATGCACCTATTATGCATAATAGTACAAGTACACTTGTCCCTTCACATTTGCTGCTTTGACTTTTGCAGATTGACTATTCATGGATTTTATTACTATGTACTCTCTAGGAATATCTAGGTCCTCCAGCGCAACTCTATGGTCAACTTGAACCAAATGTCACACTGAAGGACCTAGAGTTCCCTAGAGAGAACACTCCACTAGGCATTTGTAGCTCCTCCAATGCAATTCCATGGTCAGTGTCTGGCAGATGTTGGCAACAGAGTTGCACTGGAGGACCTAGAGATTCCTAGAGAGATGTTCACTCAGGTAAAAACATAGTGTTTTGTTATTTGCAGTTTTTCCATATCCACAGGAGTCCTGTGCCCCTAACCCCAGTGAATGTGGAGGGATGAGTGTATATCTAAACATTACAACACTACCAAGACACTGATAATATGATCTAAATAGATTTGCTGAAGAATTGGGTAGTCTGGGACAAATATTCCTAACCTGGCAACATAGTCCTTTTATGGTATGTTACAATATGTGATTACTAGAGTTCTAGACTTAGGCTACTGGACTTAGGCTACTAGAGTTCTAGAGTTACTTTTGTGAGATATTTAGCTTTCCATGTCAGAATGCTTTGGTGCCACCAAAAAAAATTTCCCCCCAGAATTCCATATCATTCAGCAATAGCAGTTAAAGTGTTGCCAAGTTGAATGCCTTGCTACCATGACACTTCTATGAGAAGGAATGAAAAAGGGTGTTTAACAGTCTAAAATGTTGCTTGTCCTGAAAGGTTTCCATTATTGGGAAGTCAGGAAAAAGCACAGGTTTTGCATGCTTCAGTCAATTTCTTTGTGTATGTCTTCGGTTTTTTAAAGGACAACACTACAGCTGGCAGTTAATGTGGAATCTGATCTGCTCTTATGTTAGTTGTGCCATTGGGGCATGGATAAAATATTGCCAGAATGAAGTTATTTAAAAATAAATATGTAGCAGCTTGAATACAGATAAAGGTACCAAATCCAATTAGGAAGTACATTTTTAAAAAATCTGAAAGCCATCTTTATTCTCCTTAGCTAGAGAAACACAGCTTTGCAGAGCTGTGCTACTAATACATTCTACATGAAGCAGATTGTAGAGGAAAACAGATATCCTTATTTTTGGACACTGTTCAATTTTTTGGCAGAATCTTCTAAGGTCACTTGCTCTTCTTCATTATAATGCACAGAAGTTGTTCATACCTTGTTATGCACCTATCAAGTCTTAAGTGAGATATTTCTATGCTGCTGCTGTACAATATATTGAGAGGCATTTCCTTTTGGAATTTGCAATATTTAGTGACTTAGTGGCTAAGTGCCAACAACAATTTACCATACATGCATTTTGCAGTACAGAGTCAAAGTATTTCCGAAAAAGCTGCTTATTATGCTGGACAGTCAAATGCACAGAATTCTAATGGGCCAGATGTTCCTTGTATTTCAGATGCAATTCCAACATTTAATTGATTATTCAATTAAACAATGTTTAAGTATTTAGTCTACTGGAAGGGTATGCCCCAATTAAACAGATAGCAAATGCACACAAAAACTTATAAAACCTGTGGAAGCCAACCACTATCTTAAAGGAGGCAGCTCCCCTTTATCATATAACAAGAATGTTTCCTCAAAGATCTTGGCTACAACTAAAAACAAAAGAAATAGATCTTACTTCAGAACAGTGCTTTTACTGTATGAAGGACTGACAGGGCTCACCATAATGATCTGCTCACTACATATGGCTGTTGAATTGAGATGAGGACTTCATGTGGCCCCCAAATATGACATTATAGGGTGAGGTCCAGCCAGGTAAATAAGCTGCAACTACAGCTGGAGAAGAGGACGGGGGGAAATGAGTCCTTTAAATAGCCAGAGAACACCAGAAAGGGATGGAGAGGAAAGGAGAGTGTGAGAGCAAGATAAAATGAATGGAATGATTACCATGGAAATTCAGACATAGACACTGTTTGTTCAGGTATATGATGTGCTGTAGATTTACCTTTCAATGACTTAGCAAATCATTCAAAAAGGCATAGCTGGGAATATGGTTAAAGGCACCAGAATTCTGCAGAAATGTCAAGTGTGTGCCCTTCATATTGTGTATAAGAGAATGCTTGACCAATATGGTCAAGTTCCAGAGCTAGGTCTCATGTAAGCACAGATTTAGCTTACTTTTCAGACTAAGCAACCAATCAGTAAGTGTGTGCAACTGATCAGCTAAGTCTAAATAAGGTGGTTTCAAAAGGTGAGCTTGAGCTATTAGAAAACATCTACCAAACTGGGTGAGCATATGATTTCTGCTGTAAACTCTACTGTTAATTTTGCCCAAGGTTCCCTAGCAATGTAGATTTGCTCTCCTTATCATTGTCATATAGAGTGGACCCTTGTTATACGCTGGGGTTTGGTTCCAAGATCCCCTGTGTATAACCAAATCCGTGTATGCTCAAGTCCCATTAAATACAATGGCATAGCAAAATGGTGTCCCATATAAAAATCAAGTTTTGATATTTGAAATTTATACCTTTTTGGAACATTTTCAAACTTTGGATGTTTGAATCCATGTATAAAAAATCCATATATAAGATGGGCCATCTGTACATGTTTCAGAATAACCGATAGAATCCTTTGGATACTTTTGTACATCATAGTTCTCAAAAGCCTTTTCTAAAAATGTGGAACAAATGACAACAAACCTAGCAACAGAAAAGAATCTCAGTGCAACTGAGATATTCAACAAAGGTATTATTTCCACATTTCCCAAAACTCAGTTCAGGGAAAGACATGTGTTCTTTTTTGTGCATTGAAAATTTGCAAAACTAATGATGTGCTTCAGAGAAAATAAGCTCAAGAACACCAAAGTGCTCAGACATTTCAAAAATTCTAATGACTATGTGCACAAGTGAAAAATATCCACAGACATATTTTAGTAATTGGGGAAAATACATATAAATGTAGATGACAAAAATGTGTATAGAAAATACATGTGAATTTTCATGCAGACAAAGAGTGTGCTTAAAAAATGCATTAAAATTGAGACTGGGATCTAGATTTTGTTGTACTAAGTTAATGGGAATTACAAAAGTCTTGACTTACCTTTTAACAATTGATCCAGTGGATCTACTTTATTAGGATTTAGGCATTAAATGATTTTTACATCCATTAAAGAAATGTGAGGGAGGTCTGTGTTCACATCAATTATCTAATTTTTGACAACTAATTAAGTAGTCATTTGATTTTCTGTTCCACTGAAAAACTGAATATAGCCATTGCTGCTTACTTCCTTTTCATTTCTTCTTAAATCTATCCATTTCTGCCACTGCCCCAGCAAACAAATTCCTCTCATTGTAAAACTCTTCAGTGTATCATTCTTCTATTTTCCTTGCACTATATCTCCTCATTAACTCCTGCAGTCTTTATCTTTTCTATTTATTAGTTAGGAAAGGTGTATCTCTGCACTAGGGGGCTGGGTTTACTAAAGGAGCATTTATTTATTTATTTATTTATTTATTTTCAACAATTGTATATATATGTGTGTGTGTGTGTGTGTTTCTAAGAACTCCAAAAATCAAATGTATGTTTCTGAACTTTATGCAAGTGTGCTCAAAATAATTATCCCCCATTTTAGAAGTAATTGTTTATTTTTTTGACTATATACTCCTTAGTAGACCATGTTGTTTGTTACACATGTAATATATGGAATACATGTGAATGAATATGCCTGGTAACTGGTGAGTAAGATCCAGTTATAGAGAGAAAGGAGGAAGAGAAGACAGCCTTCCAATAAATGGAATTTGATGGAGCCGCCAATGTAGAGGTGGGCAAAGTGCAGCCCATGGGCTGCATGTGTTCTACTTTTGTGATCCCTAATGCCCTCCAGGTCTTTTTTTGGCCCCCAAATGCTCTATAGGGGCACAATAACATTTTTACAATGTTCCCACCACCACCCTTGGGACATTTTAGGACCAGGAGAGACCTATTTGTAAAACTAACTGTGAATTGGAAATGACCTCTGATCACTTCTTGTTAAAAAGTCCTCTCATGGGCAGATATATGTCAAAAATGCCCTACACTCCATCTAGAGTGGTTTGGGGTCAAAATATTAATTTTTATTTTAAAGTTACAGTGGAGGTGCAGCCCTCCAAGCTTTCCCAAGTGCCTTACCCATAGTTGTGCACCCATGCACCAATGAAACTGTTAACTATCCAACCTAAACTCTTGAGGGTGCTCATTTCTTAAGACCAGCTTAGCCAGTAAAAATTTAGTTTGCTACAACTGCCTAGTAAGAAAGGGTAGTGTAAGATCCAGCAACCTCCACCAGAAATCCACAACAGCAACTTGCTTAAAAGCAGTGAAGTTTTATTGAAATACAAGCAGATGTGACTAGACAAACTTTTCAGCGAAATCTAACAGCCAAGCCTCAAACCCTAAGTTAAAAGCACACAGCACCCACCCTTTTTTCCTGTAGCCAATCTCCCCCCTATTCCTTGCTTCCCAGGCCAGCTAGGCCTGAGAAGCCAACCTGACCTTGGACAAGCTTCACAGATGTCTCCAGTTAATTAAACAGTACATTCCAAACCAGGACTGCAATCATTCCCAAGCACCAGCTAGCTAGCACCCCCTTCCCCCATTAGAAGCAGGCAGAACTACAGCTAAAGCAATTACACAGCAATATGAGCAGTAACTAAAGTGGATGTGAATATTGATTAGTAATTGGCTTTGGAGTTCTGACAGGTAGATAGCCCTTGTTTGGAGTAAAGAGCAAATAGGGCTCTTAGCCTGAGAAAGTACTTGCTAATGTTAGGGACCAGTGCAGTTACCTGACAAGCGGGGGACGGAGGTGCAGGCCATACGAATCCTGGATGACATTTCTTTGACTATGGCCTGTTACAGACAGCCAAAATAAAGCTGCTTCGAGTCACAGTGGAGGTATGGTGTTTCAATGATGCCTGCGTCCTAAGAATCCAGAAGTCGCACCAAAGCCACGCTCCAGACTGGAAAGAGACTCCCTGATGTGACTATATGTATTTCTGTGCAAGCATGCAGCTAATTGGTTTCAGAAAGCAGAAGCATTTTTATGCTAGGAAAGCCCAAGTCTAGATTGTCTAGTATTGTCCAGTTCTGCATTATTGTTGTGTGCATTCAAGTGATTTCAAACTTATGGTGACCCTAAGGGGAATCTATCATGGTGTTTTGTTGGCAATATTTGTTCAAAGAGGTTTACGTTTGCCTTTTTCTGAGACCAAGAGACTGTGATTTGCCAAGAGTCACCCAGTTTGCACAGATGCAAACCCTCATCACCAGGATCCTAATTGAACACCCAAACCACTACACCACCTTGGCTCTTCCAGTGCTGCATAATATGTATTAGTCTCTCTACCTACATTTGGAATTTGATAGTATGAAGTGGCCTGAAACAATCTTAGGAATTGTCCCAGTTGGAACGACCTTTCATTCCATCATCATCCAGCTGATCACACAAGCCTCCTGCTGAGCCAGCCAGCACATCTGCTGCTGCTACAGGTCACTTTGCTTTCAAATCAGAACAAGGTACCCAGCTTTGATTGCACCTCATTCTGACCTCAAAACAAGTGATTAGCATCTGTGGTAGATGTGACGGACACCAGAACAGGACACACTTCATGCAAACACTCAACATTGGAATTGGAGGCTCCAGATCTGCTACAAAGATCCAGAGCAAAGGGCAATGTATTTAAATCCATGTTAAAGGTGTTATAACTTGGTTCTGGTGCTGAACAGGCCAGCTGTCATCTGGTTTGTTTGCTCCAGAACTGGTGTTTGGGTTGTACATTAAGAAGATGAAGTGAGAACACTTTATTTTGCTCGTGCAGACATGACCTTATTTTCTATGTATCCACTACTTACTGACATAGTACGTCTAGTATTCATATTTGATTACTTTGGCATCATTTTTTTTTACTCATATTTAAACCATTCTAAGTTATTGATTCTCTGTAGCACTCCTGGACAGCAGAATATCCAATCAAAACTTTTCTCATTTGTCCCTCACTCCTTTCAAATTGTGAGAACCGTGCTATATTGTTGTTGTGGTGTGTATTTCTGTTCCTGAACTAATTGCAAACAAAGGTGGTAAACTGTATTTTTAAAATAAAATTGATGTCACAGATTTTATGTTGTTTATAACTTATGTTAACAGAACATTGTACATAATGCCATGCAGATAAAAATAAATCCTCTTCTGAATCCTCAAGCATAAGGTAGAGGAGGTGCAATGCTGCATTTTGAATAATAACAAGATAAGCAATAATAGACTGCTAAAATAATAATGAAATTAAAGGTTAAAATGTTTGTCAGTCTGTCAGCCAACGGGCTACTGAAAAGTCTTTCTGTTTTAACAATCTGCAATGAATTGCTGCATTATGTACTTAAGATGAATAGTAAACTTAACTAGCAAGATGTCCTTTTTTATTTTTCTTGCACAAATGTATTACTTATTTTATAGAGAAATGGAAAGTGGGGAGAAAAAATTAGGCTAACCCCAGTGATATGAAACTAGATGATAAAAATCCTTACAGCCACTAGACTTTGTAGTTAAAAAGTGAAAGCTGATTGTGTTTTGTTCATCTCATAGCTACTCTAGTTATTTGTCTGTTGTTACTGCACTGATCAGCCATGTCCCAAAAATGATAAGATATATTCAGTCTTGTCAGGTGATCAGAGGCTAACATTTCCACTGTCTTTTCTGAATTACAGGGTAGTATTATAGGGAAAAGGAAGCAGGGTATAAATCCTCAATTACTTCATTCTTTCATGCAAGAAAAAAGAATTCAAAAAGATTTTCCCCTTCTGTGCTAAGATGAAAGAGTGTTAAAATATTTTGTTTTTACTTCTGCACTTTTTTGGGGGAAAAATTCACTTGTGAAAAAACATTGCTTTTTGCACAAGCCACCACCCCATGTTTTTGCACAAAACCCAGGGTGGTTCTGTGGAAAGACACTCTTTTTGCACAGAATCAAGGGAGGAGTGCTCAAAACAATATTTTGTCCAAATGAAATTTTCACCCCAAAGTCCTGAAAAGTGAAAAATCTTGTGGTAATTGGTTGTTTTCTCAACAGTGTGTCTCAGTTTGTTGAGACACACTCTTGTATCAAGAATAAGAAATGTAAAGTACTTTTTACAAACACTCACAGAAATCACACCATTTTAAAGTGTCTGGAACTCTTTAGCAGACATTGCACTTAATTCTTCCCATCCACTGTCATGAAGCAATCCATGAGTGCTCTGCTAGCATTTTTGACTAGGGTGAGTTCTCTGCAACAGTGGTATTTGGGTCTGGCCTATTCGTTGTTATTCTGAACAATTTTCTAGTCAGGAAAAGAATGAATGACAGTACAATGGAACATGTTATTTCCCTGTCAGATTATTCCCATTCTACAAGAGCTATATGAGAACTGTAGGCAACTAAAAGTGTGTGTGTGTGTGTGTGTGTGTGTATTTGACCATCCTCAACTTCTTCTCTCTTTCTCTTCATGCAGCTATTACTGTTAGAGCTATACATTTAAATCTGTCCCTAGAGACATACATTCAGAGTGAAGGTTAAACTTCCAGCTCTCAAATGGGTCTTTTTGGTTCTGTATTAACAATATTGTTGACATAAACGTTCCTAACAACCTCGAGACTTCGCCTTTCAGTTGTTTTTATGTCATCATCACAGATTGATATTGGCTATTTGGTGGTGGTGGAAATGAAAAAGGAGGGAAGAAAAATTACTCCTCAGTGGAGCAGATGTAGAATTGCAGCTGGAAGGTCTTGAACAAGAATATATTATATACCAACTATATTTAATGACATGGTCTCTTTTTGAGTACTGTCAAATTCAGTGAGATTGTAGGATTGTGTTCTTGTCCACAACCAAAGTTTTAGGACTAGGTCACATCAACATGGGTCCTTTCGCACTTAGATGAGTAGGCCACTATGATTCCCTTTAAATTCCACTGCTATGGCTTGTGGAATCCTGCGATATATAGCTTGGTGAGGCACTAAAGTTCTTTGGCTGAGAATACTAAATGCCCCTCCCTAAACTGCAAATCCCAATATTACATAGGATATAAAGTGGAATCATAACTGTGTATAGTGTAGTTTAAAGGGCCCTATGTATATAATATGAAAACTGAAATTGTGGCATGATGGCTTGGCTGTCTGTAATCACACATTGAAATGGTAGAGTTGTTTTCAGGAGCAAATGGCCTTTATGACACTTATTCTATTGTTATTAACTCCTTTCGAGTGAGACCTAACTCATGGTGACCTTGTGCATGAGACATTTCCAAATCCTCCACTGCTCTGCTTAGGCAGGCCCATGATCTCCCTGATTGAGTCTAGCCATCTGTCATGCAGTGTTCCTCTCTTTCTGCCACTTTCAACTTTCCCTAGCATCATTGTCTTTTGTAACGATGTGGCCAAAATACAACCGCCTCGGTTTTGTCATCTTGGCTTCCAGGGAGAGTTCAGCCTTCATCTTTTTAAGGTCAATTTGTTTATCTTTTTCACTATCCATTGTATCCTCAGCCTTCTTCTCCAGCACCACATCTGAAATGAGTTTATTTTCTTTCTTTCTGTCCACTTTCTTCACTGTCCAGCTCTCACGTCCATACATAATGATGGGCAATATAATGGCTTGGAGGATTCTAACTTGAGTGCTCAGTTGTATATCTTTATACTTTAGGATCTTGTCTAGTTCTTTCATGACTGCCCTTCCCATTCCTAGCCTTCTTTTTATTTCTTGGCTGCAGTCTTCATTCTGATGAATCGTTGGTCCAAGATATGTGAACTCTATTACTGTTTTGATTTCTTTATTATCTGGCCTAGATTTATATAGATCCTCCAAGGTCATTATATTTGTGGCTTTTTTTATGTTTAACAGTAAGCCTGCCTTTGCATGTTCTTCTTTGACCTTCCTTAGTAATCTGCAATAAAAACCCTATTCTTTTAGGAGATTATCACACAAGTGTAAAATGTGGAACTATAGCAGGATAGTTGCATCTGTGACTTAATCTTATCACACAAAATCATGGCTGAGGTGTAGCTGGTCTGTGTTCTACCCACGACTATGACACTTTTTAACTAACAGGGAAAGCTGATGAATAGCTGCCAATAGTACTGCCATCCAGATAGCCCCCCTTTTGTGAAAATATCTCCACTTGCTGTTCCAGGATTGACCAGTCATATATTCTCCATCTCCTCCTTTTCCTTTCCCTCTCCCTAGCCCCAAACAGTCCCTGTGACTTTCTTTTTCTTTTCTCTTTTCTTGCTCTCATCCCACTCCTTTCCCCTCTTCTCTTGCATATTTTATCATCTCCAACTGCCTGTTCTGTTAGTACAACCTCTCTCATTCCTGTCCCCTCTCCCCACAAACATGTTTTACCACCACAACCTTGCCTGATCTGTCACTATCACCCCTCCCCCTCCTGTCTCCTTTCATCCTGTGTATTTTACCACCACCCCACTACATGTTCTCTGATTCCCACCTCCCACTCCTGTCTCTTCTTACCGGCACCCATGTGTTTTACCATCCCCACTGTCTGATCTGTACCTTTCACCACTCTTATCCCTGCCCACTCTCCCTTTGCATGTTTTACCATCCCCTCCACTTCCTGATCTGTCAGTACCACATATCTCCTCTCTCCCCCTGGATCTGTAAGCCCTATGTAAGGTAATAACAGGGAGGACATGGAAGTAGGGAAATGCAGAAAGAAGGCAGACCACCACACTGATACTATAAGGCAGAGGTGCGAAAGGAAGTGCTTCAAGGCTGGTATGTTTCTGTTTGCTATAAAAACGTGATTGCTGCACTTTGGAAATCTTGTGTGATAATCTCATGACTGATAATTTTCAGACTGGGGGTTGATATGTTCAGCATTTCAGTAGCCTTATTTTAATATAATAAGGTGCATTTTTTAAAAAAAAGTTTTTAAAAGTTTGCATAGTGCTGCACAAATGAATTTTTTGAAAACAATTTTCATTTACAATTTTATTTATGTTTGTTTATAAAGAACTGTTAGAGAAAAGAATGGCAAATAGAACTTCTAGTGAATCTGAAGGAAAAAGGGCTTAGATTGACAGAGGAATGCTTTGTTGAATGCAATAACTTTCCATGGTGTGACATGGACGTGCTCTATAAAGAATCTTGAACATTTTTGGAAGTAGGCATGACCAGCTCAAATTATTTTGTTTTCAGAGGAAAGGTAGGTCTCCAAAAGTAAGTATGTTAAGATACCAGTCCAACTCAAGATTGACTTTTGCAGTGTGGTGTGCATTGCACTACCTCTGTACCAAACTTAGTTCAAAGCATGGCAATTGGATTGATTACTGGGACATCCAGGAGTGTTCATAATACATCAATATTAAAATCATTCCACTGGCTGCCAATTAATTTCTGATCAAGGTACAAAGTGTTGGCTATTACCTTTAAAGCCCTACATGGTTTGGGTCCAGGTTACCTATAGGATCACCTCATCTCATATAATCCACTTCATACACTCAGTCCACTGGCAGCCATTTACTTCGGTCAGCCAGGACTAGGTTGGTAACTATCAGCCAGACAACTTTTTCTTCAGCCACCCTTAGACTGTGGAATGAGCTGCCAGAAGAGATTCAGTAGCTGAATACTCTGACCAGATTTAAAAGGACATTAAAGGCCAGTCACCTCCTGCAGATTTATTCAGATGATTTTTAAATTGTGGATTTTAAATGATGAATTTTAAATGTGGATTATTTTAATATGTTACTTTAGTTTATCTTATTTGTCCTATTAAATTGATGTGTGTTTTAACTGAGGTCTTTATAACTAATGTTTAAAAAACTGCTTTTTGAAGCTGATCAAGGAAAGTGAGCAACCATAACCCAATTCTGAATCCTCTATAAACAAATTCTGGTTATCTACAAAACTATGCACACTCTGCTGTATTCTTAATTTTCCAGAAGTTTGAAATAATTAGTTTCAGCATCCGAACCACAGCATTTTGGTGGCCAGTTTTTACAATTTGATAGTTGCTGTTTGCTGTCCATAACTTTGTTGTAAGCTGCACTCATATAGGAAGATAAATGTTGTAGTAAAGATCAATACAAGCTTTTACTCCCAAAGGTATGCCAGGCTCCAGAACTGCTGCTGTAGAAGAAGTTTATAATATCCATATTATTTAATGGACCACTCCCAGATGCACCTATTCAGAAATAAGTTGCAATGGGTTCAGTGGGTTAAAGTTGGCCTTCCCATAAAGTAGAGCATGGCAGCCTTTGGGGTGTCATAAAAAAGCAATAAATAGTTTTTTTAAAAAAGTTAGTATTATTATGTATTCTTATAGCTAAAGAGGGGAAAGTGTTTATGTCATTATGTTTTGGTGGGAGTGTGAGAAGCAAAATGTCTTGGGGCTTGAATGAGGCTTACTCTGAGGGTAAGGAATAGAAGTTTCTGACCTGAGGAGTGAAGCAGATGGGTGGCTTGGTGTGACCTCTGGCCACTCCAGCCTCAATTGCCCCACAATCGGCTGGCAACGGCCCACTCTGAAAGCACGTTGCTACTGCAGTCCCAAATGGACTGCTTCTTTTGCCAGTGGCTTCAGGCCACCTTAGGCAGTCTCAGAGCAGCTTCCAGACACATCAGGAGGGTGTGTCATCTGCATGCCATGCCCCTGAATGGCCAGAAGCTGACCTTTTGGCCCATCTGTTTTGGGCCTAAAAACACATTTTATAAAACATGTAATTTATTATGAATCATGTGTGTATAATACTAGCTCCTGACAGTCAGTGGGAGAAATCAAAGAATTGGTCCCTATGAGATGGAATTGGTAGACGATAATGTACCTTTAATATGGATAAGCATCTATATATTGCTACTTTTTTTCTTTTTGTGATTAAGTCTAACTACAGTGGCAGCTGCCAGCAATAGATTAAAGGGTGGTACATAAAGCCTGTAAGAGGCAGTGGGATGCCACCCCTTTCCTAGCTGGATTGAGGCCACAGCAACCTCACACCATGGTCCCAATCTGGCCTTTTGAAAGTGCAAAAAGGAGCCACAAAAAGTGGCATTGCCACAGCTATACGGTGCTCCTTCGGCACTACATATAGATACAGCTCCAGAGGAGCGCCATGATGCTGCACGCTGTGTGCAGCAGCACACAGCATCAGGGTGCCCTGGGGGTTGGAGTAGGGCTGTGTTGTGAGGATGCTACGCCCCAATTCCGCCCCCATGTCAGCCTTAATGACTGGTGTGTACAGAGCCTAAGTGGCGTTCTGTGATGAAGTCTCTATTCCCCAGCTGACTCATTTCTATAGTTATACACAAATTAGACTTCTTTGACTGACATGACTCTTACAATCACAAGTTCTTTTGGCTTATGTTGCAGTTTTACCAGGCTGACTGGTTTGCAACTAAAGTAAACACATAGGACTGGAGAAAAGTAGCTAGTGCTAATTTAAAGAAGCTGTGGGGCTGCCTCGGGGCTCCAGCGGTGGCTAATAAGAAAGGTGCAGGAAGCAAAATAAAAGCCAGCTTCCTTGGCCAAGAAGGAGTGCGAATATATATATATATATAGGCTGCCATGAAGCCGGGTAGCTTTGGACAGAAAAATGCTAGAGAAATTGTAATGTAAATCTCAAGTACTTTTTGGAAATTTCTGTACCCATTTAACAAAACAGGCTCATATTTCTGCTAAGATCTCTTTTGTTTTGATTATCATGTCCTTAAAAGACAACTTGCTGCGCTAACTTACAGACTTTTCTTTTTTATATATAAATGTTTATTAGATTTAAAACATATACATTAAAACTATAAAAACATATACAAAAACAAAATACAAACAAATCAACCATAGAGAAAGTACACTTTCTTATTAATATCTTTTGATTCAACTTCTTTTATCTTTCATAACTCTCCATATGCTTTCAAATTTTTCCTTCTTTATCTGTCTACTTATTCTATCTCTTCTCATCCTTTTCCCTTTCTTTTCCTCTTCCTCTTTCTCCTCTCCTTCCTCTTCCTGCCTTCAAAAAAATCTTCTAACCTCTGCCACATATGCCACCTTCACCTTTTCCCTCTTCCTATCTTTCTCTTTATTCTCCCAATCTCATACCTTCTCTATCTTTCCACATTCTTTCTCCTTAACTTACAGACTTTTCTGAGCATTGTGTTCTGCTACAAAACTACACAAAGGATCACACTTTACATTAAACTGTGCTGAACAGTTTGCTAACTAGATTCAGTCATGGATCAGGATGTAAAAAACATTCCACCGTTTTCTTGTCCTTGACAAGAAAATGTATCTCAACACATCATAATTTATCAACTGCCACTGAAATGACATTGCTTTGTTCCTCAAGATTAAAAAGATCAGCACTTCTTTTTGTTGTTGTTTTCCATTTATACACAAAAATCCAAAGGCTTTATGAGCAAGTATTTTATACAAAATGTAATGTTTTCTGTAAAAATTACATCAGTCTATATCTAGTTGTTAGTTCTGACTAAAATCAAGTTATTGAATCAATGTGTTGGCTTATGTCTTGGTTCACCATACAATAATTGATTCAGTGTGTCTGCTGTAGTTGAGACTAACAGGATTCCAGTCACTGTTTTTTGAAGTTTTGGCAGAAAGTATTAAAATAATAATTATTATTATTGGGGCGATACAGACCATGCAACAGTGCCGTGCTGGTGCCGATATTAGGGTTAGGGACCACGTGGCAACTGCATGTTCCCTAACCCTAATACGTGCCAGCGGTTCTATAATGCAGTGTCCCATGTACACAGATGCCACCATTATGACATAATGAACGCATAGTGTCTGCACATCATGCTGTGCCAGTTACATCATGAGTGTGTCATTGGTTTTTCCAGGTTCTTTTTACTCCGGAGTGACACTGTGTGGTTTGGGGGTTGTGCCCACCCTCCAGAGTAAAAACAGGTGCCTGCAGACTGCCGTTTTGCGGAAGTCTGTACTAGGTCATTATTATTATTATTTCTTACCCACATTTCGCCATCAATCAAGGTGGGGAACAACAACAATTGACATGCCATATCACCACTGGCACAGTTTGTAAAAAGAATAAATGGATACCAATCAGAAATACCAGATTCAAAAACCAGTAGGAAAAGACTTCAACATCCTAGGATATTCTAGCTAAGATCTTTGTTCAGCACTACCAGAACATAAATTCTAACACCATACTTCCACTAAGTATCCCTTTCCTCTCACTACAACCTCAGCTTGATGCACTAGGGCATGCTCTCATGGCAAGTCTGTGGCAAGTGGGGGGCTCGGGGGATTCCCAGCCATCATCCATCTTCTATTTTACAATCAGGAAAAAAGAAAGAGTTGTCTCTTTCCCCGTCCTCCAGCGTACTGTTTGGAGGTCCAAGAGACTGACAGTTCTTTTTCCCCCAGCTACAGAACTGTTATCTAGATAGTGCCCCCAAACCCTATCCCCTTGGGGATTGACTACCAATGAAACTGGGAGGTCATTGATCAAACAGTAATGGATATCTCCTTCCACAATGAATGAAAAAGTACATATACTGGAGTAGTGGAAGACTATACAAGTTTATATCATGTAAGGATTCTAACTTCCATCATTGACCCACAAAAGAACTTCAAAGACAGCTTTCAAGACCAAATAGCTGATCAGGGATTTCTTAAGAGGTTAAACTCTATCTTCTTTGCCTTTAATACAGACACAAGCTATTTATCACATTGCATATATTTTATCAACTCATCAGTGCAAGGATGTCTCCTAACCAACTGCTCCTTTGTTAGTGGTCCCTGTTAAGCTAATTGTCACTGTTTGTACCTCTCTGTATCCCCCTCACCCCGATCTCACCATTTACAGTGTACAGTTTTCCCTCAACACTTGGTTATCTGGCCAATCAAGAATAATACTTTTTGTGTCTGATTAAGGGGGCTGTGTTCACAAAAGCTTCATAGAATAATATATATATACATTTATCTATAAAGTACTATAAAGTAGTTTTTTAGTGTGTATTTTACAAAGTTTGGATGCAAATAGGAATTATTTGGCCTAAACACCCCAAAGTACCAGATCCTGTTTGATCTCAAAAGCTAATTAGGGTCAGGTTTTGGTTAGATCTTGGAAGGGAGACTGCCAGTAAATACCAGGTATGGTAAGCTATATTTAGAGAACGGGTGGGCAACTGTGGGAGGCTAAGGGGGTTGCATTAAACCTCCAAAGATCCATGGTGAGTTGCACTGCTCCCCCATACACATTGCCTATAATAGGAAACATTTGATCCCAACATGCTCTCTAATGCCATTTTCTCCCCTCCCCCCACCACCATGGGTCATTTTATGCCCAGGATATATATTTTAAAAAGCTTCATTTCTTGCTTTAGAAAAGGGGACTAAATGACAAAAACATGGCAACAATGCCACCCACATCCATGTTGGGCATTTTGGGCCAAAATGCTTTTGAGCATTGGAAGGCCTTGGGGATCATGGAAATAGCCCTGGCCTACATGCTGACCTTTGCTCACCCATGATTTAGAGGAAAACCATGCCAAGCCTCCTGTGAATAAATTTCTCTAAGAGAACCCTCTGATAGGGTAACCATTAGTTGAAGTTGTCCTAAACATTAGGAAGAATTTCCTGACAGTAACTGCTGTTCAACAATGGAACACACTCCCTCACAGTTTGGTGGAGTCTCCTTCTTTTGAGGTTTTTAAACAGAGGCTGAATGACCATCTATCAGGGATGCTTTGATTGTGAGTTCCTGCATGGCAGGAGGTTGGACTGGATGGCCCTTGTGGTCTCTTCCAACTGTATGATTCTATGATTCTATGAAAATATGTTGACTTGACAGCATAAAAAGAAAAAGGGTTTAAGATATTTATTACTTTGGCAATGACTCTCTGTTGGTAAATTCTAGAAAAATGTGAGTAGAAAAACAAAAGCATACTGCACATGCTTAGACTTTCCCCCCTATTATTAGGTGCCTTATATCTATCTTTTCCCCAGGACTAGAGCCTGAACAGGTGTGAACAATAAGATTAAAACAGATAAAAAAATAAGCACAGATTAAAAATAGACAAACTACTATAATGCAAAAATTGCTATTGACTTTAAAAATTATTTGAAAATACCTTTTAAAAAAGTACAATCTGTTAAAAGCCACCTACTCAACAGTCAGTCAATTATGTGCCTGGATAAAAAAAAAAGCTTTTTGACTGGTAGTGTAAAAATAATAGGAATAACAGCCTAGCCCAACTTGGCAGGGAATTCCACAGCTAGGGAAAAATTGCTGAGAAGGCTCTCTTTCCTGTCTCCACCAAATGTGTCTGCGAGAGTGATGTTAAGAAAAGGGTCTCCCCCAGAGAATTCAAAGGTTCAGGTAGGCTTGTCTCATCTAAGAGGGTTTTTAATGTTTTAACCAGTCCTTTAAATCATGACCAAAGATAGAATGTTAGCAACAAAAATGTAACAAGGGAATGCTGTGTTCTATGTCACTCACTTTGGCCAACAATCTGTCCATGGGGCTTTTTAGCACTTCTTGTCTTTATTTGTTTTTATATTGTGCCTTTCCTCCAATATGAGACCTAAGATGGCTATATCGGACCCAGATTTTGAATACTTTGGGAAGGCACTGATAGTGAACCATGACTTTCCATTAGACAGATAAGCCAGCTCAACCTTCGACTTGCATGTTGCCCTCCCGTCTCTTCTTGCATGGCTTCTTGCATTTCCACATTTAAAGAGCGACATTCTCTACCTGAATCTGGGGAGGTGTGGTTACTTTAAACTGTCATTTGTTTGAACAAGCCAGAATCTTAAACACAGTTTCATCCTGCTGCATTCTAACAAATCAGGTTTTTGGAAAACATGTTTCATTGAGTTTGGACATAGTGGAGAGTGATGGCTTGTTTAAAAGTAGAAGCAAAGGCTTCTCCTTACAAAAGGAGATGGGTGGAGCAGGCAATGTGCTAGATGAAGATTAATGTAAGTTCACTCATAATGGAAAAGTATGGTTTGATATAATATCTCTAGAATTAAGATACCATACACCTGTGCCATATTTTTCTTCTGCACACATAATAGTACATTTAGGTATCACCATTTAAAATCCTTCCTAGAATGTTCCAAATGCTAACTTTGCCATCTTTCTTTTTCATTTTTCTTTTAAAAAACATTGTGAAAATGCAACTAATCTGGTAGATTAAAAAAAACTTGTCATATACAGTACCTTGCTCTGAATTAAGTATAATTTTGTTCTCTGAAAGCAGGTTCCATAGCAGTTTCTGGGACTTCTGCAACTCCTCTCTAGTATAAATTGACATTGATTACCTAAGTGACTCTGGACAGGACATGCTTGCCGACAGAAATAATAAGAGGATGTACTAATGCTTCTTGAGATAGAATGCCAAAGCATGCCCTTGAGGGACTTAAACAAGAGAGTTCAAAATTAGCTGAAGCACTGAGCTGGTCACTTGTTAAATAATTATCATTTACTTATCCAGCTGCATCTCTCCGATGCACTATTCCCCTGTGGACACATAAATTCTTTCCCATAGCCCAAATACGATTGTATGTATGTGCTTAGAAGCTAAAACCATCATGTGCAGAAGCGTTCTGGAAAAACATTTATGGTGTTCTTAAAATATTTATGCAGCTGCATTCAGTGAGATGTAGCATTTCACCCTTTTAAGATAACAGGCTTCTCTCAGTGATTGTATCTCATTAAAAATAAAAGGCACATACCTTTGGGCAAAGCTTTCCACGTTTATGGTGCTCTTAAGCATACAAGAGTGTGCAGTTCTAAGTCTCATTTAAAATGCAGCGCATTTGCATGGTGTTACAAATTTTTATCTGAACCCAAATAAGAGAACATGCTTATATCTAAAAGACCCCTGAGTTCTACAGTATGTTCTTAGGAAATGTGAGGTTCTCCAATGGGCTCAATAATGGTAGTGTTAGCATTGTTTTTTCTTTCTTAACTGGAATGGGGAGTTGATTTCCAAAGAAAAATATCTGTTGAGGAAGGCTCAATCTCCTTTCCTTGCATGTGATGTCTCCAGTCCAGGCCACAATTCCCTCTCTGTTGTATGTGTGCACGTTGTGTGCTTTCAAGTTGTTTCCAATTTAGGATGGCCTAAGGTGAACCTATCATGGTGTTTTCTTGGCATGATTTGTCAGAGAAGGTTTGCCATTGCCATCCTCTGAGGCTGAGAAAGTGTGACTTTGCCAAGGTCACCCAGCCGGTTTTGTTGCCAAGCTGGGTTTCAAACCCTACCTGCCTTTCAATTAAAATAAATTAATAAGTAAAGTAAAGATAAACAAGAGAGCTTCACACTGTGTCCTGTTAGAAACATGTGCAAGCATATAAGTCTAACATAGATCTGAGTATGTCTTGTTTAGGGTGTTGCAGAGATTTGTATTCTCTTTCTCCCTTTGCAATGAGAAAAGCACCTCTCGGACTCACCATTTTCCTTGGATAGCAACCCCTGCACAGCTATTCAGGGGCTGGTAGAGAGCGAAGGGGGCAAAATTAGAGGAGCATCTGACTATATCACCATAGCTAAATAATTATGATGAGACCTTTGGAGGATCCCAGAAGAACAGATGATATTATTAGTCTGCATCTAGCACAGAGACCATGACAATTCATATGTCCTCAGAGAGAACAAGACAGTTTTCTGTTTCTCCCCACCAACTCTTTACTAGCCACTAAATGGTTGTAGAGATGGGGCTGTTGCAGAAAAATTGCAAGTCTTGGGGTGGTGAGAGGATACCTACATCACAAAACTTTTATACATCACTCAGTGATATAGGACTTTGACCTTTGGAATTAACATCAGTGCTGAAATCTTGTTCATGCGCTATGTCAGCATAACTTCTGTTATGATAACTTAGTACACTTTTTATTGAGTTGCCTAGCACTCCTAGCCTCCAGTGGTCCCAATTTGGCAGGGACAGTCCTGATTAATCCTCTCTCATCTCATTTTTTTTCAGCTGCTTTTAAAATGCCCCAGCCCAGCTTCTCTCCTCCTCCTCCCACTTTCTCTCTTTGACCTTCGATTATTTCCATTGCTACAAACCAAGTTCAAAGTGGGAAAGTAGTTTGCACTCAATAATCTCAGCAAGGGGAAAGAACTGGGTGAAATCTTGGCTTTCCCAGCAGGCTAAGGCAAAAGCAAACTGCTGCAGCCTCTTCTAGCTTTTGTGTTCTTATTAATAAGTTTTTGCCAACTTGACTGCACTCTGTAGTGCATGGACAAGTGTCCCTGTTTCCATCTATGAAATATTGGAGCGTATAAGGAAGGCAGTCTCTTCATGAGGAAGAAGCTTGCTGTCTCTAACCAGCCTTCTTCTTCATTGATGGTCATTTATGGGATCCTCAGAACTAGAAGTACTCTAAGAAGATAGACTTGCAAAATTGGCTGTGCTATGGAAGAAGCAATTTTATGAGCCTTCCCAGGGCACTTTAAGCTCCAAACCCACCCACCCAGGCAAAAATGGATGTGCAATAATCTCTCTAGATAACTACACATTGGGATATAGTCCCATATATTTCTACTTCTCTCTCCTCAAATAAGAGTCTTGTTTAACAGTATGGCAGTTAAACAGATTGCAGTTTCTCACCAGCTAGGGGTAGGGTAACAGAGGGGAAATGGGATAAAGTTCAGGGAAAAGTTATGAAAGATGTGACTGTAACAGAGCAAAGTGAAATTCAACCATGAATCCTGCCATATTTTGCACATGCAATATAAGGGCAGTTCCAGCTCTAGGGAAGCAAAATGTCTTAGACCATCCCTTCAGCTGGGTCTACATTGAAATCCTCAACCTCTGAGATCATTCTTGCTCAGACCAGCCTAGAACTCCGATGAAAAGCAGTGAGAAAAGAAAAAAAGAACACCTGTGTTCTTTTCCATCCTTTGAGGACTCCTCCAGTTTCTGAGGGCTTGCCCTAAAAGGCATTTTAGGATAAATATAAAAATAAATACCATATATACTCATCTATAAGTCGAGAAATTTATGCCCAAAAATTGGCCCCAAAATCTCAGGTGGACTTATTTACGGGTCAGTATGCTAATGTGATAGCAGCTCTTTCAGATTTCCTCATGCAGTCAGCAAAGCAATTTATTTCTCTCTTACGCCAAACAGAAAGAGTCCTGGGTAATTGATTGCTTTTAAATAGTCCCTCTCCCACCCACTGTCTGGGAAGGATGAAACGAAAGCTGAAACAGTGAAGCAAAAAGCATCAGTTAGGGTCTCTCTTGCCATATGCACACATACACACACTGAAGGAGCCTCCAAGTTTTACCTTTGACGTATCCACAGGTCATGTCAAAATCCATAATTTTGGCCCCAAAACCTGCCCTCAAATTATACATGCAGCCAACCTATAGTCGAGTATATACAGTAAATAAAACAGCATCTCCTGCAGTGTTATACAGATCTTAGGGGCCCAGGTTAGAAGTGCCTGCCAGTTTCTGCTCCAGATAATGAGATGAGTTGCTCTACTATTTTATCTTTGTCCTCTCAACCCTGAAAGCTCACAGTTCCTAGCCAGGCTATTTTATTTAAACAAAAAAAGTGTGACAGGTTGTTTTTTTTAAAGGGATCAGTCCTGTTTTCCTTTTAAATCACAGTTTTCTAAACCCCTTTCTTCCTATATGTAGAAACCACTTTCTTATTTTGGGGTGGCCTCCAGTCATTTCTAAACTAATAGACAATCAACTACTTTAATTTACTGTTTAAAGAGAATGAAATATTAAATAAGAGGTCCCCCCCATCTAGGCTGACAGTAACATTTGCAGTGATGGCCACTTGTCTGGCAACTGGCTTTTACATGGTCTAGATGCCCTTGTGCTATTAAACTCTTGACCTATTATTACTAGTTTGAGTCTTGCTGATATTTTTAGAGATATAGCAGTATAATGGAGTTATGAATTAAAAGGTTGGCACACACACTGAATCCTGGTTTGTGGCCATCTTTCTGCTCGAAGAGGAAATAATTACATTTACATATGCAAACCCAATCATCTCCAGTAACTTAGGATTTTCAAAGCAAGGTTGTTTCATCAGAATAATTACACTTGTAAAGCTATCCTTAGCATAGTCTGGATGACATATTATTGAAGATGTCATTGGCCTTTCTGGCAACACTTACTGTAAGATAAAAATGTTTTGAAGGCAAGCTGGCTTCTGAGGCTGCATCCACACTGCAGAAATAATCCAGTTTGATACCACTTTAATGGCCATGGCTCAATGTTATGGAATTCTGCTGCCACAACAAACTACTTTCCCCAGAATTCCATGGCACTGAGCCATGGCTATTAAAGTAGTGTCAAACCAGATTATTTTTGCAGTCCATATACAGCCTGAGTGATTCCTTTTTACCTCCACGAGACAGCCCATGGAGTAGGTTCTCTCACTCTGTAGCAGTGCATCTAATACTTGTAACACATGTAAGCTTATAAAAGGGGAAAATGTGGGGAATGAAAATTAGCAGCTACAGTAAACATAAGAAATGCCTGGCATATCAGATTAGAAGAATGTGGGATTTAGGTTTAAGTTTAGCCTAACCTAAATCTAATTTAGCAATTTATTAATGCTTATTGGATGATAGTAAATTCGATGTTGGCGAGTTGAGTGGAACAAGAAAGTAGAACACAACATACTGTACAATCAGTAGAATGTTGCTTTGGCATTTATATGCGCTTTTTCTCCAGATTTAATATTGAAAGTTGTTCAACAAATAATTAAGTTCGAAGTGAGACACCAAAGTTTCAGAAGTGTGGCTGGGGTATGTGGGAAAACAATGTGCTTGCATTCCTCACCCCAGAACTTATGGACTGGAATTCCAAACATCTGAAATACTCCAAAATCAAAAATTATCTACATGGGTGGCTGTGATTGTGATACCACTTTGGTTTCTGATGGTTCAATGTACACAAATGTTGTCTTATGCACAAAATTAATAAAAATATTAATAGGATGTGTATAAGTTGCATATGAGACATAAATTAATATTGTGTTTAGACTTGGTCCCATCTCAAACATATCCCATTATTTCCATATATGCAAATAGAGGTATTCCAAAGTCTAAAAAAAAGGGAAAAAATCCAAAATCCAAAACACTTCTGGTCCCAAGCATTTCAGATAAGGGAAACTCAACCTGTATTTTTATCTACTGAGGAGGAGTTATTTCCCCAATAAATAATATATAACTGTGTTTCATTTTAATTAAGGTAATGGGGATAATGTAACTCCTTTACAGTGTAATTGTAACTTAGAAATTAATCATCATGCAGCTATGGCCTCAATAAATGAAAGAGGATGCAACTATGGCTTCAATAATGATAGAGGATACAGATCACTCCTTCAAGTGCTACCTTGTACCATGTGCTGCTGCCTCATTCTCTTGTAGATTCTGATGCATCAATGAGGTAGCTGGGAGGAGAGTGTGGTATGTATCACAGGCCAGCCCTGTGAAACCCCTTTGGTTTTAACACCTGAATTTGAGTAAAACCTTTGTTTGTCTCCTACTTACTGGAACAAAACACTTCTCAACAGTATTGAGAATGGAGGAAGCAAGCAGAAAGGGGGAGGAGAGAATGAATATATTAATAAGGCTTATTTGTCTTTTCATTATAATTTTGTTTTGATCTCTTTGAGTATAAAGACTCGTGATTCTTAATCTTTGATCTGAGACATTTAGCATAGCAGACATTTCTGCTTTGTGACATTTGCACTTGGGTTTAATTGATAAAAAGGATGCTAGCATAAAACTCCAAGTATGCATTTGATCACAAATGTTAGGAGCTTGATTTTTAATAACATTATACAGTTTGCAATTATGCTGTCCTTTTTACATTAAGGGGTTTCCTTAGCACTAAAAGGCCCACTATTTTAAACAATCTAGTTCACAGCGAGGCGCTGAACTTGACATTTTATAGAGCATGGTTATTTGCATCCTCCGTCTTTTCATTTCAAAGCATGATAATTGTGCATTTTTAGAGGCATGTGTTTATTTTCCAGCCCTGCATTCCAATATTGCCAGTCTTTTTATATAATAAAGAAATAGAAGATATACTCATTGCAACCCATTGTTAAACTTTTGATGACCAACCCTGAAATAACAAGACCAGACACAAGGCATTTGGTTAAACAAGGGCCACTGCATTTGACCTAAGACCCTATTTAATAAACTGAACCTGGGGATAAGCAAAGGGGGTAAACAACCTGATGCAGCTCCAGATCAGGGCCAGATTTTAACCTGTGACCACCTCCCCAGCCTTCCCTTGGGAGAAACACCTGAGGGCAAACCAGAATCATTGGTTGCTCTTCAGCCAGCTGTTTACTGGAAGGCAAACTGGGAGCACCCCCTCACCAAGTTCATAGACTTTACAGGAGAGAGCAAACCCATCCACCCCTTTATAATGTCATCCACCACAAACTTGGGTGCTCAATATGTGACTTTCAGCATACACTGGAAGCAGCACCAGGAAAAAAGCTTCATGCGCCCCGGAAGAAGTAATAGGGTGTGCACCCATGGTGTATGCTGTGCACATTTTTCTCTTGGGGGAGGGGGTTCCTAGAACAGATCCCCCATGTAAGAGAAGGGCCCACTGTACTGGAGAATTGTCTTATAGTTCAGAAAGCGGATGTCTTGGTGGAAAATATTCTTAGTCTTACATGTATTTTAGAGCTCAATCATTTGGTCCCAGGACAGCATCTCAAGGCCACTGGACAGAGAGAAAATCCATTTCCAAGATCCTAGATACAGTTCCAACTTTGGACAGGGAGTGCAGATCTTGGATTGCAAGAAAAAATTCTAGCTGTCATGAAGGTTTCCACAGTAGCTCCTTCATTCCTCCAGAATTCTGACCTTGGAGAGACTGAAAAAGAGGTGTGTTGGGGGAAGTGGGGCAAGAGGGGAAAGGATATGGATCCATTTAAGCCATGGATCTCTCCAGCCATGGACAGGGAGAAATGGAAATGAACTTTGAGTTTGGTCTATATCAATTCCTTCAGTTCTTCACTCTTTTTATAAAGTTAGAGAATCACTTAGCCAATGGAAGAAACCAGGGAGAAAAGACTCAATCATTTCTTCCACCCTGTTGGTAAGTATCTGCCAGGGTTTTAGGGCAGGATCTAGGGCAGAATGTTCTACCATTCAGGCTCCTTACCTATAAGACAGCACACTTTGGAGTTTATTGCTCAGCATTTTAAATCAGCTCTAGCCTCCTGGGCTGGAGCAGGGATGCAGGATGGAGGCCAGGATTATCGCACACTAAATTGCTGCCAAACTACTGGCCGCCATCAGAATCTTGGTGTACACAGGGGATCCTGGAACCAAACCCCAGTGGATATCAAGGCCTCACTATAATTAAAATCATTTTAATGTCAAAACTCAGATAAAACTCAATATCAATATTAAAAATGTACAAAGACAAATTAAGACCGCAATTATTTTATAGCATATTCACCTGGATTCCAGCCTTTAATAATAATCAATATAGTCTCCTGAAAAAATGTGTCTGCAAACATTCAAACTCCTTATTATCTGTACCTCCATGTGTACACCATCTGACTCTCTATGCGGAACTGGGATTGAATGCTCTTGAAACTGAAGCTTGTTTGATGACTTATAGGTTTTGGTTTAAGATACATTTCAGGCCTAATATATCCAGTCTTTTATGGCTCCTACTATCTGACGTTTACTATGCCAGTTGGGCTAAATTTTATGAAAGTAAACTAATTTCTGTGGGTTTAAATTTTGATTCACTCCTTTTACTAACCGAAATGGAGTGTCTTGAATCTATTAGGTCTGCCTTGCAGAGAGAGAACATCAACTGACATATCCAACTCCTCCCAGAGTGTGTTCTCCAGTGATGCTCAGTATCCCCCCACTTGCAGGTTAGGATTCCAGATTATTTTCAAACCCTTTCACTTTTTATTTGCATGATTGAATGTACAGCTCTCAAATGTGACCAGGGGCAGATATGTGCAGACCCCATTTTCGAATCGTGTATGTCACTGTGATCAAGCTCCAGATGTTCTCCATCATATTGTATTGCTTTGTCCATTGTATATAATTCTAAGGGGGAAATTGTTAGGAAGGTTAGTGGAAATGAATATTTGTTTGGATGGATTATAAGTGGAATACTTATTGGAAGAGCGGAACCCGCATATTACCAGGCTAATGGCCAATTTCTGGTGGAGGCAACAAGATTATTGCTTAAATTTTAATAACAATCCTGAAGCTTTATTGTAAATGTATGGTGTTGTTGTATGCCTAATAAAGGTTGACTAAAACTAAAACAAAAACTCAATATCCATTAAATACTTTAAAAGTACATCAACAAAGGAAGTGTTTATTCCCATCTTTGTTAACTGTCCCATGTTGTATGTCAGGTGTATGTCAGTAGTCCTCCCATGGCAGAAAAATAGTGCCAAAGATTGGGATTTGTATCACTGCATTTGACTCCACTGTGATTTCCAGTTATTTCTGTTTATATGTTTAATCTGCAAAGGGACACTGCAGCACTTTTCACACTAATTGAAAGACAGAGGTTGGTAGACTTGAGCCTACTTCCTCAGATGTGAGAATGTCCATAGGAATGCAAAACATTGTAAGTATGGAGGTGAGGTGACAAGTTTAACAATGGTTGTTAGCACCTTCTCTATCAGAGAGCTCTGGTGCCACAATAAGCTACAATTCCCAGGATTCCCTACACCTGAGCCAAGGCAGTTAAAGCAGTCTCAAACTGGATTAATGCTGCAGTGTGTTTTGGACCTCAGTGAGTTGAATTGCCAAACATCCCCTGAATGAAAAGGTAGCTGTGGGCAGGAGCCAGAGGGACTCCACAATCTGGATGGAGCCACTAAAATGACCCTGGTCTATCCATACTGGTTTTCAGTGTTGTAACAACATTCCTGACTCTACTGTCATTACAGAGATGATGGCTGTTTTTACTATTAATGTATGGATTGTGTTTTATTATTAAAACATGTTTTCTTCTATTGTAAAGGTCCACTTGGGCTAATAATGTTTTAAAAGAAGAATGTATTAAAATATTATTATTAGCATTTTTATATGGGCAGTAGACCAGAATTGACATTAAAACTTACCTATACTTATCCCAAAGCCTAAAATAATCGATAGTTTTTTGTGGTTTTTTGGGGCTATGTGGCCATGTTCTAGAAGAGTTTATTCCTGACGTTTTGCCCGCATCTGTGGCTGGCATCTTCTGAGAATGCTGACCTGGAAGAGAGTGGGTCAGCATTCTCTGAAGATACCAGCCACAGATGCTGGCGAAACATCAGGAATAAACTCTTCTAGAACATGGCCACATAGCCCAAAAAACCCACAAAAAATATGGATGCTGGCCATGAAAGCCTTTGACTTCACCTAAAATAATCCTTAATATCACATCATCACCCGTTCAAGCACTGGCATATCTTCAGTTACGTAAGCCATGATGAATACATGGTACTATTCAATGGGAAGGTATATTGTATTTATGAGAAAGAACCAGGTCTGTAGCATAGGACTCTATCTTTTAATACCAAACTGATTTCTAGCCATAATTGATGAAATCTTTGGGTTTTGATTTATTCCCCCCCCCCCTTGTTTCAGCTACTTGGAAACACAAGACAGATCAATGCAATTACAATGCTATGAAAAACAAGCAAGATCACACTGGGTCATTGTCAGTTTCTTCATTCTCTTTTTCAAAACAGTCATTGGAAATACTCCTTGTCTCACCTTTGTAAATGGCTGGACAGTTCCTGCAAAGCATCAAGCACACTAGTTTATTGGAAATGTAAGCGAATTCCCTTGCGGTATGGAGAGAGGTTGCTTCTGACAAATGGAAATGTCTGCCAGCAGATGCATAAAATACCAAGAGAGCAACTGATGGGCATCTATCGATATTATCTCATCCCTTTAGGCATTGGGGGGAGAAAAGATGGAGAGAATGACAATGTGGC
>NC_056522.1:101237929-101250480 GCF_019175285.1 Sceloporus undulatus | reverse complement strand
AGGCAAAATAGCTATAGCACTATTGTCCCTTGAAACACATTTTGTTAGTAAAGCTGAGTGAGTCCTTGGAATTCTGGAATACTTGGTAAATAAAAGAGAAACAAAATTTAAACTTTAACAGTTAATAAATAGGAGAATATCTTGTAGTTGTGAAGACCTGGGATTCTTAAAACATAATACATCTGGAATTGTTGCATAGTTTGAAAAAAATATTTATTTGCTTACTTATTGAGGCTGCATTGCTTTATAGCTTCCTTGGCTAGTCACGCCTTGCTGTATTATCCAAATCCAGGGGAAGGAACGTTTAAGGAGTCTTGTTTCAATAAGAAATTGTTCTTATTGTATCTGGTTTTGTTCTTATAAGTAATTACAGACAAACCTGTTGACAAAGTTCTAGGGCATTAGTTCTTTAACAGAACTTTGATACCAGAGGCAAAAATGTCATGGAATGGGGTCCTAGACCTGCTCGGCACCCAGTGTTGCAGGGAAGGGGGGCAATTTGATGGTCTTCTGGAAGGAGACCAGAAGCCCTTGCATCTGGCGCAAGGCACCATGATGTCACATATGAGAGCAGGGCCACAGGTAATATAAGATATGGTTTCCCCTCCACATGTCTCTTGTTGAAGCTGAACAGCATGACTGCCTTCCCACCCTAAGTGCAGTGTGAGTATTGCTGGTTGCTTCGAAGCCAGGTAAGAATCCTTTCCTCATTCTCCTATTTGTTTTTTGCCTATCCCAGATTGTAACTGAAGGGAAGTGGGAAAATTGGCTAAGGGTGGTATCGGTAATTAGGTTTCCAGAAGGCAGGTAAAGGGGGAAATGTAAGAGTTCTAGTGTACACCTTTGGCACCCCCTTTTGGTGTAGGGTAAAGCTCTGGAACTGCCTCACTAGGGTCCTGAGACCCAAGGCCAAGGAAGGGCTTTGTCCTTCAGGCTGGTCTGGGGGTTTGTTCTCACTTGTAAAGTCTTGAGTGGGAGCACCCACATTCGCCCTCCAGCAGAAAGCCAGACAGGGAGCAACCCAGTTTACCCACTGCCCCCCCCCCCCGGAGTCAAGTGTGTCACCCACAGGAAGGCCATGGAGGTAGTCATGGAATGACACTTGGCCACAGCTGAATTAGGTTGCTCTCCCATTTGATTCTTTCAGGGATATTACATTGTACATGGGTCGATAAAGTGGGCCTTATTTAACCCCAACTTTGTATCTGGTCCCATTATTCCAGGCAGGTCACCAAAGAATAGGGATAGGTTCCTGTACCACAAAAAAGGAAAACAATGCAACATGTTTAAGCAAATATGTTATTTAAAACCAACAATATGCACATGTGAAAATCATGTAAGCCTTCCATAAGTCAACAAAAACATTTTGAACTTTCCTGACATATTTAACCTGTTCACTTTTTTTTATATATCTGGGTAACTTTTCCTTACCTATTTTCTGTCTGTCTGTCAGTGTAACCCATAGTGTTAGGCACTGCAGCATATCACACCTGATTTTCCCAAAGCACAGTGTTACATTTGGTGATAGCAAAATGCATCCATCTTCTATGGCATTTTAGCTACATTCACAGCCTGCTGTGTATTCTAATGAAACCTGTAGCACTACCAATTAGACACCTGCAGTAGAAGTGGGCTATGCAAATGCAATGTCCCAAATGCTATTTCCCATCTTACATTAAGCTTTCAAACTTAATTTAATTGCAGGTAATGGCTAAAGGCCCTTTCCCTCAAATTTTAGAGTGCTGCATGGGATGTAGCCAAACATCTCCTACTGATTTTAATGGAAGTTGTATGTCTGCCTGTCTTTGAAAGGATATTTGCATTGCCCCCTACATTCACAAACTGTTCCCTTTCAAGGAAGAAGAAGCCACATTTTGGCATACTTGCAGAAGTGTAGGTTATTGCTCCAAGCTTTTCATTTTCCAAGGCAAAGAGTTCAAATGTGACTTAATATAAGTCATACAGGACATGAACAAATGCTCCATAGTAATATAAATATGATGCAGAATAAACAGCAGGTAACTGATTTATGGAACTGCCTTTCTATCCAGGGGTTCAGGTGATAAAATAAACCATGAGAATTCAGCACACATGATTTATACTGCATCCAAAATACCAAGATAAAATTATAGCTTCATAAGTCAGAGTTACTTGCTTCATTCTTTCCAGACATAGGACTGAGCCTAGAGACACAAGACAGTCTGTTCTTCACTTTCTCCATTTCTAAACTTTACTACTGTTTCTGGGGTTTTCCTGAACTGTGCTAATATTCTTTGAGTTTTAATGCTGGGTAGTCCTGAGAAAGATTTAAATTACCTTTCATCTCAGTATGAAAAGAACTTTAATGTCTTTAGTTTATTTTAGCATCTTAGCATTTAACATTTCTAATAGATGCTGGCCATGTTGAAGAACAAACTCTGTCAGTTAAGATACCTTAAATACATATGTATGCACACACACACATATGATCTTAAGATGAATCACCATGTAGTTAAATGTTGCACTAGATATGCATATTGATATTGATATCTGACTGCATAGGAATTGGAGGGAAATATCTTCTGCAGCAAAGAGCAAGCATGAACCGAGAGGCAACAAAATGAGGGCATTGTCCCTTCCAATAAGAATTCTGCCCCCATAATGAAATTTTCCTTCAACACCCAAATTTTTAGTATTGAAGAAAGTGAAACATTGAAATATCGTTCACGCCTAGAATTCTTGTATTTGCTCTGTTTGCATTCCTGTAGCCATTTTGCCTACTCCTTTTGTTTATCTAAAACTGATTTATCAGTGTTCAACTGAACATTTAAGTTATTGCAACACTAGAAATATGGGGACAAGAGGAAAATTTCATAGTGAGAATTCTTACTTGGGGAAAGCAATTGCCTCATTTTGCTTCCCCCGTAGCTACACTCCTAGCAAATAGGAATGAAGAACATATTTTAGAATTATTTTGTGTATTTATGGCCCCATACAGACAGGCCAAAATAAAGCTGCTTTGGGTCACTTTGGAGGTATGCTGTTTAAATGATGCATGTGTCTTAAGAGTCCAGAAGCCACACCAAAGCCACAATCCAGTCCTAAGGACTGGAGCGCAACTTTAGAGCAGCTTCTGGCCTCCTAGGACGCATGCATCATTTAAACAACATACCTCCAAAGTGACCCGAAGCAGCTTTATTTTGGCCTGTCTGTATGGGGCCACAGATTGACTTTGTTGTGCCTGGTGCCAGATCAGAAGATAGGTAAAAATTATGCTTGTTACACAGAAATATCACCCATGTAAGGTAATCCTGCATGATATTCCTAAATAGATGTGTTTCTGAGCATTACTTCTTTAACAGAAACTTCCAAGAGGCAGAAATAATATGAAAAGAATAGGGACAGGTTTCTCAAACTCCCAAAAGACAAGCAATTCAATACGTTTCAGCAAACATTTTCTTTAAAACTAACAATATGCACTTGTGAAATGTCAAGTAAGCATTTTATAAGTCACCAAGAATGTGAACTTTTGAAAGACCACTTGAAAGCTTTTTTCAAAATTCATCCAGGGATTATTTTTCCCCCACCAGCCTCCAGTTTCTTTATTATGCACATTTTGGTGGGCAGGTTTATAGATCTATGTGGCAGGAGGGCTTAAATCATCCTGGATATTGGTAGTGAGGATTCTGGAGCCAGTTGCCTGTTGTAAGTAGCAGGGACATAGCCAGGATTTTGGGAAGGGGGGGGGGTCCAGACTAAGTGCCACCATCATAATGCAGCATGGCAGCACACACAATTAATTGTATCTAACAGAAAGGGGGTGGGTCTGGATCCCCCAGACCCCACCCCCTTGGCTACGTCCCTGTAAGTAGGCACACAAAGCTACAGTAGGATTGTCTGAAGCAGAATTCCATTCTGTTTCAACTCAAACTTTATTGCTTTGTTTTCCAAAGACTTGCTGCTGCAATCTGATACTGAAAGTCTGTGTTTTTCCATCCTCTTTCACCATCCTTCCAGTGCCAATGCTGAGATAGATGATCGATCGATCGATTGATCGATCGATAGATCGATAGATAGATAGATAGATAGATAGATAGATAGATAGATAGATAGATAGAAGAACTGCCTGCTATAGAGAGGATGAAAAGGAAAAGAAAAGGGGGGTTGGAGGAGTAAAAAAGGCTTTCTAAAAAAGGCCTTTTTTGTCAGTTAACTGAGTCTATGGCAGGATACAGACCAAAAAGGGTGGTCTGCCACCGCCTCCAGTTCCGCCAGTGGGAAGCCTCAGCTGCCAAAGGGTGAGGCTTCCCAGCGGCGGAAAAAGAACCCGCAAAAAGTGGGTTATTTTTGTGTCGCGCTGGCGATGCCCAAGTGCGCAAATGGCGCACTCGTGACATCACAAGTGCGACAGGACATGTGGATGCTACATCACGTCAAAATGGCAGTGCCCATGTGTAGGGATGAGGCCAGTATGGATGGTGCATCCTTGGCCAACCCCTAGCACATGACGGGGGTGGCACAAAGGCCCATCTAAATCAGGCCTATATTTGTCATTTTTATCAAAGTGAAGCCAAAAGGTCAAAGAAATGTGTAGTTTTCTATTGCCCTGGTTAAAAAAAAGTATGTTGAAAACTTCTAAAACCATCCTTATTTTTTCCCTTTGTCACAGTTGTTTTCCCACTATAGAAATATTTCTCTTCTAGATATGATTGTGTGAAATTGGGCTAAAAGCAGAATGTAACATTCAGCTAGGAGCTGAAATTCAGATAAAAACAAAATTTGAATTAAAAAAACCACTTTCACAAAAATAGAATAATGTTTCATACTCTGATACATGATCTACACATATTCATTCATGCACAGCATTTTGCATAAGGCTAAGCTGAAATTTCCCCCTCAGAAAAGTATCCCGTAAATACCCCTACACACATTCTGATAATGAGAAGTGAATTTCTATTAATACTAGAGGGTGCTGCTTAACCTTACTTAATGTCAGAGTGTTACTATAGTGTGTCCCCCCCCCCACTTGCTATTCAGGTTTGGGAATTTGGTTTCTGAAGTGCCACATCACCACATGACTTTCTCCATAGCTTCCAACTGGTTGAATATACTGGGATGTCTTGACAATGATACTGTGAACCATAATATGATGGAAGTTCTAATGAAAGAATTTTGTAGTCACTAGAAATTGAACAGGGGGAATAAGTGTGTTGCTCTCTCTATATAAAACCTTTTTTTAAAAGAGTCTCTATTTTCTTTTGTGGAAGAAATGGTGACTGTGGTGATACTATGTGCTATAGATTAGGATGAATTATGATAAGTGAATATCACCATCAGTGACTATATTATTAGGGGGAAATGTAAGAATTATCTTGAAGGTCAGTAACTATTATTTCAAATGCCAGATAGAAATAACATTTTCTTTTCATAGCCTCTTGCTTATCAGCCAAACTGATAGTTGTTATTGAAAGCTGTTGATAGGTCAACATAACTGTTGTGCACACTTAGGTTATATGTATATATCCGGATATAAATTTAAAGAACAGAAGAAAACAACCAATGCTAAGTCACCTTACAAAATGGCATTGCATGAGATCAGGCTAGAAGTCTGCAGCTCATATTATGTCAACAGTTAAGAATATGGTCCCACTTATTTAAATTATAGAATTTAGTTTGTTTTACTGAAATGTATAGCTTGTGCTGACTTGTGCTTCTCTCTATATATTTATCTATAATCTATAAACACATACGTGTGTGTGTGTGTGTGTGTGTGTACGTATAATTGATACCATTCACTGCCTATTGAGTCAGGGGGTACTCTCTACCCTTGTTTATGACGCACAGCTCCTCTCCAGTTGGCAACAAAATTCTGATTAATGAATAATGCAGGGAATCATGGGCAGCATGGATTAATGTTAAAATATAGTATGGGGAAAATTCTTTATCACTGTACTCTTAAGACAAAAGCATGGAAAGTGGTGTATATATATTGTTCCAGCTGAGACAGTGACACAACTATACACAATTCACTGGATGAAAAAATGTTCACTCCTCTGACATGGAGAATTATTGGTTGGATAGTCAGAATCTATCAGTATATAATACAAAAAGCAGTACCTCCCACCCTGAACCCATTAATACCACCAACTATAGCCTGCTGCAACACATTTAATGACTTTTTCACAGATCAAATCTCTCAGATAAGAGTCAACTTGGACGCGGGTATTATCACAGAAATGACAAGGTTTCAGCATCTCCGGGACCAATGTTAAACTGGATCAATTTGAGTGATATGGAACCTTTGAAATGGAGTGGTGAAACTTTCAGATTATGGGAGGGATGCCTCTAGCATCAGCCCAAATCACTAATGAAGTGGACAAGTTCCTTGGTAGCATGAATAAGACAACTTGCTCTCTTGATCCTTGTCCTTTTTGGCAGCAGTACATGCACTGATAACGTCTCGTCTTGATTTCTGCAACATGCTCTACATGGGGCTACCCTTGTGCCAAGTTTAGAAGCTCCAACTAGTTCAAAATATGGCAACCAGACTGATCGCTGGGAAATCCAGGTTTGACTATATAACACCTATCTTAAAATCTCTGCACTGGCTGCCAATTAGCCTCCAGGCACAGTACAAGGTGTTGGTTATTACCTTTAAAGCTCTACATGGCTTGGGTCCAGGTTACTTGCAGGAGCACCTCTCCCTTTATAGTCCACCCGCACTCTTAGATCTTCTGGGAAGAATTTATTGCAGCCACTGAAAACAAAATTGGCAGCAACTTCCCAGAAGACTTTCTATTCTGCCACTCCAAAACCGTGGAATAACCTGCCGGAGGAGATCCGTCTTATTGCCACCCTAGATGCCTTCAAAAAGGCTGTCAAAACGGATCTCTTCCAGCAGGCCTTCCCAGACGGACCTCCCAAAGAAAGAAAGAAAGAAAGAAAGAAGAAAATAAGTCAGCTCATCCATCCTCAGTTTGCTCATTCCACTTTGATTATTTTAGGTTAATTTATAGATAGAATTTTAACTGTTATTGAGTCTATCATTTGTAATGGTGGGAGGGTTAAGGGTTGATATTTGTTTTATTATGTGTTTTTGTGCTATATGTATTTTATCTCTGTTGTAATCCTGCCTCGATCTGCAGGGAGAGTTAGGAATATGATGATGATGATCATGATGATGATGACGATGACGATGACGATGATGATGACAGAGACTAGCCAAGGCTCTAACATTTGGCCTTTTTTAGTATATGCACTATAAAAGGCAATTACAGAGATCTGAGATAAAGGCACAAATAATAATAATAATATGTTTTATTTATATACCGCTATTCCAAAGATCATAGTGGTGAACAGCAAGTAAGCTAATTAGCAAGTAAGCTAATTTGCCCCCAACAGTCTGGGTACTCATTTTAGCGACCTCGGAAGGATGCAAGCCTGAGTCGAGCTTGGGCCCTTTTGCTGGTCTTGAACTCCCAACCTTGTGGTTTTGAGTGAGTGGCTGCAGTACAGGCATTTACCCACTGTGCCACCAGTTCCCCTCAAGTCTGACCCTCAAGTATAAATCAACAGTTAGGAACAGGGTTAGGATTAAACAGTAGGCAAATAAAATAATGATTAGGAACGACATTCAGAAACTTATGTTTTTGAATCAGACTATCTGAGCTGTAGTCCAAAGAAAAAAGGTAGCTGTTTGTTTTTTTTCCAAACTCTGTTTAGGAAGACGCCTTATACTGAGTCAGATCATTAGTCTTTCCAGCTCAGTGCTGTCCATACAGACTCATGGAAACTCTGCAGGGATTGGAATGAAATAGCCTGGTAAGAAAAAAATTATGAAGACAAGCTGGAATTGTTATGTTATGCTGTTGTAAGATCACACTATAACTTAGTTCATGTTGTATCAGTTTCTTTTTTTAAAAAACCAAAATACCCCAGTTTGGCTCAAAAGAAGTGAGTGTTTTACATGGTGGTGGTAAAAGAGGATAATATAGTACTAATATTCACCACCCTGCAGTGAGCAGCCCCCCCCCCCCCCCAGCATGCCTTATATGGATCAGCTGAAGGGCTGTTGCAGCTGTCAGCTGTGCCTGAATTGTTCAGGCCAGGGAAAGGAAGATGGACATGAATTGGATGGAAACTCTCCAGGTGTAAATAAAAGGACAGCTGTGTCAACTCCAGAGCATGGTCCCTTGAGTCTGAGTGAGTCCCTCAGCATCTCTGCAAAGGGAAGGAGCCAGGTGGCCAGGAAAAAACAAGTCACATTACTGAGGCACTTTACTGTGGATAGCACATTACCTGGATGGAAACTGCTGGCTGTGAGGACTGAGGATTGTCCTTGATGAATAGTCTGAGAGACAGAATAGCAGAGCTACCAACTCCATAAGAAACTATGGCAACAGTAGCAGCTAAGGCTGTGTTCTCCCAAATATTTATTCAAATTGGGCTGACTAGGACTGATTTGTATAAACTCAGGCTCAGATTGGCCCAAGTCAATTCTGGGTCAGAACAGCACAGTCTGAAGTACTACAGACTAATCTGGAGAATCAGACATTAAAAACTTTAAGTGTGGAAAAAGCCTGACAGTATGTTTTCAGGGTGAACGTATAAGGAAAACACCAAGGTGGTGTGAAGGGTGGAGTGGAGCTGGGCTTTGCTGCTTGATAACTCTAACATAGTACAGCCCTATCAGAACTTTCCAATCACAGTGCTTATGGACTGGGATTGTCTGAGGACACTGATGTTATATAGTCAGTTGTCTTGCCCAGTCTCTCTTCATTATGTGTAAGTAGCAGATTATGGAAGAACAATACTGAGAGACTGAAATTGTTCATTGTCATCTAAGGCGATCTCACTGAGCCTCTTATCAATTTCATTTTGTCTTGTTGACTAGGATAGCTTAATTTTCTATTTGTTTCTATTGTTAATTTGGATGGCCCTTGTGGACTCTTCCAATTCTATGATCCTTGAATTGTGTGTTTTATGTAGAGAATTGATTTATGATCTATGATCCTTGTGTGTTTTAGGTAGAGAATTGTATGTAGCCTCTGCTGCCCCAGCTGTTTATGTTAGTACTTAGTTCTCAGTTAGTACTTAGGACCTGGATGGAACACAGATGGAACACAGCAGTGAGTATTTAGATGTAAGAGAGTCTTGAGTCACCACAGGAAAGGTAGATTATTGTCTGGTACCATTCTGAGGTAGGAACAAATCCCAGAGTTTCAGGATCCAAGGGGACAAGACCCACAGAATTAGAACAAAGACAGCAGCAGTTCTCAATCTTTGTCCCCCCTCCTTCACCCTACATCTTAACAGGAACCTTTGTAATCCAGTGGTGAAACTTTCAGATTATGGGAGGGATGCCTCTAGCATCAGCCCAAATCACTAAATACCTTAAATGCTCAACAGGGAAAATAATCAGGGTGATCTCTCCAATTGGACTACTGGTAAATCACCCGTTTATCACCTCTTTATTTCCTTATGCTTCTTCATTGAATCTAAACTGTTGAATTGCTGACAGAATAAACCAAAAAGCATCTTTTTCTCAAGTAAGCTATCATTTCATTATCATTATTCATTATTATAGGTAATTTTTAACAGAGCACTGAACCAGTGGTCACAAGAACTGACAAGATAAAAATCTGTTTTCTTTTTAGAAAAATAACCAACTTTACAGGTGTCTTAACACAAAAAAAAGTAGTTCTCTGTATGAAACATGGGAAGATTAATCCTATGAGAACCTACGATCTCTCCAGATTTTATGTTATTGTGTAGCGGGGGAAATCACAGCCATTTTTGTTTTCCCAATGGAAGTGGGGGAGAGAGACACTATTCTGGAAGGCAAAGGGGCTGGAGAAAATAGTCAAACTGTCATAGAGAGAACAAGACAAACAGTGCAAGGACCCAAAAGTGAGAGGCAAAAAAACTTGCACAGGCAGCAAGTCAAAGGGACACATGGTCTTCGATGTCTCAACAATAATTGACAGAGCATGGGAAATTAGCAAAATGAACTCGAACTCCTAGCACAACAAAGCAAATTTGATATAATAGGCATCACTGAAACCTGGTGGGATGAGTCTCATAATTGGAATTTGGAAATACAGGGGTATAACCTTTTTAAGAGAAACAGGCCAAACAGGAAAGGAGGAGGAATAGCACTATATGTCAGAGATATTTACACCAGTGAAGAGATCCAGGACATCAATCCTGGAAGCCAGGTGGAGAGCATCTGGATAAAAATTAAAGGGCAGGGAAACAACAAGGATGTTATGGTGGGAGTCTACTACAGACCCCCAAGTCAGGCTGAGGAATTGGATGATGCCTTTCTAGAACAGATGACCTCACACTCAGAAAGGAGAGATGTAGTAGTGATGGGTGACTTCAACTATCCTGATAGGAAGTCAAGCTCAGCCAAAACCTCAAGGTCTAGCAAATTCCTCACTTGCCTTGGAAACAATTTCATTGTCCAAAAGGTGGAAGAGGCAACAAGGGGATCAGCTATTTTGGATCTGATCCTAACCAACAGGGATGACCTAGTTAATGGAGTGCAGGTGGTGGGATCCTTAGGTGGGAGTGACCATGTTCTCCTGTAGTTTGTTATACAATGGAAAGGAGAAGCCAGGCATAGTCAGACATGCATTCTAGACTTTAGGAGAGCAGATTTTAGTAAACTTAGAGAAATACTGGGGGTAATCCCATGGTCAGGAATACTAAAAGGGAAGGGAGTTCAAGATGGATTGGAGTTTCTCAAAAGGGAGATAATGAAGGCACAATTTCAATCAGTTTCAATGAGGAAGAAAAATGGGAGATGCCTCAAGAAACCAGGATGGATGACTAAGGAACTTTCAACTGAGCTACGTTTGAAATGGAACATGTATAAGAAATGGAAAAACAGGGAAATCACCAAAGAAGAATTCAAACAAATAGCAAGCACATGTATGGGTAAAGTCAGAAAAGCTAAAGCACAGAATGAACTCAAGCTTGCTTTAAGAATAACAAAAAGGGCTTTTTTGCATATGTCCACAGCAAAAGGAAGAAGAAGGAAACGGTAGGGCCACTGCATGGAGAAGATAGCAAAATGCTAACAAAAGACAGAGAAAGGGCACAATTACTCAACACCTTCTTTGCCTCAGTCTTCTCAGAAAAGGCAAAGGGTACTCAACCTGAGGATAACGGAGCAGAGGACAGAATAGGGGAGTTTCAGCACAGAATAAGTAAAGAGATAGTACAGGAATACCTGGTTAATCTTGGATGAACTACATCCAAGAGTATTAGAAGAGCTGGCTAATGTAATATCGGAGCCATTAGAAATAATCTTTGAAATCTCCTGGAGAACAGGAGAAGTCCCAGCAGACTGGAGGAGGGCAAACGTTGTCCCCATCTTCAAAGAGGGGGCAAAAAGAGGATCCAACAATTATCATCCACTTAGTCCACTTAGGAAAGATTCTAGAGCAGACTATTAAACAGAGAATCTGTGAACATCTAGAAGGCAATGCCATAATCACAGAAAGTCAACATGGGTTTCAGAGAAACAAATCATGCCAGACAAACCTGATCTCTTTTTTTGATAAAATTACCAGCTTGGTAGATGAAGGGAATGCTGTGGATATCATATATCTTAATTTCAGTAAGGCTTTTGCCAGGGTTCCCCATGACGTTCTTGCAAACAAACTAGTGGAATGTGGGCTAGACAAAGTAACTGTTACATGGATTTGTAATTGGTTGACTGGCCAAAGCCAATGGGTGCTCAACAATGGCTCCTTTTCATCCTGGAGAGAAGTGACCAGTGGGGTCTCACAGGGCTCTGTCCTGGGCCCAGTACTGTTCAACATCTTTATCAATGACTTGGATGACAGAATCAGGGGCATACTTATCAAATTTGCAGATAACACCAAATTAGGAGGAGTAGCTAATACCCCAGAGGACAGGATCAAGATTCAGAATGACCTTGATAGATTGGAAAGCTGGGCCAAGACTAACAAAATGAATTTCAACATGGAGAAATGTAAGGTACTTTACTTAGGGCAGAAAAATGAAATGCATAGATATAGGATTGGGGACACCTGGCTGAATGAAACTACGTGTGAAAGGGATCTGGGAGTCCAAGTAGACCACAAATTGAACATGACTCAACAGTGTGATGCGGCAGCTAAAAAGGCCAATGCAATTTTAGGCTGCATCAGTGAAAGTATAGTGTCTAGATCAAGGGAAATAATAGTCCCTCTCTATTCTGCTCTGGTCAGGCCCCACCTGGAATATTGTGTCCAGTTCTGGGCACCACGATTTAAAAAGGATGTTGTAAAACTGGAGCATGTCCAAAGGATGGTGACTAAAATGGTGAAGGGTCTGGAAGCCATGCCCTATGCGGAATGACTTAGGGAGCTGGGAATGTTTAGCCTGGAGAAGAGAAGGTTAAGAGATGATATGATAGCCCTGTTTAAATACTTGAAGGGATGTCATATTGAGGAGGGAGCAAGCTTGTTTTCTGCTGCTCTAGAGACTAGGACCCGGAGCAATGGATGCAAGCTACAGGAAAAGAGATTCCACCTCAACATTAGGAGGAACTTCCTGAT